>NC_092815.1:168608864-168948031 GCF_023375885.2 Dermacentor andersoni | reverse complement strand
TGGTGTCAATACCAGGCTTGTGTGCTAGATGCTTGTGTTCGCATCCTACCACCGGACAAATTAATATTGTTTGTTTAATAATTTATAAACCTGTATTGTGTTGATAATGATGCACACAAAAATTAAATTAAATTATGGGGTTTTACGTACCAAAACCACTGTCTGATTATGAATGATGCACACAAGAACAGCATTAAAACTACCCGTGACACAAGAACATGTCCATGACTTGTATTCTGTACTATATTGGTTTCTTCGAACTGTCAACTATAGTATGCAAGAACACGAATGCCTGCTTGATCTCCTGCTTGACTTTCCTATGCTAGTTGCTTTCTTGTAGTATTTGATGCCATTCGGGAAGTTGTACGCTCATTTGGGCATTGCTGATGTCAGTTCCGTCATCTCACCTCAGCAGGCCGGAACAGTTATCATAGCAGTGCACATCAGGTTTGCTGGTGGAACGTATTCCCATTTATAAATAGTATCAGAGAAAGAAGTAGTAGATCGAGCAAACTTCACCACCGTCACAGGTGTTGAGTACATTAGGTGAATAAATAGGGAATAAACAAAGGGATGATTTGCGCATGAAACAGACGGACGAAGGGAAAGACTAGACAACATGACCTCAAACTCTCGGCTAGAAGGTTTATTGAAGGAACATATATACCAAACTTACAAGTTCCACATGGTCGTGAAACCGCCATCATGACAAGTAAAGCGTAATCTGAACATGTCAAATATGCATAGCCAGGCCTTTACAATCAGTCGATGCCACGACACGTGCTGTAAGGATGCACTACATCTTTTTGTTTGTTAAGAAAATAAATAGCAGACTGGCACAAGCACCTGCCATCTTTTTAATGTGGGACGCCTATATAATCTGTGTTTGAATTGACAACCGCCCCTTCTGTGCACAACGATGGCTTCCATTTGTTTCCTGACCCGCGGAAACATCTGCGAAGGCCTGATAACGGACGGAAACGCTGTCATCACACTATTGCTTGTCCATACATTTTTCAAACCATCTAATATCTGATGCGCACACGGGAAAGTTGCAATTTCTTGTGCTCTCTTTATGTCTACGATTGGTCTTGACATTTTCTCGTACAACAGACATGAGTTGGTACAAACTGCGCTTATTATGTGAGTGGGCCATCTGGCTGATTCTATGGGGGCGATGAAATGACGAGCACTGATTTATAGTTCGAGTGTGCATGACCTAGCTGTGCAACGTCATGCGCTAATAAAAAAAAATACAATGTCGTTTTGTTTTCTTGAGGGTCAATCAATAAAACTTTAAGAAGGGGCTTGTTAGCGCGTTGGTTGTACTGCCAATATACCCGCCGAGGTTTTCAGTAATGTCTAGCATCAAAAAATTGGAGGATGCTATCCTGAGACAGCTACTCCACAAACCTCAAGTCAAACTCACACTCTCGAGAAGATTTGAAATATGAATGATATATTGGTTGTAGTTGTTTGTACCGATCAAGGTCGAATAATTGCCCACATAACAACAAGAAAAATATGGTTTCGGCTGTCCCTTCCATTCGCTCAGACAATTCCTGCTAAGGCAATTTCCGTAGTAGCTAGCACCACTGTCAAGAAGTTTTGTTACTCACTGCCACACAACCAGGTGATAGAAAGCGTAAAGATCTGCAGCACGTAGTTGAATGTTGAACTTGATCTGCAGTGATGGTGCGGTTTGAGAGGCGAGCCTTTGCTGGAACTGCTCGCGTTTCATCATCCGTCTACGTATGTCGATGCCGGTAGGAATCATACGTTCAAAAGGTGGACGTTTGTAATAGATCGTCTGTAGCTCCCGTTTTGAGCTACAATATCCTTAGACGCGATAACAGTACAGCTTTAGGGCAAGTTGAAGGGGCTGGTGAAAGCATTTCAAAGCGAAGCTGTCTTTGCCTCTTCGACTTTCCGCTGCTGCTGCTGCTGCTGCTCCTGTGGTCTCGCAGGCCGCTAACGCCGTACATTTTTTTTAAATTTATTGAAATGAAAATAAAAGAAAGAGACGTAGTCACCTTATAATGGTGACGGCTACTCCTTTTCTCATAGAGCAGAAACAACGATATAAAAAAATATGTTGGAAAATGAAAAAAAAAGAAAGATCACTTAAAAGGGTCAGAAAGCCACAGCACAGTCCTATACGCCTATGAACATCACAGTGTAGAGGTCAAATGCAAGTTGCACCACAATGAGTTAATAAACAGTCACAAACACACACCAACGGCCATGATGTAGAATTCGATGAGAATATAAACAGATGAGGAACTACAGTGTTAAAATAATTCACGCACAACAACAAAAAATGTATACCACGTAATGTGCAAGCACTAATCACGCACAACGCCGAACACATCGGGACGTAGTTCAGACGCACGCCACTAACGCCTACCTTTTCAGGAAGTGGGCGCGACGTGGCCATGTGACAAAAACATGAAAGATATGCGTTTTCGGTGGTTAGGTTGATGACATTTGTTTATGAGCTGTTATTCTCAAAATTTCAAGGACTAACTTTTTAAAGAATGTAAGACAAGGTGCGCGCCACTTGGAGGGCCTGCACGGTAGTGGTTCAGAATGATTATTCCCCAAGGTGCGCCCGCAGCGTCGGCACCGGATTTTTAGCGGCACGCAGAGGATGGAGCTTGCCGTGCATAGTTACATTCGGTAGGCTGTTGTGCAGTAAGAGTACATGTGATCTACTTGATGATGATGAGTACCCTGGTAGGCCACTGCTCCTTTATTGGCTGGGCCATTACCGTCGAACGCTTATGCCGCAGAGTACAGGCAACTTGCTTCCGACGGCGGTAACGCCAGCCCCGCAGTATGCGGCGGCTGCGCGCATGCAAAGCCAGCTTGTACAACTAAGAATTACAAAGTGGCGTGCGACACCAGTTTCCAGGCTTTGTGAAATGTTGTGTGAGACAGCTGTACCTCCACGGACAGCTACTACACAAACATGGACAGCTGTGCTTTCACCTGATTTGCCCTCTCAAGTGAAGGATTTTCATTGGCAATATCAGTGGGGCATTCTACCTACAAGAGACAGGCTTGAACGCTGGCATATGGTAGCGAATGATAAATGCATATATTGCGCACAAACAGAGACCAACGCGCATGTAGTAAAGGACTGCGTTGTAGCACGCACCTTCTGGAAGCTAGTTGCAAGAATGTTCGGAATATCCATCGTGCGGCCACCGCAGCGCCAAGATCGGTTTGCGAGTCTCGTCTACTACAGCGCTAGCTACATTTTGTGGTGCTTCCGTAACATCGCAGAACGATCTCGGCAGTCAAATAGAGCAATGTACCCCAGAATGCGGAAACTACGGGTGATAATATGGGGTCATCTTGAAGAACAGTTGTTCAAATTCGGTGAAGCCGAGTTTCTTCGCCGCTGGTCTACGCGGTACATAACCGTCTCCCGAGGCAAAGTCATTCTACAGCCAGAATAATGCTCCATTCTGTTGCCTGAGTTCAGACTGTATCAGTATGTGCCCCGGGTACCTTTCATAAATTCGAGGCTCACAATAATGCTTTTGCGTGGATGCGGTAATGAGCTTTGTTGTTGTTGTTGTTGTTGTTGTTGTTGTTGTTGTTGTTGTGTGTGGCAAAGCCAGTGTCAAGTAGACACCATTTATTATTTCATTTCTTAATCTGTTTTGTTTTTCATCAAGTATGATGTATTGCATGTGATGTACTTTATATTGTACTTTTCGTTCATACCACAGTTGTAAACGTGCCTACGGGTCAATAAATTTCCTTGTCAGCGGCCCTTAAGCGGAAGCTTTAGCTCGCGCCCAACTCCGACGCGGCATATTCAAATACATCTAAAACGCAAGAACAATTTTCTCAGATAAGCTATGGACCGATCTCAATCAAATTTGTTGCATTTGAGAGAGAAAGTTAAATTATAGTGACTGTTGGAAGCGGAATTTCGAGGTAGAGCCCGCATTTTGTTGAAAGAATTTTCAAATATACGAAAGTTCAACAAATATAGATGCACGAAGTTTACAAATTAATATCTCTCCGTCCTGAAGATATATCATGGTCCTGCAAACGGCACTCATTAGATCATTTAAAGCAGACAAATTCGATATGTCAATTTATGTATTACGTGAAGTTGTTACGTTTTGTGCAAGGGTTCTGCAAAATGCTGTATTTACACATTACACATTTTTTTAGATTCATCTGCAGTATGTAAGTTTTGTCCGCTTTAGATGTGCTATCAGAAGCAATTCGTAGAATTGTGATATCACTTTTCATTTCTGAGTTACGGAGTTATAAACTTGATATTTTCGTTTTCTGATAATGTGCAATTTTTGCCAATCTTCAGTAAAAGATTGACGACCTCAATCTATAAATCAAAACTCTGTCACTAGATTTTAAACTGTTCTTTTATATGCAACAAACGTCTACAAATTTGGTGCAGTGGTTGCCAAGAAAAATGAATTCTCCTTTTACATTTGCTTAGGAGCCCCAGAGCTAAAGCTTCCTCTTCTTTAGCAACATTTCACGGCCCCCGTTTGGGGACGTTTGTGGCTACATCGCAAATGGTGACATTTTTTTGCGGGGCATATCTTCCCGGGACTTTTTTCCGAAGATGTTTTTTTCCGGATCCCAGCACACACATACCGGGGGGCCTGTGCACGGGGGATTTGCTGCTCAAAGTTATGGTGAAATCTCGCATGGCGCCACCGCTCTGATTTGATAGTGCGAGTTCACATAGAATTTTACACATATTACGCACATAGTGTAGACTACGACCGCGTATGAAACAGGCGCCTTATTTTGTGGAGCGAATACATTTGCCTCCTCAACTTTGCAAAGCTCAGTGTCAGGTACTCGTACTACCACATATAACAGATGTAAATTAGAATCATAGATATAGCTGTCGAGAACTTATGACCAATTACCATTATCTTTTCCAAATCGTCATAATTTAAGCTCCCACGTCAACCACATGGAGCAGCCGAAATATCCACAGACTTATCAAAGGGACTTATTTCATTCATACTGGTCATTACTTCAGACATGATTAGAATTAGTTTACGAGATCAACATTGCTGGTTTCATTTTGGATACTTTGACAATATTTCAAGGTACTACGTGCAGCTTGATGTACTACGACAAACGAGTTGCCGTCAAATGCCATCCACGCATACTTAACCGTATTATTCTGGTATCATTTTTTTGTTTGTCAATTTTTGCGAGCGAAATATTATTATGAACGTCAAGCGTTCGAAATCCTTCAGTTACACAGCCTCTTGCCTCAACGAGGAATTTTTTTAACAATTTAATCGTCGGCAGCTATATATATTGCTCATGTTGCGTGACCGTCATTAACAAGGGCGCAAAAAAGAAGCATACATCAAACAGAAAGTTTCAGTCTAATATTTTTATTCGCATTTGAAATGTTACAGAACATAAAAAACTAAATCAGTAACGAACACTGTACATAAGGGATCATCGTCTATCGTGGTCCTTGCGGCTCTTGGACTGAAAAAGCAGTCCTAGTAACAGTACCCCGTGGTTCTCATGGAAACAGGAACTTTGTTGAGAAAATTGTTAAATCATCAGCTGTCAATCACGTTACGCGTGCCCAGGTGAGATAAACTCAAACATCCTGCGATAATTTCGAGATAATTACTTTCGTTTATCCAGAAACGCCCGTATCACTATTGTGAAGAGTGCAACTGCTGAACTGGCCATTATATTTAACGGCTGAACAATGGAGCTTGCAACTGTTTTCCGTACGTGATAGCGGGAACGGGTTTTTTTCACGTGACAAGCATTGCACTACCTCTCCGCCCCCCTTTTGTTGTGCATTCTTATCCGCAGTCACATTAGATTGTGCAGACTTTTTTTTTTTTTTTGAGAAGCGCTATGCGCAATCTAGCTATCCGAGTGAAAGAGTGAGTACTCAAGGGATGTGTTTGCTCATCTCTCAGCGCCCTATAAAAACAGGCAGAGCCGCGGCCGCTCCCAGGATCATCTGGGACGCCGACAGTCTAGGGACTTTCTCAGACAGGCAAGTGCTGCATCGCCGCACATATTCTAATGTATACGATATTAACCGCTATTTACACTGCATTTAAACACTAGGTCACACAGTTTACGCGTGCAAAGTGTAAGAATATATTCGCTTCAGTTTCTTACTGATTAATGCCTACCGCTGTATTATCTACTTTAATGTGACTGCTGCAATTAAGCAGGCGCTGTAGCACTACCTTTGGGCGTATTAGATGTCAGGCTTGTCGGAATACGTCCCCATTGTTGGCATTTTTAGCCCAAGTTTGCATCATATCGAAGCAAAGGAGGCGATCTATAGTAAACGGAACCCTAGATAATTCTTCAAACACATGTAATTCACGGCATTTGTACGTGTTAGCAGATTGAAAAATATTGGATCCTCGAACATAGTATTACCTGATGTTGTTGATGAGCAAGGTATGCGACCGGGCTAGTTGTTGCTGATACATGATGTTTGACAGCGCTAACTATGGGACAAAGAACGGCGAAAGTCACGCTTTCAAACATCATCGCTGTTGAAGAGGCCGACTTCTCCGACTGACTCGTACGGTTTCTTTTTTTACCTTTCAGAGCAGGCAAAATGAAGGGGGCCGTGGTTACTTTTCTCGCACTTTACGCCGTTGCAGTAACCTGTGAGTACAAATCCTGCGTATATCACTTTATTTTGCAAATCTCAAAAAAGATAATGGCAAGAATTTTATAGATTTCTACTTCCTCCGCATTTATTGCAAAAATAGCTTGAAGAATAAATACAGCAAAATACTAATTTGAAGTTCATTTCAACTCATTATATAACAGAAAATATATTTTTTTAATTGATGAAGGACACATGTCCTTTGAAAGTGAGTTGAAACTTCAGACTCCAGATGGCCTGCATATGCTTAACGTGCTAGTGGATGCAGGCAGATGTTAAGAGGTGGGTCGAAAATGAAGCAGAAGAATGGTCTCAGATTCACGCTGTGAAAATGGTTGGACAGCGAGTCTGTAACGGCAACTAGAACGAGTACCCATTGCGACGTAGGTTGACAGTGACGTGACGACGCTCGTGTGTACTTTACATAATTATTCGCCTAAGACGTTTCGACGGCCTGCAACTTGCCTTACGCCGCTATTTCATTGACCTACGAAGAGTAGACTGGACAAAAGAGAAATTCGCCAGGCCTCGCATGCACGATGCTCTTCAAAAGTCCTCACTATGCGTCGCCTTCCCACAGCACTGTCTCAACACAAATCAGCTGCTAGGTGGATGCTTCTTTAACGTACGTAAGTCATGCTAAGCAGCGCTTTCAGAAGTCACACGACCTCTCTAATATGGCGAACCCGGACCGGGGTTCTTGAATAAAGTTTATTCTCTCTCTCTCTCTCTCTCTAATATAAGCTTACTCAGAATAACAATTTTCAACATCTGTGCGTGCTGTGGAATAAAAACGTACAGAGAAGCTACGTAAGTGTTGACCGAATAATTTATGGCGCCATATGCTCCTCTCGCGGTGGCTTCTGTTAACGATAAGCAGGCTTCCTTGTCAATGCCCAGTCTCTTATACAGCGCCAGCACACGAGGCGTGCGCACTGTTTTCTACGCGGCCTGTTTTAGAGCACTGAATTGTAGCGCGCCAGCGGGCATGTCCCGCTGTTTTTTTTATATAGATATATATCTCACGGACGTTCACAAAGAGGGAGATATAGATATTACACAACAAAGAGAAAGTTAAAAACAACTTAATTAGAAGATATCTTTTTACTGAAGCTAAAACTCTTTGGCGGTATACCTTAAGTTATACTGAACTACACGTTTCTTTGAAAATTCTACAACTTTCTCATTAGATGTTTTGCTTCAAATTTAATACATGCAAAGTAAGTTAATCATTCTTAACTCATTATAGCATTAGACTTAATGCAAGAAAGTCGCACTTTCGCCCGAGAAGCAAAGCATTGATTACCATAGCAGAGTATTCGACGACACGAAGCAAGGCTCGTGATATTGATCGTATAAATTGCAGTGAACATTAGCTTAGTATTCCAGTTAGCAAGTACGGTGTCACGCGTGCACAGGCAAACATGAGCACATCTCACTCGATAACCGCGAGCACTCGCTATGACAACACTGGCATGGCAAAGAGCAGTAACTTAGGCGCGCGAATTACCCTTCGGGCTCTCTCCCTGTTCACCGCTAAGGAAGTGCTGTAGAACACAGCAAGCCCTCGGCGCGCGCCCACTTGTAACCACGGCAGATTACCTCGAAGCCTGGCCGCACGCCATCGTGCACATCCGCGTCTTTCGCAGTCGCCCCCGTACTAGAGCGAAAGCGCGCCAACTTGCGTCCTCCCCTCTCCGCTCCTCCTCCTTGTGCACTGTCACTTTCCCGCCCTTGCTATTGCACACACGAGGAGACGGCGCGCATGCGCGACACCCCCCTCCCAGCACGCGCAGGGAACTGCCGCACCAAGCCGGCATTGTTCTCTGCCTTCCCTCGCACTTACCGCACACGGTGCGCAGCCGCGAGCTAATCGCACTCGGGACTTTGTGCGGCACATCACGACGATGGCAACGGTAATACCGACCACATACGATCGCTGAAATTCCCCTGCAGGGGCCATATAACCCTTATCGCATTCAGATATTGTAACTTGCTCCCATACAAAACCAACAAGATCCATAACGTCAAGTTCCCCTTGGACGCTTCGACTTGTAATAAAGGCTTGGCCAAATTTGGCTGGGACACCTTGTATTTTTTCCACGAATAAATAATAGCAATAAGCAAGAGAAACAGTTCATTGAATTTGCTGTCTCAATCCATTCAGCTTTCTTCGCGTTACGTAATAATAGATGTCCTTCTCCGCTTAAGGTGTTCATGTGTTCCGCACGGATGTTGTAACGCTGAACTTTACATGTTGCTTCTATGCTTACCTTGGAAGAACAGGAGGAGTTGTGAGAAAAGAATTGGTCTATACTAAGAGCGACTTGTTCGATTTAAGCCTTCAGTGTATTATTAATTATTTTGACCAGAAGTGTCCCTGTTTTACTTTTCTCTTTAATAGCTCATTTTTGAGCTTCATTCCATCAAAAACTATTCTGAAGATTTGTCATACAATTTTCTTCGTCTTCCAAGCGTGAATACACTGCACCACTGTCCGGCCATGTCAGTGCCCACTTGGCTTTCCAAATCATCACTTTCGGTAGAAGAAGCGATGTGAAGACTACGATCATTCTCTTCACTGGCACAACAAAACTGGTGCATCGCTTTCACTGTCAGAATCGAGCAGCGACTTTCTCTTACACACGCCACTCACATGCAAGTATTCCGCCGCCGACGCCATCGTTCCAAATCTACCAAAAGTCGCGAGAAGCACGCCATTGCAAAAATGCGGCCCTCGAGCGCTGACAAAGGACAGCTATCTATTTACCAGAAAAAAAAAAACGACTGCGATGAACACGCCCCTCCAGCGCTGACGAAATGACTACCACCTAAATTGCAGAACACGAAGTGCAAAAAAAAAGAATACGCGTATAACCACTCATTTCCAACCTTGGCACTGCAGCTGTCTGGGTAGTGGAAGAAAAACTATGCGGACGTTCAGAGTTCGTCCAGATCGCCTTGAAAACCGGATTACTGCAGTTGACGAACTAAGCTCGATCATGATATATGAGGTGTTAACGCTGAACCTGAATTGTGCTTCCGAAGCATTGATGGCGAGCTCATCATCATCATCATCGTCACCCTGGTTACGCCCACTTCAGGGCAAAGGCCTCTCCCATACTTCTCCAACTACCCCGGTCATGTACTAATTGTGGCCATGTTGTCCCTGCAAACGTATTAATCTCATCCGCCCACCTAACTTTCTGCCACCCCCTGCTACGCTTCCCTTCCCTTGGAATCCAGTCCGTAACCCATAATGACCATCGGTTATCTTCCCTCCTCATTACATGTCCTGCCCATGCCCATTTCTTTTTCTTGATTTCAACTGTGATGTCATTACGGCGCATTTGTTCCCTCATCCAATCTGCTGTTTTCTTATCCCTTAAGGTTACACCTCACATTCTTCTTTCCATAGCTCGTTGCGTTGTCCTCAATTTATGTAGAACCCTTTTCGTAAGCCTCCAGGTTTCTGTCACATACGTGAGTACTGGTAAAACACAGCTGTTATACACTTTTCTCTTGAGGGATAATGGCAACCTACTGTTCATGATCTGAGAATGCCTGCCAAACGCACTCCAGCCCATTCTTATTCTTCTGATTATTTCAGTCTCATGATCAGGATCTGCGGTCGCTACCTGTCCTAAGTAGATTTATTCCCTTACCACTTCCAGTGCCTCGCTACCTATCGTAAACTGCTGTTCTCTTCCTAGACTGTTAAACATTACTTTAGTTTTCTGCAGATTAATTTTTAGACCCACCCTTCTGCTTTGCCTCTCCAGGTCAGTGAGCATGCATTGCAATTGATCCCCTGAGTTAGTAAGCAAGGCAGTATCATCAGCGAATCGCAACTTAATAAGGTATTCTCCATTAACTTTTATCCCCAATTCTTCCAAATCAAGGTCTCTGAATACATCCTGTAAACACGCTGTGAATACCATTGGAGAGATCGTATGTCCCTGCCTGACGCTTTTCTTTGATGGGATTTTGTTGTTTCCTTTATGGAGGACTACGAGGACTTGTGGATGGCGAGCTACTTGCCCCCAGTTCTAAGGATACTCTTTCGTGCTTTACAGGCTCGGCACACGTACTGTCCCAGGAAACGAAGAAAGCAGAGGAAGGTGGTCTGAAGGAGAACTTGGGAAAGGAAGTCACACTTCTGGGGGAGATCCTGGTCGAGACAGCTGAAGCGCTCGCCAAGGAGGACTTGAAACAGGTAACTTCACGTGAGGGTTGCAGAAAGCAGTTACATAACTGCGCTGGGCGCGTAATTGGAAGACATCAACAAATAGTTTGGGGCCAATTATTTCGGATTGCATGGCTGTTTAGAAATGATCAAACACGGAATTAGACATTTATTACGATTTAGTTTAATATTTCAATATTTATACGTGCTCTAAGTCTTGTAACGAATGAGTCTTTAATGTAATTGGTTTACATAGTGAAATCCTTGCTTCGTTTATCGTGCAAATGATATCCACTTCAATAAACAGCTAATATGTGGGGATGTGATTCAAATATCTTTTTTAGGATAATTTTTCTTTGACGTGTTCGAGGTATAAAAATAGTCGTAGTTTCGCACAAAAAGGCGAAGCATCGATTGGGATAGAAAATTAGTATAGAGTTATACGAAATAAGGATAGTAGCTTTATCGACCGTATGAACTTGGAAACATTTGCTTACTATTTGAATAAGAAGCATGGTGTCAGCGCGCACAAGCAAACATTATCTCATCACACTCGATTAGCGCGGACACTCGCTGTCAAAGGCTTGGAGGACCCTTGAGAATTGCCTTTAAGAGTTGAACGCGACAGCATTCAAGGATTTATGACTGCTTCTCGCACTTCTGGGCAACTGCAGCCAATGTAACCGTAATGTTTACCGGGAAATGCTGGCGACGAATGCTAAGCACGAAGGCGAACTTTCTAGTAGAGATGCGGCTTCTTGCGAGGGCCGCGATGCGCGAGGCTTGCGTCACCGGGAGGTGTTGTAAGGAAACGGGCGTGCCGCTCTAGGAATGGTAGAAACGCTGGAAAATGGGTTTATGTTTGAGTTGCCACGTAAGGGAATTGTTATGTTTTCTCCTATATTCAAATTATATTCCGACGCTATCATGTCTGTAGGTTGTGTGTAAGTCGTACGCTACGACTTTCCTGACGAATTTTACTTTGAGAAAGTCAATTAGTTCAGTAACTTTTTTCGCGCTACACGGAGGGCCTGCGTGGTTCGATATGCATTTTTTTTTCGAGAAGATGGTCGACGCTGTACGCGGGACGCCGAACTTTCAGCGACGCATGCCCTTAAGGCTATCGCGTTAAAATGCAGGCGTGAGCAAGCGCGGCTGCAGCAGCGAGTGAAGTCACCTTCGGGCGGTCTGTCGCTGGAGTGCAAAAGCGGCGATAACACAGCGCGCACAAAGGTTATGAACCGTCTGCAGACCGTCTGCAGATCGCTTTCAAGATACGGCGCGCGGCCGTGTAAAGTACGCGCTTGATGACAAACTCGAAGCCGTCCCCCCCCCCCCCCCCCCCCCCAGCTCTCTCCCGCGCTGCCTGCCCGCTTTCCTCCATAACTGGCGCGCGAGATTGAGCCGCGATCGTCACTACCCTTTGCACCCGATCGCGAAATGCGAAGTTGCCGCCGGAGCACAACACCCGCCCTCCTCCCTCCCTCTTGTCTCACCGCGACTTTTCACGCGACGTAAGGCGGCGCGTTTGCTCTCCGCTTTCCTCCTTCGCGCGTGCGAGATAAAGCCGTGACCGTCGACTTACCTCGCGTGCTTTCACTGGCAGATATAGCATACGACGTGAGGCGGCGGTGTTATCGCCCTTGGACATCACGGAGAGGCCGACGGCGAGGGAAAACATGAGCCTGGAGTGTCCACATAATTGCTTTCGCATTAAAAAGACATCGTATATCCATAGTCTCCCGAGAGCTTTGCAGAAACTAGCCTCTGGTGAGCTCACACAAACAGTCAATGCTTCAGTGCTTTCAAGCCACTGTTTGGCGATGGATACGAACTGTTATTTTTTGTACGAAAGTCATATGAGCAAACCGAGAGCAAAACAGAGCTTGGAGCCACCATGGCTACATTCACACAGTGAATAAAAGCCTCACCTGATGATTTAAGTGGCTATTAATAAAGGATGCTTGAAGGAAATCTTATTCGTATTTTCCAATTTTCTAAGTGCCAGATGTTTTTACATAAACCGCAATCTGTTCTATGAACACTTCCACAAGGCACCAGTAAACAGTGAGCCAATATCTTCAGTGTTTTGAAGCATTTGTTTTTCAAATTAAGAAGTGGTGTCTAAATTTTGCGGCCATAAGGTCAATACCAATTACTAACTGGTGTGATATGTGTAATATAATGGTCATTGCGTCCACGCAGGATGACGAGTACTTCCTACGAGATCTGTGGGAAAAGGCGAAGGATACATTAACGAACGCTGGTAAGAAGATCCAGGAAGTCACAAAGGCTGCTGTAGGGGACATGAAGACGGCCATGGAACATGCCACTCAAAGGATCAAGGAAAAGGCGATTGAGAAAGCTATGGGAATTCTGGCAAAGGTCATGGGCGATTCAATGGCGTCGTACACTGCTGAAGATTCTGGTGCGGCGACCGCATTCCGGAATGTCGTGGTTCACAGGCTTAAGCGCACTGGCGAGAAGTACATTGCCGCGGGCAAGAAGCTTTCGGGCCACTGATGCGGTGAAATTAATATTCAGAGGCAATTAAAACGTGAAAATAGAATAAAGTATTATTTACATTGCAAATCCTACTGTCGTTCTGCGGTCGTTATTGGAACAAGCAGTCAGACACCGCGACACAGCATTCTGTACAACCTGACAACTTTCACTATATTTATTTATTTATTTATTTCATACTGCAGACCTAAAACAGGTACAAGCAGGGTGGTTAAACACAACAATATTACAATACATTATTCAATCAAGTAAGGTGGTAAGACACAACACTAATACAATGAGTCAATCAATTGAAACAGGCAACAACTAGTTATTCCAGTCTGTTATAGTTCGAGGAAAAAAAGAATACTTGAGTACATCCGTCCGTGCAAAATAAGGTGTTAGTGAATTCGGATGGTGGTGTCGAGTAAGCCTAGAGGTTGTACTGAACAGATACGATGCAGGATTAATTGATAAGTCTCCATTAATAAGCATCGTAAGAAATCGAATTCTTAAGTGTTGCCTTCGCTGCTCAAGGACTTCGATGCCATTTTCACGCATTATTTGTGAGGGGGAATCATAGCGAGAGAATTTAGAATATATGAATCGCACGGCCTTTTTCTGTACCCTTTCGAGACATTTAATATTCTGTTTAGTAAACGGGTGCCAAACAACACATGCATATTCAAGTTAAGTGTAATTAATGAATAATAAGCAAGCAGCTTTACGTTAGGTGGGGAATTTCTAAATTTATGTCGCAAAAAATATAATTTACGCAAGGCTGAAGAACAGATATTGTTAATGTGTAAATTCCATGATAAGTGGTTAGTACTTGTGACGCCCAAATACATATATTTTGTTACTTCCTGCAAGGGCAACGAACCTAACGTGTAACTAAAGGTTAGTGGAGCTTTTTGACGAGTGAAGCGAAGAAAGACCGTCTTTTTAGCGTTAAGCCGCATTCCCCATGTTTTGCACCAATCAATAATGCCAGCAAGGGAAGCATTTAAATCAGTTTGATCATTGGTTGAAGTGATTTTCCTAAAAAGCACACAGTCGTCCGCAAACAGTCGTCCGCAAACCGCAGTCGTCCGCAGTCGTCCGCATTTGCACGCTGGGATGGAGTTAAGTAGTAATATCATTTATATAGAGTAAAAAGAGCAGTGGCCCTAGGGCACTTCCTTGACGAACTCCCGAGGTGACCGGAAGACAGCCAGACTGTTGCTGATTAATTTCTACGAACTGGCGGCGATTTGTTAGGTAGTCTGTTATCGATGCGATTAATATTTCAGGGAGCTCAAGATGTCTAAGTTTTAGTATTAATTTGTCATGTGGAACTGTATCAAAGGCTTTGCTAAAATCCAGAAATACGGCATCAATTTGACCATTTTTATCGAGGCATGAGGCGAGTGAATGAATTACGGTGACAAGCTGTGTAACTGTTGAATAGCCTTTTCTAATTCCATGTTAAAAATTAGACAGTATTGAATGTTTATCTAGAAATTCGTTAATCTGATTGGCAACAATATGTTCAATTAGCTTGCAACATGAGGATGTCAATGATATTGGCCGGTAATTTTCTAACAATGAACAGTCGCCCTTCTTGAATACGGGTACAACTCTGGCTACCCTCCAGTCATCCGGTAATTTTCCAGCAAGCAACGAAGCATGAAATATAATAAGAAGGAACCTTGCAATAGTTTCAGCACAACGTTTCAAAAAAATGTTCGGAAGGTTGTCAGGACCACAAGAAGATTTAGTTTTTAAGTTAACGAGCATCGAAACTAAGCCAGGGTATGAAATAAAATTAGCTTCGGATGGGTGAAACGTTTTGTCTCTAAATGAACTAATGTCAGAGTTAGAAAATACACTATGAAAATAATAATTGAAGTGACTCGCAATTTCCCTGTGATCGGTAGTGATTGAACCATCGATGCAGATTTGTGCTACTGGCTTCTGTTTTACGCTCAAGTAATTCCAGAACTTTTCGGGCTGTTCAACAAAAAAGTTTGGTAGTACTATATTGAAATAGTGTTCCTTCGAGTTGCATACTGCACGCGCAAGGTTTTCTTTCATTTCTTTTACTCGATCAGGTTGTAATCGTGTTTTCTTTAACCTTTTTATCTTGCGGGTCATATGGATAATATCACGTGTCATCCACGGTGTTTGTTTGCGGACTAGCTTGTATTTATCAGGCGCAAATTTATCAATACAGAACTTACACATGTTTTTAAAACGGTGCCAGAGTGCTGTCACATCACTGTCATTAAAGACGGTAAGACATGTTTCCATATGTTCTATTATGGCTGCATCATTTGCGCGTGAGTAGTCCATGAAGGACCGCTTCACAGGTTTTTCAGATGGGATGGAAGAGATTATGGATATATCGATACTGACAAGTAGGTGATCAGATATACCTTCTACAACTGCAAGGGTATATTCAGTTAACATTCTGGGCAAAAATACCAGATCAAGCGAAGATTGGCAAGGTCCTTGCACACGTGTTGGCTCCTGAATGACTTGAATTAGGTCATGCGTTAGCATTATGTTAACCATGCTGTTTAAATGCTTATTGTTGCGTGAAAGTGCTTGCAAACGCTCCCAAATGACGTCCGGTAAGTTCAGGTCACCCACAAGTAACAATTTGTTTGACTGGAATTGGGACATGCTTTCTTGTAGCTTGACTAGATATTCAGACGATGCATCGGGAGGTCTGTAAATTGCGTACAAAAGGAATTTGTGACCCCAACACGTGATTTTTATGCATAAGCATTCGAGACTTTTATCGTCTTCTAGTAGAACAGCTTCTATATGGTGTTCAATAAGGACTGCAACACCGCATCCCCTATAATTCCTATCCTTGCGGAATACTTGATAACAGGGTGGGAACACATCCTCATCACCTATTTCGGACCGCAGCCACGTCTCCGTTATAACTGCATTGTGTGGGCTGTGCTCTATTAAAGTAATTTCAAGATTTTCTGTTTTGTTTAGGACGCTGCGAGCGTTTAGGTTAATATTACACAATTGTTTGCCGCATTCTTCGGAGGAGCGTCAGGTTTCAGGCTGCGAGGAGCGTTTATTCATTAATTTTACGCGCATGTTCGTTGCCTCATCCCAGAAAAAAATATCTTTATCAATCTTAAGTTTATCATGAATCAGGTATACTTTTACCTCCAAGTTTCTCAGCTTGCTCGCTGTCCCACAGAAGTTTCCTTTTTTAGTGTAGCTTGCGAGTAATCGTTCCTAATGCTTATGCTCGTTCCTTTAAGTTTTTTACAGTTATCAAATATAGCAACAGAGGTGACATTAACACGGCAAGCTGGGCGAGTTAGTGATTGAACCTGTTCCTAGGGGTGGGCGGGGAAACAGGGCGATATACTGCGCTCGTATCGTTCACTTCTTTTTCTCTTTCGTCCGGGTTGTGCTGCCCACCCCTATGAAAGGGTGACATACTAAGAATGCTAAACAGATAGCGCCCTTACAGCGATAGAAAATTCCGCATCGAGTACGGCCACCTGTTGGATAGCGATTGCAACGAAGTTGTAGCTGGGATACTTGGGATATTGGAAGTTTCTACGGAGTTCTGACTAGGGTGCAATCAATAGAACTAGTTATACTGTGTCGCGGAGTTGGCAGCGAAATTGCCAATTCGTGTGTCTGCTGATGTCCCCATAAGGTTTACATATTCAGATGTCATGGGGATATGGCATTGTGAGGCAGTAATAATCTTAACAATAATCATTTCATATACATATATAGTTACGTATTACATACCTACCATGAGAAATATTGCTAAACACATTAAAGCCGCCAATCATCTCCAAACGTGGATGCGCTGCCAATGTTCTGTGGAACTTAACGCCGACAACGGAAGAAAATTCAGGTACTGGATTCTTTCCTAAAACTGAAACTTGCTTCATGTTGAAGATTTCATGTAATAGAAGACCGGCATTAGTGTACACGTCGGAGTTTTAAGAAGTGTAGCTGCTGGATGTTCATATATTGATCGTCCAAGATGAATAAGCCTGTTTAATCTAGCAAAAAAATTGTCAACAGACTGGCCAGGAAATCACGAAAGTATACAATACACGTAGTTCGCTTGATAAACCCCTTTTCTTCCAAAACATTATAACCGGGTTGCGGGAGTCTATTTTTCTTCTCTCTATATTAAACATACTATCGTGGAAAAATTAGTCCGGAACGGGAAATCATAATGTAGAGCGCTTTTTACGTGCAATGATTTGTGAGCCCAATGTTACATTGCTATATATGCGGTCACCAAACATGGCGTATGGCTCAAACTGAGCATACAATTCAAAGTCATGCCAAACTTTACATGGGCTGGTGAAATCTCCAATTAAATAAGGCTTTATATTTAGCCGTGACTTCTTAGTGTTTGAGTGGTCTACAGCAACACACGAAAGCCAAACTAGATGATTATACCAACTACGGTGAGGCAATGTCCATGCCATTGCGCTGTTGAGCACGATGTCACACGGGTTTGATCACGGCCGCATAATATCACTATAAGTGCCAACTAACGCCGCCACCTGCCGTGGTTGCTCAGTGGCTATGGTGTTAGGCTGCTGAGCACGAGGTCGCGGGATCGAATCCCGGCCACGGCGGCCGCATTTCGATTGGGGCGAAATGCGAAAACACCCGTGTAATTAGATTTAGGTGCACGTTAAAGAACCCCAGGTGGTCGAAATTTCCGCAGTCCTCCACTACGGCGTGCCTCATAATCAGAAAGTAGTTTTGGCACGTAAAACCCCATAATTTTCTTTTTAACTAACGCCGCCGCCGCGAAGACTGCGCGCCACTTTCGAACTAAACGCCGCACTTCTTCTTGCCAGCGCTGAGAACCACGTCGCGCGATAACCGGGATCCTTTCTCCCACTTCTTTCCGGAACGCGCAGCGTCATCTAGCGGTGCTTCCGAGACGTCCACGTGTGGTGTACGAGAGGAGAATGGTGGCCACACTGCGTTCCCTGTATGCATGCACTTCCGCTGTTGCCCGCGTAGAGCTGTACGTGTGCGCGTGTTAGTGAGTCTCCGTCCCCATAACGAAGTTCGCGAGATGTTTCGTTGCCTGTGAATGCATAAAACTGACTACTCCAAGTACCTGTGTTATTGTAGCGGCTAATAAACAATCCGATTTTGAACGTTGATTTTCGGTTACTAAAGTCGACGCTTTCTAATAAAAAACTCAGATCAAATGTTGTAAACTGCCTCACGTGTTTGTGCATTCAGACTATCGATTACAGAAAAGGTCATGTAGAGCTTTGCTTACCTGAGAGTATTTTCGCATCTTCTCTGTCTTCATTATCTTCAATTAAGGGCGTGATTCGGCCTGTGTCGAGCCATGCTTCAGCCGACATGCTCAGATAATACGAGTCCTTACACCAGGCTGGCATCCCTTGATATAACAAAACATACGCGTGCCTATGACAAACTAAATCACTAAATTGGCGACTAGTGGTAGCAGTGCCCTCACATAGGTAAGTGCAAACCGCAAGCTATCAGGAACACTACCACAACTTTGTTGTGATCTGTAACTCTTCCTAAAACGAAGGCACTTTTACTCTAGTCACGGTCGTGAATGTAGTAGCAGGTTTACACTCACGGGGCTCAGAGCATTCCACATTATTTTTCACTTAGATTAGCGTAGCGCCCACCGGCACCATGCATGCCAATACGCTGCTGTTTCTCCGCTCAAACGGCGCGCCGTTCTAGCCTTTATCTCGGGTAGTATAACAGTGAAACGTGAATTCGGCGACACAATACTTTCTCTCTCATTCATGGAAACGGGCTGACTGCGTCTTTACTAGCTGCAGAGTCAATCCAAGGAGGCGCCGTAGTGATATACATGGATATACCGCTTCAAACGCTCACAAAAGCGAAAGCGCGCCATCAAGCCACTTAATATTTTGACAGGTGAGACATAGGAGGCACGAAAAGAGAAAAGCTGAAGGCAGGGAGGTTAGCCAGAATAACGTGTGGTTGGCTACCCTACACCGGGGCAACGAGAAAGGAGACAACAAAGATGACAGGGAGAGAGAGAAGGGAAGGAAAGAAAGAAATTAGTGGTGAGTCCGCTGACGTGTGTGGTCTTATAGAAATTGCATTAATAGTCACAGATGTTCGCACAAGCCCGTCGTCCTCAAGAAGCACAAGAGCGCCTTCACCGCTTCATGGGCCGACGAGCGATGGGGGCGGTGTTCCAGGAGCACCTGCTCAGAAAGCGGCCGATTGTCCAGTTTTCGGAGAGCGTTGGCAAGTTGTCTTTCTGGGACATATCGTGGACAGTGGCACAGCAGGTGGTCGATACTTTCTTCGGTGCCGCAGACTTCGCAAGCAGCATTGTCGGGTCGCTTCAATTATTGTAGAGTAGGCCTTTGTGAAGGCAATTCCTAACAAAAAGCGACACAGAAGCGTAGCTTCCCGTCAAGGAAGTCCGAGTGGAGGTCGGAGTTGGTGTGGGGTTTAAAACACCGGTAGGTGGATAGGTGATAGGGAAAGCGAGGAGAGTACCTTGGAAACTGACGAAGAAGAAAGGAAGTGAGCGGAGGCACAGGGCACGGTGTAATAATGGGCACCTCTTATCGCTGGAACATTAGTTTGCCACGCCAAATGCATTGGCATATAGGCAGTCGGTGCTATTGTATGCATACATTACACCGTAAGCATAGCGTACCAGTGCGTACGAACGCTAACAACTGTTTGCTCGCTTGGCGCCCGCTTAGGGACGCTTACTCAGTGGCCCACATTGAAAGGTTGGTTGAAAAGCTACGCATGCCCAATGCATTCAGGACACAGCTCACTAAGGCCTTGGCGTTTTTCTCAATTATACATTTTTTTGCATTGTAGAGCAGCACATTCTGAGTGGCCTGCATCTAGTTTCCCAAGTTTATAGATTCTTTCACTCGAGTGCTCCTTTTCGTATTTGCTTAGGTGGACGACTCTTTCGTTTGAAGTTGCTCCCCTGACGAGCACATGGAACATCTCAGAATGCTATCTACGTGGTTTACAAGCAATGGGGTTGCGATTAGCGTAAATAAGAGTCAGCTTAGAGAGCAGCAACTTGAGTTCCCCCGATATCTTGTCGACTCCTCCGATGCTAAGCCACTGCCAGAAAATGTTCGCGCCATGGAGGATTAACAACTGCCCACGTCAGTGACAAATTTACGCCAGTTCCTCGGCTTAACAAACCTTTATCGCCGCTTCGTCCCGAAATGCGCTCAACTAGTCGCTCCTCTTGACGCCATGCTGCCAAGAACGAACAAATGATCTACCTTGCAATGGACTGAAGAATCTTTCGAGTTATTCACTAAAGTTAAAATCGCACTCGCCAAGTCAACAATGCTTGTGCACCCCAAGCCTGATGCGCCAACCTCCATCATGACTTACGCTTGCAGCACAGCTGTGGGTGTTGTTCAACAGCAATACACTAACAAAGCATGGCAGCCTCTCGCCATTTCCTCAAAGGAGTTCCAGCCGGCAAAAACATGGCATAGAATCTTTGAACTGGATCTCTTGGCTGCCTCTCTCGCCAAAGCAAGAGATCTTTAGAATATCAGGGGGGGGGGAGCAGGAAAGAAATTGGTACGACCGTAACCGTTACTGGCATAGGTATCAGTGCGAGGTAAATAGAGATGTTTAGAGAAATAAAAAAATCATTATGGAGATGTATGCAAAACATGCAAAACATGTACAGTATGCCTAATTAAATCAAGCAGGCTTGGTGACTATTTGTCACCGCCCCGTTTCCAAGGGGATGCCCATAAATCAGCATTATCATAGTAGCACGAGATAGGAGACCAGTTGCGGTACGGGCACGCCTCCTGAATAACGCGTTACCACCGCGGCAATACGTTGCGTCGCTATATGGTTTCAATGATATAGATGCAGTACCTTCGACAATCATCGTGTCAAGAGTTTCTCCATTTTTTTAATGTCAACGAAAACCTGATTGACCTGCAAACAAGATTTAACGTCAAGCCAAGGGCCCAAAATACCGTCCTCGGACGACGGTTGGTTGTCGAGGCGCGTTAGATCATTTTCATTATCTGGTTCTCCTCCGCGTTTGGTCTCATGCACTTGGTACAGCTGACAATCTGGCGACTCGGTAGGTCGCAGCAGCCGCACGTACCTTCGCCACCCCGAGCCTAAGCCTCTGCGGAAGACTGATACCCCTGCGCTAAATTTTTCGTGGTAGGCTAAAAGTTATGTAAGGTTCAGATCTCTGGAGTCGCCTATGGTGATTTCTTGAATGGTCCTAGTGCTTTTCTGTCACATTCTGTATGATACATGAGCGAAGGCACTTGGCGCCCCCCTCTTGAACAAGGAATTGTAAGCAGGGGCACTGAGTCGCCGAGTGCCTTCTTCAACACGGCATCGGCTAGTTCGTTGCCATGTATACTACAGTGACGCGGGCATCTATTGAAATATACTGGTGGCTGTTCTCTTTCGCTAGAGCGTATAGGTTGACCGTTTGAATAGCCACTACTCTTTAGAAACTTTCTTTCATTACATTTAGAAGTAGCTGCAGAGTCGGTTTCGGGTGCCTGAATATTACGCTTACTTGAGGGGGCTGTCGCGAAATACAGAGAACTGCCTCTCTCATTGCCACTACGTCCGTGCCGTCCCAATGCTTTCATTGCACTCCCTCCAGGTTCGCATCACGTTATCAACCGCTTTGAAACCCTTGTGAGGGCTTATGTCGTGCATGGTTATCAATCACCACGTTTGCTTACTCAGCCTCTCCGATCATTCCAGTTGTGATTACATCAGTACTTAAAATTGTCGAGTACGGTGCTAGTACATTGAGAAACTGTGAGTTAGAATATACATAGTGAAACAGCGACATACTTTGTGATCAGCATGGCTCGTCATTGTGTATATAAATATCACCAGCACCCGCTTTACTTCAACAACCGTCAGCGGAATCTGACGAGTATTGTCATAGCGAGCTTCCTGGAGTACAGATAACGTTGAGCGCGGCACGTTTACATTAGCATAACACTGACTGTTCTCGTTGAAAGAAAATATTCGTATTTGGCAAAGACACATACGTTTGCGCTTATCGATCCTTTCGTCGGAGCAGTTTGCTCTGAGGAACGAGGTGGGGCTTGCGCGCCTTACGTTGTCTCAGCGAAAGTTGACGAATATGAAAACAATACTTCTGCCATGCTGCTGTGCGATCAGCTATCGGAAATGCGACGGCGTGTTTGCTTAGGCGCTGAGCTCTATTCGTGATTCAAAATGTGGAGCGGCAGAGGCAAGACGCGTGGAGTATAGCTGGATGTCAAATTAGTGAATTAAGTTTCAAGAAATGTAATGAATATGTGCGGCCAATTTCAGGGGCTGCTGCTACATAACGACTCCCTGTGTTTTCGGCACTTCGCTATGCACGGCTTTCCTCAAAAAAAAAAAATTGCTTAACCGCCACTGTTGTATCGCCAACTTCCAAAGAACGAACATCATCATCATCATCATCAGCCTGATTACGCCCACTGCAGGGCAAAGGCCTCTCCCATACTCCTCCAACTACCCCGGTCATGTACTAATTGTGGCCATGTTGATCCTCCAAACTTCCTAATCTCATCTGCCCACCTAACTTTCTGTCGCCCCCTGCTACGCTTCCCTTCCCTCGGAATCCAGTCGGTAACCCTTAATGACCATCGGTTATCTTCCCTCCTCATTACATGTCCTGCCCATGCCCATTTCTTTTTCTTGATTTCAACTAAGATGTCATTAACGCGCGTTTGTTCCCTCACCCAATCTGCTCTTTTCTTATCCCTTAACGTTACACCTATCATTCTTCTTTCCATAGCTCGTTGCGTCGTCCTCAATTTAAGTAGAACCCTTTTCGTAAGCCTCCAGGTTTCGTAAGCCTCCAGAAAGAACGAACGTCAACCCCGAAATGTCTGACAGAGTGAGTATCGCTCTTTAAACGGAGACATAAGTTGTAGCGCCGCTTCTTGGTATAGGGAGTTTGTCGCACGTTATCCACACAGATTCACGCCAAGTCACATGCAAATTGGCACCTTCTCTGTCGCCAAAGTATCAACTATCATCGGGAACGCACTCTTGAATAACTGCGCCGAAGCATAGCCGGGTGACGGCGACCACACCAACAGCACACGAATGATCGAAGCTGAACCTTACGCGCCAATGGCATGTCAAGCGAGCGACTAGCAATAATACGTCTTTGTTACAAGCTATTACAAGGTACACAAAACCTACGTTCCAAGCTCCTGGCAGCAAGGACATATATCTCGTAACTGAACAGATCCGGGGTCGAAGTGCCAGGAAATAAACAATCAGATAGTGACAACACAAAGGAACGTTAATAGGTCAGAAACATGCCAAAGCGCTTCTTCAATGTGCTTGCCAAATAAAGAACGAAGACCGAAACACAATCATTCTAATTTAATTCCTTAGCGGAAGGTTTGTACACCTTGGATTACATTCCGTTACCCGCTCTAGTACAAACACCGTATTGGCAGCTTTCACGTTTCGTCACGGACACAACTTATAACCGTGCCAGTGCACCAGCACGGCGGCTACGATGATGTCAGTGCAAGTCGATACGATACGATACGATGCCCGGTCAATTTGTAATGGACGTAAGCAAGGAATGGATGTGTCACCGCGTGATCGAAGAAGGCAGTGCCCATGGAATTGCCATGAAAAAGGTCTTGATCCGATCGGTCCTAAGTAAACAAAAAAAAGGCACTACAATAACAACAAATTTTCTTTTACTCCGTGACTTGCGTGTCCGCATTTTTCGTAGCGATTAGGCAAGAAAATAACTTCGTTCTTAAATCAAAAATGCTTGATCAAGCATCAGATTTATTTAGTTACATATAAGAGTCTATGTTGTTTCTGTGCCATATAGCAGGGCTAGTGCGTTGTACAACGCTACAGAAGCAAACTTAAGAAGTTCTAGATGTGTTTCCGCTCACAGAGCTAGGCGTGATGATAGGGAATTTTGATAAACACCAAAAAATTTTAAGAAATGAATGGCCGGACATGGTCTGATGATAGTATGCTCTAATCCTCACCGATCTGCCCAGGAAAGTGCCAATGAACTAGCACGCCGAAAGTGTGAGCACTGTGATGTCCTTCCTTTCGAGGCCTTTTTCCTCTGCACACTTATCTCTTCTACGCTTTTACTGCCGCCGCTTCTTGCGAGATGTGGTGGTTGCGGGACAACGACTCGGTCAGGGCTGTCCACCTCACGACAGACGTGTCTCGCAGAGCGCCACTGTTGTCTCTTACGCAAAGCAGCGTGCAGAAGAACGCACTCGCCCACGGGATATATACGAAAACAGAATAACAGAACGTGAATCAAAGCGTTTCTCGTCCCTGTAGAAACGTGCTAGCCCGAACAGCATCTATAGCCTACGACGCGCACTTTCCGTGCGTATGCGCTGAACTAGGCGATTGGAGACATCGCATGCCTGCACAACACAACGGGATGCAAGAAAGCCAAAAAGACTAAAAAGCATGGAATAATGTAATTGCCATCCGCAGAACTCGCTGCCAAAGGAAACGCGAAAATGGGCAATCTCTATCTCCTTGGTCGTAGCAACAGTGACTGTCATTTCGATCAGCGCTCATTCTCGATTTTTGGGGCTCCCGCAAGCCTACTCGCCAATGAGGCAACGCGCTCTGCGCCTGCCTTCGTACGCTGCCGTCCGTTCCGCCTCCAGCCCACAAGTAATAGGCAGCGGGAACTTTTACACGGCAGAAACTTCTCTAGCCGCACCTTTGCCTCTTCGTTCATGAAGATGCCAGAGAAAACGGCAAGTTACGGAAAACAGGGTTGCCCCGCGGGCGTACTATTCTTCCGATCAGCGAGGGAACCTTGCATCGTCGCTTGTGCGCCTTGGAAAGAAGAGAGATGGAAAAAGAACCACAGCGCTATCTAACGTTTCCGAGAGGTTGATGCAAGTGGCGCAACAGAAATTTCAGTTTCCCTTGCCTTGTGAGCAACAAGAAAATGTGGTTCTGTACCAGGGGTAACGTTATAAAAGAAATAAAAAAAGGAACAAGAATATAGTGACGATGGTTCTCTCCCTACCGGGCTATGTGAGCGCAAAACATAATCAAGCTATTTCAATCGGGCGGAAAACGTTCGAGAATAGGTAGACCCCGGCGAGGTGTGTGCTACGCTTCTTCAAGAAATGTTTCCGGGTTGATTGAAGTAGATAAGCGAAAAGGTAATGCTATGCAGCATAGATGTATTGCGTGCAGCATATACCTAACGCACTGTAATGACTTCGTAATGGGGACCCAAACAATAATTATACAATAGAGTAAGCCATAGTATTCTTGGCTATTTTGTGGCTACCGAAACGCAAACGGAACCCGGCGTGAAGCGCGGTTGTTTTTGCGGATAACGAGTTCTATGGTAACTGCACTACATTACATGCACATATACATATGGTATGTGCTTGGTGTCTACTTGATGTCGGATGACTGATGAGGAGAAATATGCTGAGCCATGACAGCGAATAAATAAAATGCCTCTTTGCCTAATGCTGACTCCGACTGCAGTT
The DNA here is from genome assembly GCF_023375885.2 of Dermacentor andersoni. Classification (NCBI taxonomy): domain Eukaryota; kingdom Metazoa; phylum Arthropoda; class Arachnida; order Ixodida; family Ixodidae; genus Dermacentor; species Dermacentor andersoni. The sequence continues at coordinate 168,922,098 of NC_092815.1, read as the reverse complement.
AGTACAACTTCAAAGGCAAAAAAAAAAAGCTATTAGGAAAAGTGACCGATGACTGGCGCTCTTGCTTCCAGTTTGAGTGCCATCTTTTGCGACATTCTGAGATAGCATTCAAAAGTAAGCCTTTAGGATGAGCTGCTTTTTCCGGCCACACCCGCTTTGAAATATGATGAATCATGCTTGGCACTCTCCTTATCTGTGTGTTCGGGAGCAAGAGCGCTGCCTGTTGTGATTTCGCCGTTTCGGTCATCGGTCACTTGTCGGTCGCCGGTCACATTTAAATGCTTGAGCATTTCTGTGCCTACTCAACGAGCAAACCCTTCTGCCTGTCGGTTAGACCGTCCTTCCTTTCGTCACCTACTACGATTGCTTTCGAGATAGGGTACGCAGCATCAAGCGATTGGACATTCATTCCGCCGGTCGCTTCAACACGACGGTTTTGGTGCTTGATGAATTGACATTTTGGTGCGCCTGGTTCTCAACTATTTTGTCACTTGATCACTCTGCCCGTTTCTATTTTTCAGGCTAGCTTATTTCGGTAAGTGATTTTCCTTTCACCTGCAAAGCTTTGTTTCCTAAATACACGTACAGGTTTGCAAGTTAAATCTTTATAAAACTTCATCGTAAACGACAAATTTCATGAGTTGTGAAGGGCTAGGCCTATGGTGAGAAGTCATAGCGACGATATTTTTAACGCGAGAACGTAACACCCACGTCGTAGAACGGTCAAGAAGCAGTCGTATCGTCTTTGATATCCGGTATGGCTAAGTGCCATCCCAAAAAATCTATATAACTGTCCTTTCTGAAATAATGCAAAGGAAAAACGGGAAGGGTAAATTGCATGCAATATTTGATGTTTCCTATAATGTTAAAGAGTCACTAGGCATATTGTCAGGATATGTGATTTATCTTTTATAAGCAATGTTAGAAGCATACTAAAGTCGTTCTGTATCACTTTCTCTTCTGACATTGCCCAAGACTAACTTTTAATTCATACCAAAGCAAAATAACTTTCAAGGTCAAGATTACGCGCAAAAGACATGAACCTGCGTTAGTGGTCTTGATACGAATATTAAGCGCTCTTGCGGTGTACTGCGCCCTAGTTTTGTTAGTAGCATGAGCAGTCAGCCCTCGCATGCTTTTATGCATACAAGGTGGCGAATGTGACGGAATTGGACAGAGCACTCTACCTTGCTTCACATTTGTTAACGGAACTACAGGACAAATATGTCTAATACACAACACACCTCAGGGAATTTTCGTAAGTCCTGTAGAAATTTTGTCGTATCCCAATTTTTTTGCTCCCATCATCGCAAATATGAAAGCACAGCTATGCAAACATACCTTGGCCTATCAGCGCCGCAGGCCAGGATATCTTATTGACGGGCTATTTTTTGATGTTTTTTTATATTGTTGGGCTTATAACATGTCACTTCATATCTCATACCATAAGGGCCATGGAAGAATGACACCAAGGACAACATAGGGAAATTACTTGTACTTACTAACTGAATTAAAGAAATGATAAATTAATGGAAATGAAAGTGGGTGAAACAAGTGGCCGCATCTGGTTAACGATCCCCCGTCTTCGCATTACGCGTGCGATTCCCTACCTCCGCCGCCAAAATTTGTCAGTGGTGGCGCGGGCTAACGCTCTAAGGGTTAGTTCTAGTAACAAAAGCATAAATCATAATAAAAGTATAATTCGTAATAAAGCATAAAGTAATAAAAGCATAAATCGCACGCGTAATGCGAAAATGTGGGATCGTTCCCAACCTGCGGCAAGTTGTTATTTTATCCATTTTCATTTCCCTTAATTTATCAATTCCTTAATTCACTTAGTTAGTAGAAGTAATTTCCCCTATGTTGTCCTTGGTGTTATTTTTTGTTGGCTTGTTATGGTATGATAAATTAAAATGGGGACCGTCGGTTAACCAGCCTTTCGTCTCATTCATATCTCATAGTTAGGCGATGCGCATTTGTATTTCTTCCTGTTTTATTTCTTAGTTACCGCAAGACGGTCTGAGTGACTGCCGTTGAACAACGCACAATTACTAGCATATTTATTTTTATTTATTTATTTATTCCTCAAATGCCCCTGGAGAGGGGTTTTACATGAGGGTTGGGCTGCTTCAAAGAAAAATGTGTTCGATGGCAGCCCTGAACGCAGTCGCACTGGAGTGGTCCGCCGCTTCTTCAGGCAGATCATTCCAGTCTCTCGCTGCACGTGGAAAAAACGAATGAAGATGGGATGATGTGCGCGCATGCGGGGGTACACTGACTTTGAATGATTGGTCAGGGATGAATGGTGGTGAGCTGGCGATGTGACGCTGTTACCAATCGGGGCATGATAAAACTTGTGATATGGAATGAGCCTCGACACTTGACCACTTACCAATTTCGAAGTGGCTGGCACTGCGTAACATTACCTTTGCTGGACTGTACATTCCAAGAATTTAGCAGCCGTATTTATTCACTGAGATTTAAAACTAGTGGCAAGGAACGGGGAACAATTTTTTTTCAACGTAAGCTGTTATGAGCTCATTCCAATAGCTGGTTCGGTTGGCGATTATGTCCGCGGCCGCCGCCTCCGCTGCCGGTGTCCGGGATCCGTAGCAGCTATTGCCAGGAACGAGAAAAAAAAAAAAAAAAAAAAAACAGTTCCCATCGGGATTGAAAGCGGGCCCGCTGCATGGAGTCATCTACTCTACGACTGAGCCACGCCAACTTTTTGTTTCTTTATTACATGGGACTGAATCATAATCAAAATAAGAAAAAATAAAGCGCTACAGAAACTTAAGGTGACTGAAACCACATTCAAAAGTCAGGCAAGCACCTTCAAGTGTCCCAAAAAGGCAGTCAATCCGGCGTTGTTCCTTGTGCGGCATAGACACTACGAACGTAGGCAGCAGATTCCCGAAAACACGACCGATTGCTTCGAGGTGGTTCAGCGTACCTTGGTTCAACATGTCATACGGTGGGTCACATGGATCTTTACTAGGTAGGAAACTAATTGTGTATGATGAGATAACTGAATCTTCTTGAAGTGTTCTTTGGCGAATGTCCCAGAAGACCACGGCATCCCCACAATTTACAAAACAGGGATCAATCGTTTCAGCATGTGGATACAACACCCCCTTTTTCTAAGCAGGCTCTGACAGGAAGGGTTGCCGAATGTATCTTAAAGAAAGTTGTGTTGATCCCTGGAGGGATGGTCATTCGACGGACATGCTTAAGCACGTCTAGGTAATAACATTCCAAATAAGGCGCACGATAATGGGGAAAAGGAAACAATGTGTATACGAGTGCAGCAGAAGTTTCTTTGCGGGAGGCAGTGCAAATATAATTCAAAATAAAGAGAGCCTAAAAAAAGAGAAAGCCTTCAGCAACCTCCTTCAGAAAGCCCCAATCATCTAGTGGTGCATCTATGACAGATAAAGGCACAACTATTTCTGAAATGTAACTGATTATTCGAAGTTGTAACATCCCTTTTAGAAATTGACTGTTTACATAACGAAAGAACAAGAATCGGGAGACAAGTTGCCTAACCGAAACATGAACTAGCCAAGACACCAACGCATAAGAGAAAAAGAAAGGCTATCACGCCACATGGCCTCAACAAGTGAGCTCCATAGATAGATAGAAGATGGAACAAGATGGAAAGCTTGCAACATAAGCCACGAGCAGCGTAATACCTGCAGGACATATCTGTCGCTGTTTTCTGCAAGTCAGCGTACCTTTGCGGACGCTTCTTCCTGCCTGCTGTTGCTCTACCGCCGCCGCCGCCGCCGAAATGCGCGTTAGCAAGAAAAAAAAAGCGCGGAAGAAAAAGCACGTTAGGAAGAACTTGGCGGCCACGCAAGCCGCAAGGGAAAGCGTAGTAGGAGAGGAGGAACGTGTCGCTACTTGGCAAAAGCCGATCTAGAAATTTTACGCGCCACTTGCCTTGCGATGTGAGATGCGCACCTCGTAGCGTGTATACGTGGGCCCGTTGTATTCCAGCTACATATTATTACACCAGCTGGGTATGCCATGTAGTAGCTACATAGGTAGCGTTACAAGGTAGACAGAGAAGTCTTGAGGAAGACGAAAGAAGATTATGGAGATATACAAACATTAATGTAATGAGAAATGCGTATGGCATTTCTGATTAATTCAAGCAGGCTAGGTGACTGTCACCGTCCCATTTAAAAGGAAATCGTATTAGGTCGCCATCATCAATAGCATCGTATCGTGTCATTACATACGCATGTGACATGCGCGCCGTGTAGCGTCGATACGCTCAAACTTTCCATTGTAGTTTCGTTATAATGCGCCAGGTGTCCCGACATGTCGCGGTTGAGTATAGCAGTTCCATACTGCATGTAGCTGGACCTGGTTAACTCAAGCAGGCTAGATGACTTTCTCCGCACGCCGGTTCAGAAGGGCTGCCAATAAAACCTAATTATTATCATCATCAACAACAGCAACGTACCGTGTCGCGGGTCAAAGGATGCTACATGTGCGCCACGTTGTCTCGATACCAGTGTCAGGTAGAAGGACTCTGCCTTTGTTTACGCTTCGGTACAGGCAGAGTCCTTGAATGCTTGAAAATCATTGAAGGATTCTCGTACATGTTATGGCACCTTCTCACAAAGTACGAACCGCTGCCGAAGAAATGAATCGTGGAGCTACGCGCGCGGCTGCAACCAGGCAACAATGGGCTCAGCAGATCGCTGTGCAGAGAGCAGGATAAACGGCAGCTCGCCGTCGACGCCCGGCGAACAGTTGAGGTCGTTCTCGTGAAAACGACGCGGAAAGACATCGCGGCGAAGACTGTGTAATGCGTGCTGCAGAAAATGGAGCTCCTATGGAGCCGCTCCTCTAGCTTACGCTGTGACTGTGCTGGGTGTGCGACTCAGGCCTGTGAGGCTTTTGGATTGGACAACGGGCCCAACAGAAATATCCGATCAACTACTATAGCTAGGGTACAGAAACTGGCCAGTGCCGTTGGCCGGGAGTTCATACGTAAAAGGCCTAGCCCTACCATATTGCCTAAAGTGAGACGACAGGTCACTAATTATCAATTGCTTTAGCAAATGAGCACTCCCTATGAAACGTTGACTGAACATATACACCTACATAAGAAGCTTCATATTTATGTACTTTATTTAGTATGTCTCAAGATGTCTCATGATTCTTGCGTATAGAACAGAAGAAAGCTTTTGCAAGTTATTAATGCTGCCTTGTAACTAATGCAAGTGGGATTTGCTGTTTTCAAGTCGGCTTGCTATGACGAAACAAAATTTTAATCCGGACTAGCTTATAATAACGGGATAAAGGCGGGAGCCTTAATCTAATGGAATTTGAGAAGTTAAAATGTGTGGTCTGTCCGGCACTAACTCTGCTTCGCTTTCTTGCAAAGTATGCAGTTCATAACAGAAACCTAACTTTTTTCAGTTGTGCTTGTATCGATAATACAATATCCTTTCAGTTGCAAGTATCTCTGTTTGGCTTCTCTGACTATTGGTCTATATATACTATAGCAGCTATTGTCATGAACAAGGAAATGGCTTCGCGAACTGCGGATTGGTGGAGGATAGATTTCTGCGCTCTAGCTTTAGCTCACGGAGTTCTGAGGCGCGTAAAAACAGCTGAGGAAGATGTGTTGTCATTACTATGGTATAAGCATAACTATAATTTGTTTAGTAATTTACTTATTCATTTATTTATCACTGTACGCACAGCGCCACGAATGGCATTACTCGGGGGGGGGGATATAGTACAATTAAGTGGAACAATACAGATGAAGTGTCATGGGCATAAAAGATTGCGATAACACACATTAAAACAAGCACTGAAAGTGGATGCAGACGAGAGTATAACGGAAGGCCGTCTGGTCGGGGTGATGCACACTTAGAAGGAATAGGCCCGGACACCGCCCCCAATGGTTTAAAAACGTAAATATCTATTTTAAACCATGGTGGTTAGGGTCCAGACCTCTTTTTTTAAGTAAGCATTGCAAGAATAAATCGTAGGAATAGAAAGCAATAATTTTGGCATCAACATAAACATACGTCTCAGGGCCTAGTAATTACGTAGCAATTACAGGGTCTATAATATATTCTTTGTATTAGACAGAATTCACTTTCGCATTAATTACATTGCCCACGTAAATGCTCTACTGGAGCGACAAGAAAAAGTTATAATTTTCGGTGGTGATCACAACTTCTCACGAGAGTTGGTTCCAATTCAAACTTGTCCGGGGAAAAAATGGCATATTATATCTTACAATCTTGCACCTTATTTCTTTAATTTTTTGGGCATGGTCTCGTCGTAACGAAACATAATCAGGATGAAGTAAGTACGCTTCCCGTCGTGTAACTGTTTGAGAATGAAAAAGGCTATGCAGAAATTTCAGTTTTAGCATTTTCCTACGTTTACCTAATGAAATACAGCCAAGGTTCTCCTTAGCACGCGTTACGCTGAAAAGACGTGTAATTTCAGAAAACATATCGCACTCCTAAATTTTGCACTGTTCCTATTCGCTGAATGTCATTTTTGAGCAAGGGATCCCACATGGTGCAGGCGTTTTCATGTGCGCACCTAATATATGATGTAAACAAGAGCTGTTTTATTTCTGAAGGAAACTGCGTGGTATTTCAACGCAGGAAGCCTAATGTCCGGCATGCTTCGGCTGTAATTTTTTCAATGCGGCGGTGCCATGATAAGTCGGGGGTAAAGATGACGTCAAGGTATCTGCACTCACACGCGGGAATTAGCTCAGTAGTGTTTAGGAAGTACTTGTGCTTCCTAAAGTACTTGAAGGCGGATCGCGTTTTTTTTTTTTTTGTAAACGACTTGCGCACTGTTTTTTTGCAAATTGATATGCGTGCCCAAATCGCTGCTATATACAGCTACGCTGCTCAATTCATGTTGCAAAACGGTACAAACGTGTTGATTAGTAATAAAGCAATAAATCACACGATCATCTACGAACATGCGCACATAGGAAGGTAGGTCAGCATCTATATCATTCATATAAATTAGTAATAGCAATGGACCCAAAACGGACCCCTGTGGCACTCCTGATGTAACATCAACCTCACGAGATTTCTTGTTGCTAAGACCTACGCACTGACGTCTAGTACTGAAGTATTCTTTGGCGCAGGAAATTACTAAGTGATTAACATTATACCATGAAAGTTTTTCAAGCAATACCTGACTAAGTACAACATGAAACGCTTTCTGGAAATCCAAGAATATGGCATCAATGGAGCAACCCATGTCTAGTGCATTTGCTAAATCATGTGTTCATTCTGCGAGTTGGGTAATCGATGAATAGCCACGTCTAAAACCACGTTGATTAGGGCTTAGCAATGCGTAGGTGTCGAGGTGGTTTATAATGCTAGCAAGTAGGATTTGTTCGAAAATTTTACAAACGCAATTTGTTAAGGAAATAGGTCGATAATTCAATACATTACTACGTGGTCCTGATTTGCCTACAGGTACAACATTGGCTATTTTCCAGTCCTCAGGCAGGGTGCTCAGTTCTAAAGATTTAGTAAAGATGCCTTTTGGATATCGAGACACAGAAGGAGCACATAAAGAAAGAAAAACAGGAGGCAAATCATCCGGCCCAGCCGCTTTAGATTTACCAAGGCGCTGGAGTACCAATTCAATTCCACTTGGGTTAATGACAACAACATCCATCCGTTAAGTAAATTTTGTGCCACAGTTCAAAAACATTTCACTGTCATGCGGGCGCGTCCCGAATACAAAAAAAATTAAATTATGGGGTTATACGTGCCAAAACCACTTTCTGATTATGAGGCACGCCGTAGTGGAGGACTCCGGAAATTTCGACCACCTGTGGTTCTTTAATGTGCACTTAAGCCCAAGTTCACGGGCGTTTGCGCATTACGCCCCCATCGAAATGCGGCCGCCATGGCCGGTATTCAATCCCGCGACCTCGTGCTCAGCAGCCCAACACCATAGCCACTGAGCAACCACGGCGGGTTTCCCGAATACTGTACGAAAGAATGAATTCAAGCAATTGGCTTTACCTGTGCTATTGTGAACAGGTGTGCTATCTTGGTCAAATGAGGGTACTAAAATTTCGTCTTAGCGGTTCATTTTGTGAAAATTCCAAAATTCTTTGGGCTGCTCCATCATTCTTGAATTTAAAGAGACAAAATATGAGTCTTTTGATTGTTTCGTAGTAATCTTTAATTCGTTTGTTGTTCTTTTTAGTTCCTCTTTCTTGAAAGATGTCGGATTTATTTTATAAGCTCTATAAGCACGGTTTCTCCTCAGAGCAATTCTGCGTACTTTCTTCGTGAACAATGGCTTTATTTTACTATGCCTTGTTGTCAGCCACCATGAAGGCCCAAACTGCTCACGCGCCTCAAACATATTGTTCTTCAATACGCACCAAAGTACACTGACTCCTTCCGATTCGAAAAACATTAGAAATCTGTCAAAGTATGCGTCTAGTGCAAATGATATCCTGTTTACGCGCGCTTTCTTGTAGCCGGAAATTTGCTGGCGTCCACTACTTATTATGTTTGCATATCTGAGATTCATCTCACACAGAACAATATTGTTACGAGCCATCCTTGGTAATACAAGCATGGATTGTACTGCTGAGGGTATGTTGGTAAAGAAAAGATCTAACACATTCCGATCGCGAGTGGGCTGTGTACCTAGCTGTGATAAACCGAAGGAACTGCATATATGTATCATCTCTTTGATAGTCATATCCCCTGCTCTAGACGCAATGCCTAAGTTGGACCACTCCATCCTTTGTAGGTTAAAATCACCACCGACAACAAGGCACTCAGCATTAATTGTTTCAATTGTACTTGTTAATTTGGCCAGTACCTCAGATTGATTTCCAGAGGGTCTATAAAATGAACATACGGAGAGTGTTTTTCCATCATCTAATATAATTTCTACCCAAACAGCCTCGCTTTGCCCGACATCAATATCTATCTTACGCGAAAAAATATTTTTATCCACTAGTAGAAAGAGGCCACCCCCCTCGGCTGTTACGGTCTTTTCGATAACGAGTGTACTGATGTGGAAAAACTTCGTAGTCGCTAATACCATTGTCGAGCCACGATTCAGATCCAAGGACTACAGAAAAATCCCCATTGCCCTGCTAGGATGGTTACGGGAGGTGCAGCCGTAAACGAGACACGACATTGGGATCGCGCCAAACTTCGATGGCAATAATGCTCGAAAGGCGTTCCGTGCGCGCGGCAGCGAGAATAGTGATACGTGTACTTATCTTTATCGGGCGACCACGTTTCGCCGCTTAACAAATGCAATCGCACAGCGCGGGACGCGCCTGCATGTATCCGACGTTTCTGGAAAGTTATCGATGCTTCTACCCGGCTGTCTGTTGTCGCCGAACCTTGTGTTATCTGATTTCATCGCGTAGCGCGAATGGTGTAGAACTTGTGGAAAGCACGCGGGTCCAAACGATTAGTCTGGAACATTCCACGACTGCTCTATAAAAGCCGACGCGCTTTACCCGCTGAGCAGATTTTCGACGATCGCCGAGCGTGTTCGCCGCTATCGTTGCGCTATAAGTGTAGCCTGTTTTGTGGGCACAGGTTCGCCCAATAAAAGTTAGTTTTCTTGTTCACAGTATTGCTACTGTGTTCTTTCTTCAACGTCACCACCACGTGACATCTGGTGGAGGTGCTTGTGCGTTCATGTACCGAACGCCCCCGCAAAGCCGCGATCCAAGCCCTAAGCCCGAGGACAAAACCGACACCGCCCAAGACCAGCGTGCTAGCCGCAGACTGCAAGGCCTGCCCCCAGAGCACGGACTTCTACCTGAGGCGACAAAGAAGATCGTGGTCAAGACAACCTCAATGGCTGCCCCAGCGTCCCCCGTTATCCTACAACAACCCCGGGACCCACCGACCTTCCATGGAGCAGCGACTGAAGACCCGGAATCTTGGCTGGAGACCTACGAGCGAATCGCGACATTCAACAACTGGGACTCCGACGACAAGCTGCGGCATGACTACTTCGCCTTAGAAGACGCCGCCAGAACGTGGTTTGAGAACAGGGAGTCGACCTTGACTACGTGGGACCTGTTCCGTAGCGGCTTCCTGTGCACCTTTACAAGTGTCGTGCGCAAGGAAAGGGCCGAAGCTATGCTGGACGCCCGAGTGCAGCTACCAAACGAGAACGTTGCCATCTTTACGGAAGAAATGACCCGTCTGTTCCGCCACGCCGACCCGGATATGGCCGAGGAAAAGAAAGTTCGCCTACACATGCGTGGTGTGAAGGAGGAACTTTTCGCCGGGATGGTAAGAAGCCCACCGAAGACCGTCGAAGAGTTTCTTCGTGAGGCGACGAACATCGAGAAGACACTCGAAATGCGGAACCGGCAATTCAACCGCCGTACAAGCTCTACCCCCTACGCAGGAATTCAATCACTGGCCACGGACGATCTGCGCGAGACCATCAGGGCCATTGTGCGCGAAGAACTGCGCAATGTCTTGCTTTCGTCGCAGCCTCAAGTGGCTTCGATCGCCGACATCGTAAAAGAAGAGGTGCACCGATCGCTTGGAGTTCCTGAGGTGCAACCAGAACCACCGCAGCCTCAGTCGCAAGCGATGAGCTACGCCGCCGTCGCTCGCCGTCAAGGTCCCTTTCCACTACCGCGCCAGGGCCCCGTAACGCCGCAATTCCGTCGACCACCACCGCCGCCGCCAGCACGCCCACCCGTCGCCCAGCGCAGCTACCCGAGGAGGACTGACGTTTGGCGCGCTCCTGACCACCGCCCGCTCTGCTACCACTGCGGAGAGGTAGGTCACGTCTACAGACGATGCCCATACCGAGAGATGGGACTGCGAGGTTTCGCCGTTAACGCGCCGCGTCCACAGCTTGGAGAGCGCCCACGTGACATCGCCGACTACCTCGCCGCTACTCAATGGAGCTCTCGACGACCGTCGCGTTCGCCATCACCAGGCCGCTACCTGTCGCCGCAGCGCCGACCATACAGTGGCCCAGCCCGGGGCCGGTCAGCGAGCCCATATCCGGAAAACTAAAAGCAGCAACCGATGGAGGTGCGGTTGCTGTTCGTCGAACTGACGAAGATCCTCCGCCGCCGACGAAAGCACCGAAGAAACCATCTCGACGACATAATGACGACGCGCCACCGTCCCGAGGAAGTCAGGAAGCCAAGACTGCACCGACGAAAGACGACTTCACGACGCGACGTACTAGCTTCAATTCAACACGACGCAGCCGTGATCCGACGCCAAGACCCAACTGCAACGCAAAACAAAGAACCACCGACCTCGACGTGCTTCTAGACGGCCACGCAGTCACCGCCTTAATCGACACAGGCGCCGATTTCTCAGTCATGAGTGGACACATCGCCGTCCAGATGAAGAAGGTTAAGACTGCATGGGGAGGCCCTCAAATTCGGACCGCTGGAGGACACCTGATTACGCCGACAGGAATGTGCACGGCAAGAATTACCATTCACGACCGGACTTACCCTGTCACCTTCGTTATCCTCCAACAGTGTTCACGAGACGTCATTCTCGGTATGGACTTCCTGGACCAACACGGCGCAATCATCAACCTGAAGTCGAAGTCAATAACGCTGTCGGAAGATAAAGCGATACCGCCGGATAGCCCTCGTAGTCACCACGCCTTGAATGTGCTCGAAGACCAAGTGAGCATCCCGCCCCGCTCCAGCATTGTTATTTCGGTCGGCACCGAAATACCCGCTGACGTAGAAGGCGTCATCGAAGGCGACCAACGTCTACTGCTAGACCGTGAAATTTGCGTCGCAAGAGGGATCGCTCGACTGCATGGAGGGAAAACTGAAGTGTTGCTGACAAACTTCAGCCAGGAGTTCAAGCACCTCAACAAGGGCACGACGATCGCGTACATCGAGGAAATTCTGGAAACAAGTAATGCGTTTGTCCTCTCGGATTCCGCCGCATCTACCCCGACGACCATGGTTCCCGAACCAGACTACGACATTAATCCAAGTCTCCCAGTGATTAAGCAACAGCAGCTCAGAAGTCTGCTCCGACGATACAAAAGCTGCTTTTCGACGACATTGAGGATTCGACAAACACCAGTCGCCAAGCATCGCATAATCACCGAGGAGTACGCTCGACCACTCCGCCAAAGCCCTTACCGAGTTTCGCCGCGAGAACGCGAAGCTATAAGAGAACAAGTCGACGAAATGCTGCGCGACGACATCATCCAGCCGTCGAAAAGCCCATGGGCATCCCCTGTTGTCCTGGTGAAGAAAAAGGACGGAACCCTACGTTTCTGCGTCGATTATCGTCGTCTGAACAAGATCACGAAGAAGGACGTATACCCCCTTCCACGGATAGACGACGCATTGGATCGGCTCTGCAACGCTAAGTACTTCTCCTCGATGGACCTCAAGTCTGGCTATTGGCAAATAGAAGTCGACGAAAGAGATCGCGAAAAGACCGCCTTCATCACCCCAGACGGCCTCTACGAGTTCAAGGTTATGCCATTTGGACTGTGCTCGGCGCCTGCAACGTTCCAGCGCGTGATGGACACGGTTTTAGCGGGATTGAAATGGCAGACCTGTCTCGTTTACTTGGATGACGTCGTTGTATTCGCCGGAAATTTCGACGATCACCTTAGGCGGCTTGCCACAGTACTAGAGGCCATCAAGTCATCAGGGCTCACTCTGAAGCCAGAAAAATGCCGCTTCGCTTACGACGAGCTTCTGTTCCTAGGCCACGTCATCAGTAAATCCGGAGTACGCCCCGACCCCCAGAAAACAGCTGCCATCGCAAAGTTCCCGCAGCCCACCGACAAGAAGGCAGTGCGTAGATTCCTTGGCATGTGTGCCTACTACAGGCGCTTTGTCAAGGACTTTTCACGCATCGCCGAGCCGTTGACACGTCTAACTAAATGTGATGTTGAGTTCAAGTGGGAAACGCCGCAGGCCGACGCATTTGAAGAACTCAAACGACGCATGCAGTCGCCGCCGGTACTTGCGCACTTCGACGAGTACGCCGATACAGAAATCCATACTGACGCCAGTAGCCTAGGCCTCGGTGCCCTTCTAGTCCAGAGGAGAAACGGAGTCGAACAGGTGATAGCTTACGCTAGCCGGTCGCTGTCAAAAGCGGAAGGCAACTATTCTACAACCGAAAAGGAATGCCTCGCCATCGTTTGGGCTACAGCTAAATTTCGCCCTTATCTTTATGGCAGGCCATTCAAAGTCGTCAGTGACCATCACGCGTTGTGTTGGCTAGCGAGTATAAAGGATCCTTCAGGACGACTGGCACGGTGGAGCCTCAGACTACAAGAATACGACATCACTGTAACCTACAAGTCAGGACGAAAACACTCCGATGCCGATTGCCTATCACGCGCCCCCATTGACCTGCCGCCGCAAGATGACGAAGATGACGCCTTCCTTGGCATTATAAGCGCGGAAGACTTCGCTGAACAGCAACGGGCAGACCCGGAGCTAAAAGGCCTGGTGGAATATTTGGAAGGGCACACCGACGTTGTCCCCAGGGCATTTAAGCGCGGATTATCTTCCTTCACGCTTCAAAACAATCTCCTCGTGAAGAACTTTTCACCAGTCCGCGCCAACTACCTTCTTGTTGTCCCGTCAGGACTTCGTCCAGAAGTATTGCACGCCCTACATGACGATCCGACCGCTGGACACCTCGGTTTTTCCCGGACACTATCGAGGATACAAGAAAAGTATTATTGGCCGCGCCTGACCGCCGACGTCGCCCGTTATGTCAGAACATGCCGAGACTGTCAGCGACGCAAGACACCGCCGACAAGGCCAGCCGGAATACTACAGCCAATCGAGCCTCCTTGCCGACCATTCCAGCAGATCGGGATGGACTTGCTGGGACCCTTTCCGACGTCAACAACCGGAAATAAGTGGATCGTCGTGGCGACAGACTACCTCACCCGCTTCGCTGAAACTAAAGCACTGCCGAAAGGTAGCGCAGCCGAAGTGGCGAAATTCTTTGTCGAAAACATCCTGCTTCGACATGGCGCCCCAGAAGTCCTCATCACCGACAGAGGAACGGCCTTTACAGCGGAGCTCACCCAAGCCATTCTGAAATACAGTCAGACAAGGCACAGGAGAACCACGGCCTACCACCCGCAGACGAATGGTCTTACGGAGCGGCTGAATAAGACCCTCGCCGACATGCTAGCGATGTACGTCGACGTCGAACACAAGACCTGGGATGCCGTCCTGCCGTACGTAACATTCGCTTACAACACGGCGGTGCAAGAAACAACACAGATCACGCCGTTTAAGCTGGTTTACGGCAGGAACCCGACGACGACGCTCGACGCCATGCTGCCCCACGTGACTGACGAAGAGAATGTTGACGTCGCTAGCTATCTCCAGCGAGCCGAAGAAGCCCGACAGCTCGCCCGCCTACGGATCAAGAACCAACAGAGGACCGACAGCCGACACTACAACCTCCGACGACGCTTTGTTGAGTACCAGCCCGGCGACCGTGTTTGGGTTTGGACCCCGATACGCCGACGAGGACTCAGTGAGAAACTACTCCGACGCTATTTCGGACCCTACAAGGTCATCCGACGTATTGGCGCTCTGGACTATGAGGTCGTGCCAGACGGCATTTCGCATTCACAGCGGCGCCGCGCACGATCTGAAGTGGTCCACGTGGTGCGCCTTAAACCCTTTTACGGACGCTGACGAACTTCGTCATTTTGTTCTTTTCTTTGCTACGACTGCTTTTGTTTATTACCTTCGTTTGTTTGCAGCATCGGGTCGATGCTTTTTAAGAGGGGGGTATTGATACGTGTACTTATCTTTATCGGGCGACCACGTTTCGCCGCTTAACAAATGCAATCGCACAGCGCGGGACGCGCCTGCATGTATCCGACGTTTCTGGAAAGTTATCGATGCTTCTACCCGGCTGTCTGTTGTCGCCGAACCTTGTGTTATCTGATTTCATCGCGTAGCGCGAATGGTGTAGAACTTTGTGGAAAGCACGCGGGTCCAAACGATTAGTCTGGAACATTCCACGACTGCTCTATAAAAGCCGACGCGCTTTACCCGCTGAGCAGATTTTCGACGATCGCCGAGCGTGTTCGCCGCTATCGTTGCGCTATAAGTGTAGCCTGTTTTGTGGGCACAGGTTCGCCCAATAAAAGTTAGTTTTCTTGTTCACAGTATTGCTACTGTGTTCTTTCTTCAACGTCACCACCACGTGACAATAGAAAGGCTGACAAGTGAGTGGAAGAACTTTATTGGAGGTCCAGCGAGGGGGGGACGCGAATTCGTCGCGCACCCGGCTAGTCCCACTTCGGGACTGGCAGGTCTAGCCCACCGGCCCGCTCACGGGCACGCCGGACAGCCAGGATTTGCTTGTCTACAGCTGGGCTACGCCGACGAGAGTCCCACTCCTCCTTGCTGAACCTGGGGTATCTCGACCCGCACTCTCGGAGCATGTGTGCTAGAGTGGAGGCCTGCCCGCTGGACGGGCAGGCGTCGTCGTGATATAGGTCGGCGTAAACCATGTAGAACGGCAAGACACGGATATGTGCCGGTCTGTAAGAGGCTAAGAGAATCGGTTGGCGCCCTATTCCACTGACAAGTACAGCGCCTGCCACGGCCGTACTCCACGCACTCGGAGGAGAGAGTCGAGTCCGGCCGTGCGCCTCCCACAATGCTTCGGTCCTCAGCCGCTAGGGCGCTGCGCATGTGCAGTTTGGCGTCGCAAAGGGCAAAATATAGAAAGTTTGTTTAAATATAGCTTATACCAAGCAACTTCAATCTTAGATGTGTTAGGGAACACATAAAATTTAGGTCTGAGCGAATAAGCAGCGCAACACCACCACCTGTAGCACTTGATCGGTCATTCCGTATTGCTACATAGCCGTGAGGGCTAACTGGTCAGAATCAGAATCGCCATCATACAGCCAGGTCTCTATTATGGCCAGTACATGGAGATAGTATGACGCAACAAGGGACAATAAAGGCACGAACTTGTTAACTATACTTCTAGCATTGAAATACAGAATACTTAGGTTACCAGTACTTGACGGAAGTCAAAGAGAAGTTGCTCCGGCTTCAGAAACAACAGGTATGTTAGGAACATGACTAGAATCGCGCTTTACGCTGTCTTTACCAGTATCCTATATGTATCGCGTGTCATCAATGGAGGCATGATGGTAGCGTAATTTTGCTTTGGATCCATTATCACGAAAACTTGCAGTTTCGTTCCACAGTTTCTTTCGTAAGGCTCGCACATTCGGTGATAAGTCTTCAGTGATGTACAAACCAGACCCTTTCTATTTCGTAACATTTTTCATAACTCAAATTTTTTTCCTAAAGTAAAAACAACTTCATTATGACAGGACGTGACCGCCCTTCTCTTGATCTGCCCACACGGTGACAGCACAATATCTGGACATTTTATCTCAAGATGTTTTGTTAGCACCTGTGGTACAGTATGCAGTAAAGTAGCATTTTCATCACGTGCTTCCGGTAAACAATGCCAAAGAATACTGTTCCGGCTAAACGGTTTTCTAACTTATCGGATTTTGAAGGGAGTTTTAGTGATAGATTCCCTAAGTGAGACAATTTAGGAGTTAAGCTTGTCATGCATTGCACTACAGTCAACAGATTCGAGCGAAGATGCACGACTTTCAAGGGCTTCGAAGCGCGAATTAAAAGATTCCTTGACATGACATCGGCAACATCATTTGCAATTTGTTTCTGACAAGCCGACAAATGCGCGAGGAGATTAGCCGTCTCTGGAGGGGAACAAGTGGAGCACTGACTGTTACTTGTAGTAGTGTTATTAGCCTCACTTGACTTTGATGTACTTCCTGAAGGCATCTCTCTTAGTCCAGGGTTAAGTTCAATGTCCCCACTCAATAGAAGGCTATCGTAACAGTTCAAAATACAAAAGCAGCAAGTGACAACACTGTTCGGGCAGAACAGCAGCAACAAAAAGCGGTCATCGAAACGGTAGCTATAGGCACCTTGAATATGAAATACCTGCGTGAAAAACAGGCAGCGTTTTAGCAACATTCCGGCGTCGCTGCTGTTCTGCCCACTGAAGGAAGGTGCCGTTGCAAAGACCTTGATATCATCCGGTGTAGAGGTCGCAGTGAGTAATTTGTGAGTAAGTGTGGCGAAGTTTCCTTGTGGGAATGAGTTTCGAGAAGGTGTGCGAAGCATTGCTACGTTCTGTTTGCTTTATTCAGTAGGACAGCGGCCAAGCAACTACCTACCGAACGTGTCGCCAGCCTGGAACTTGACCTGTTATTTAAATAGAAAGTTTCCTTGCATCATGTTTTAATTCATTGGTTTGTAATTTAATGTTTAAGCTGCTGGTGACGTAGTTGCTGTGCAAAGGGATTCATGGTTTTCAGGCTCTAAAAGTCAGTTTGAAAGCCCTGCTTGGGAATTAATCCACTCCCAACTTGGACTCCTATAACTAATGTCAGGAGTGAAATGAAGTAGTGGCACCTGAAATATTTGAGCAATAGTTCCTTTTTTCTTACTTCCTGTGAAATTGCAGGGTCCTATTATTGTGCATTTCCCTGCTGTGAAACCTGTCAGTTGCTATGTAATAAACTACATGGCGGTAACTGTCGTGACGTAGTTCGATGCACATCCTCTCTTTTAGTATGCAGAATGCTTCAGGCTGATAATCATCATTGTCATATATGCCTATTTTGTGCCATCCACGCTGTTTTTATGAGCATGAGAAAGAAAAATTGCTCGCAACATACCGCCATCTTGTCAAGAACAATTGCTTTATCGCCTCACATATTTTCGTGCTCGTACACTATCGCTTGTCCTGGTGTCCTAAATACATGGATAGACGTCTCCGCTCTCTGAGAACGTGGAACACAACTTTGCAGTATTTGCTCAGCACTCTTGCTCAGTGGCTGGCACGACCAATTCTAAAGTGCACATTGCTGCTGTGACATGCGTTAGAATAGCACTGGTGGCGGTTTGGAGCAAAGCTTTATATTTCTTCGTATTATGAAGGTGTTAAGCTTAGAATGACAAGCTTGCCGTCACATTGATGAAGACAACCCTCGTCGGCGACAAAAAGGCCTGGTCACAATGAGTCGGCACGACATCTATTTTTGGTCTGTAGGCTTCTCACGACAGCTATCCATAGTGTCAACGCCCCTGTCCCACTACGCCGAGGCGAACAGTCCGCAGACAGTACGCCGACGGCCATATGACAGCGGCATGTCAGTGGCAGTGGAGTCGTAAGCAGACTCAAGTGATTTTATTGTTACATTGTGACAACATGACATCCTTCCGATCCCCGTGCCGAGGCGACACTCCAACTGCAAGTTGAATTGACTTCTGACTTTCCTAATATACCTTATGTTTACCGTATGTTGCTGATTAGATAAAGCTAGGTTTGTATTGTTTGGTAACTGGTTCTGCTAGAAGCCTCAAAGTGATGGCAAACGTAGTTTAGGATAAAGTCATGCAAACTTCGGCGAAAATATGGTTTTATAGGGAACAACCAGCTTTTGTTTTCCACTTCGCCTAAAATTACCCATAAGGGAGCTGAAGACGTTAATCTGAAATCGAACACAACCCGACAAAGCTCTATTAGGGGCGTGTAGGGGCAAAGTAGGGGCGTGTGGTGGATCCACTTCGGATGTTAGGAAACTGCGGGAGCTTCCATTCAAACTCTTTATTCATGTGTTAACATTAGACAGTTTTAGCACTACGCCATTACGATACGTACGCAGCACGCAAGCGCTTTGCGGAACGTAGTAGCGCGTGTCACGTCAAGGATTTTAGTACTGGGAAATGCGCGCCGGCCACGTCCGCCAGTGCGTCGAGCCATCGGTCGAACTATAGACGCTGCTGTTCTCGCCATCGTGACGTAACGTGTGCGCTCAAACAACGCACTCTTTCTCACTTTCACAAAACAAAGTTCATATTTTTTGCTGAGGATTCACACCGTACAGGATCCTAGAATGGGTTCTGCGCGTTCACTTCGCGCAAGAAAGTGAAATCGTAGGCCATGGAAAAGTACAACTTTCTGCTGGTCGCCTTTGACGCTGCCATTTTGCGAAACTCCTTTGTCTCGCGTGCTCCCGAACAAATGAGAACCACGAGAGCAGCAGACAAGGCTTCTCACGTACGCACGCGAGACAAGACATGGATGCGTGCGTGCGCGGCGGCTGCGTATGCATCACGTACCGTTCGTGTTGCGTTCTGCCAATGCGCGCTTTGCAGAACGTAGCAATCTTACGTACGCAACACCGTTGCGTACGCAACGAACGCAGTTCGGAAACTGTCTATTAAGAGCGTCAAAGTGGAAAAGAATTTGGCGGTACTCATCTCACGATGACTGTCGACGGTAATGCGTTTGGCATTGAATCAATAAAGCTACACAAAGCATCGCCTCCATTCAAATAAGTTATGTATAAGGCTTGCATAGGAGCGAGATTTCTCTTTCTCGCTTCCCTATAAGAATAATCGGTGCCATCTAGGGCAGCCGCGATGAAGCCTCTGCGTGGCCTCCGAAATGCATGGTACGCCGGTACGTACGAACGCTAAGAAACGCCGAGAAGCGCGTCATGCGACAGCCGCGCTCCTCTCTCGCATTTCCTTCTAGGAACACTGCGTCATCTAACGGCGCTGCGGGTAAGCCGATGCGTGGTCTTCTAAACGAGAAGTCCGGTCCACCGGTGCCCGCGAACGCTGAGAATGGCTCCTTGGCTCGTCTCGCACTCAGCGGCACACACTCAGCGACGCAAATTGGAGAGATGTTCACTGAAAAGCGGCAAGTATCTAGTGCACTTGCCTCCCGGCCTGATAAACAGCTTCGTTTATTATTGTCATCAATTCCATAACGTAATTCCATGTGCGTCATGTCATCTTCGTCATACCGCCTTTTTCGTTCCATCGACGTCAATCTTTTTTTCATTATGTTCTAATCATACAGTCGCCATTGAGTCGTGATTATGCCGACCTTGTCATATACCGTCATCATTGGACAGTCGCTCTCATGCCTCCATTGTCCGCCCGCCGTCGTAATTCCATCATGGTCACGCCATCATCGTGACTCCAGCTTTGTCATCCGACTCTCGTCATACAGTCGCCGTCACGCTAGCGTCGTCATACACGTTTCTTGATACAGCCATTGTCACGCCATCGTCATCACATTGTCTCGCCGCATTTGTCAGGCCATCGTCACCACTACATCATCGTTATGCCATTGTGGTCGTTCTATCGTCATCACTGTAACTTCGACACCCGGCTCTCGTCATGCCGTCGTCTTTATGCAGTTCTCGTGACGTCATCGTCATCACACCGTCGTCTCACCATCGTACTCACTTCGGTATCGCTATCCAATGGAACGCTCCCTGTCTGCAAAGAGTGCGAAGCTGCTGCTAGTGTCCCTCCCAACTGCCCCACTTTAGAATTCATTTCTCGGGTGTTACATGCCTAAATAACGATTTGGTTATAAGGGGCGCCGTAGTGGACGACTCCAGATTAACATTGATCACCAGGGGATTTTGAACGCACCCCAAACGCTCGCACGGGACATGCCATTTTGGCATTTCACCCACATCGAAATGCGGCCGCCGCAGCCAGGATTTGACACCGCGTCCTCGTGCTTAGCAGCGCAACACCACCGCCACTAAGCCACCGCAGCGGGTCCGCTGCAATATCGAAGTCAGCGCTGATTCTAAAAAAAAACAAAAAAAAACACATTGATGGCGTTTGCTCTCGCTGTGTAAGAGAGCCGCTTGTACATCAACTGCCACGAGTGTAATCCTGGCATATTACTATTTCTTGACGTGACGTCATCAAGACACTGCTTAGAAAGTATAATCGTCCATGTTTTACCGGCAAAAAACGTAGCGTCGTGGCCGAGCGCATGGTTCCATTAAGTCAGCACGTAGTGACTTCGTAAGAACGCGCCTCTTTCGTAAATCAAACAACCAGAAAAAATTGTCGCCCTTCGAAAGCGACCGTTTTATTGCAGAATATGCACATTTTCGCGTGGCCGGAATGCTACCTCGCGCAAATGACTGGAGTAGGAACAAAATTTTGTATTTTATTTTTATTAAAGTTCGAATTTGCGCGAAATTTACATTGCAGTGTTAAACGATATACAAGTGCTACTTTGTCTGCAACTAACAGCCATAACCATCACAGCTGTTCGGTGGAGCTGAATTCTGTGGCGGCGCCTAAATTCAGATCAGGGAGGAATGAAAAAAAAAAAACACCCACACTTGTTACCGTGCTTTACGAGCTAGCCCTGGTGGTGATAATTAAACCGGTGCCTCTCCTTACAGTGTCCCTAATGGGCTGCTGTGCTGCTTAAGGAAGCTAGACACCATTATTTAACTTTAATTGTTAGTCGTGGTACTGTATATGTACAAAGCAAAATAGTACACAAATACCTAACCCGCTGTGCGGTAACGTCACCATGCCTGATGCCTCCAAAATGCCTGGTGCCTTTCTTTACTGCTCTCAACATTATAAGACCAAACGTCGGCATGTTTATATGCATTAACAAAGCATAAAGTCCCAGCCGTAAAGATAAGTATAACAATTAAAAAAAGGAAGTTTTGCTTAAGACACATGATATCTGCGCTAAAACACAAAAAATTCAATAGTTTGCCTTTTGTGCATTCCACGCGGTGAAATGTATGCACGCAGCTTAGGCGGTGGTTAAATCATGCTAGGAGCTCATTCATCGTCATAATTTTCAGTTCATAAATTATGCTGAAACGAACGCTTCTCTTTTTTTTCCGGGCCTCAGCGTAGATGGCACCGAGATACATGCCCTAACTAATCATTGCGTCTCATTATTCTTTAACTGTACAAAATTTACTAGTGCTGAAGTTATACCAGCGCGTGATCCACTATGACTGGCCTTACTATACGCAACATGCGTCCACACACACACACACACACACACACACACACACACACACACACACACACACACACACACACACACACACACACACACACACACACACACACACACACACACACACGCACGCACGCACGCACGCACACACGCACACACACGCACACACACACACACACACGCACACTAGTAATGTGTGTGGTTTACTTACACAAAGATGAGGCGATATCGTCGCTGTTTTTCGCCGCACACTTTGCCACGCCACAACAAACATTACACACACTTTCACAGACCAAGAGGTGGTTAAGGTTCGCAAGTAAAAAAAGGCTAGCTCCGCCAGATCTTAATTACGAAGTTGAACATGCACCCATGTTCTCCGACGCACAATACTGCCAATCTGTCTGACAAGAGAATTATGCAGGTTCACGTAAAACAAAGAAAAAATACGTGCGTCCTAGTGGCGTCTACCTACGCTAAGCCCTTCGCTACTGCAACAAGCCGCAAGCGGTCTGTGGCTCTGTTTTGCGTACCAAAGTAACTGCCCCTGCGCTGGGAACGTCACGCTGTGACGTCATCAGCGCGGTGTGACGTACCCCAGAAGAGATTTACTCTCGTCATGCCACCGTCATCATACGACCTTTGGTGATCTATCGAGGTCATTGCTCTTACGTCATTCTATTCTAATCATATTTTTGTTACGGAGTCATGATTATGCCCCCGTTGTTGTGCGGCCGTCCTCATGCCATGGCGGTCGTGCCATTGTCGTCATTCGCGCTACATCTGGTGTCTTCAACCACCGTCTTCACGATATCTTCGTAATGCAGTCGTCGCCATTACGTTATCGTCATTTTACTATCGTTATAATTTAATAATCGACATCTCAATGTCGGTATGCTGTCTCGTTATATGCATTTGTCGTTCCATCGACATCATTCCTTCTTCATTCCATCGTCACTTCGTCGGCGTCATACAGTCGTCGTCATGCCTCGATGTTCGTGGGTATCGTTGAAATGAAGGTGCCACAAAAAAGAGGGAAAATACTGAAGTATGTGGCATATAGCATAATAATCGAAATTTCAGAATTATCACTACGCGTGTTACATACACGTGACTTCAACAGTACGATTTTTCGGTACATCGCTAGATTTCTATTGGCATTGCCGTCGCAAACGACCACGAGATTACTTCAGACGTAATTTTTCCCCTAACAAATGCTTGTTATTGTACCTACTGTTTCAATAACGTTCGCTATCATGAGTCACCATTAACTGTCTCACAAACTGTTTAACCCGCACATTTTCTTTTCTTTTGCAAAGGCTTTAATTTTGTCAAAACACATTTTCGCAGCAGCCGAGCGCATTACGTTTCGGTTGCGGCAATCTCGTAATATCGGCAGCGAAGGGCTGTCACTGTAACTTCCGCGTCGTCGCACTAATGAAAAAACAAGTGTGCTCCGCCTACGACACGAGGCACTTCAAAAAGCTGACAGCTCGACTCTGTCATGTGAAGTCACTTGTCCGAGTTCAAGTTGTGCGTCGCGTGTACCGGCTTTGTTGCACATATTGAAGTATCAGAGGTCAGTACCATTCACCAGCACTTACTGTCGTTATTTTTCACTGTGCACCACAACGAATATTTGAGGTGATTTTCCAAAGTCCGCATTCACCTTCCGCAATAGCAGCATATCAAGCTCATAGATATCTGTCAGCCCAAACTGGCGTATCATCTTTGCGATATGCTTTATTTAGCATTGAGAAGCAGCTTGTTTCATGATGGTAAACTTTATCCAGCTTAGCAAATTCATCGTTTTTAAACATAAAAAAGAAGCATTTAGCTGCAGCCATACGAATATGGTGAATGTGCGCTCTCTCCTGCTGATTTCCCCCTCCATTTCTTTTTCAGTGCTTTGAACATGAAAGAATTTGAGAACTTCAAGTGCTTCATACTTCTGTACACAACATGTGAGTGAGCAATAACGATTCCTTCTTTAACATTTAGCGGTGAGAATGAAGAGAATTAATGCTCTCGATGTTTTGGTAAATTACAACTACACGAAGACAACGAATGCAGAGAAACACATCAATTAACTATTATTTATAAGTTAAGTGCAAAACTAACCAGAAAAAGGAACTGAAAATGGACGAAGAGGCAACTTGCCGCAAACGGGAGCCGAACCGACATCTTCCACCTTTCGGGTACCGTGCTTTACCATTGAGCTACGACTTCGAGATCGGGAAAACTTAATTTCGGGTGCTCCAAGGACACACGGAAGGGGGAAACACTCACAGACACACAGTGTGCCAACTACCAACTGATTTAATGAACTAGAAGATGGGACACGGTGCAAATCCTGCACACGCGCTACACAAGAGATGTGGCGGGACATTGAAGTATTGTCTCTGCCTATAGATCTGAGCTCCAAACAAATGGTAACACACACACACACACACACACATACACACAGACACACACACACACACACACACACACACACACACACATATATATATATATATATATATATATATATATATATATATCAGGTTGAACACGATGTGATGCCACAAAGAAACAGGAAACGATGCATAAAAGCGAATGCACGTAGGGTGCTTTATTCATCGTGACTGCACATGACTGCACAATGCTGCTGCAAAATACAGAGAAAGCAAGGGTGCATGCATAATTTACTCGTAGTGCCTGCTAACGTCTGTGTCACTTTCGGCCTAGTATTCGGCCTAGCAATGGCCTAGTATTCCATGCCCTGAGGGCTATTGGACCAGCAGTATTTCAGAAGTACCAGCGGTTCAGTAAAAAGCAGAAAATAGAACGAGGAAAAAAAAACGCGTTTTATTGTTTCTATTTTGATACGGCTCCCTTTGCGGTAGCAACCGCGGCGAAGTACAGCTTACTGCAGTTTGAAGCACAAGGAAAATAAAGAAAAAGAAAATAGTTGCATCTGCGTCACGAAACTGATTTCGTGTTATATTCCCGTCAGTAGCGCAATGCGTGTTCCGTTTTATTAAGAAAGAAGGAAACAAATCACGTTATATTTGTGCCGGCAATTCATTTTGGATGCTTTGCTTGGTGTCGCTTAAATTTATGTTAATCTGTTGCAGTTCTTCACAAGAACAGATTTCCATATTATTTGCTTACAAATGACCTTATCTTTTTGTGCCCTTCAACTGACGGGTACCATCTCAAGTTCGAAATTCTTTCTAACATGATTCCTGAGTATTCATTCAGAATGATAAAACAGCAATCTTCTGCTTGTCCGCTGTTTTCTAGGTGTTTCTGTGCTGTAAGTAACGTATCCACTTGTTCAACGCGTCTTTAGGCGAGTTTTTAAAATATTCTCATAATCCGCTACAAGCTATGCTCCAAGAGGGCAAACATTTGCATACCCACAGAGGTGTCACTGTTTTTCCAGATCATTATCGGCAATGGCTCAGATATCTTCAAAAACTGAACAAGGTACGTGCCTATTTCTTAAGCCCATTTCATAGTACTGTTAACGTGTGTTTCTTCCACAAGAACATTGTCATGTGTATGTCTTCCGGCTTTTGCGGAGCTGTTAGCAGGTAGCATTTGGTCGTCGTGAAGTGCACAACGCGATTCCCGAGGGCTTAAATCAAGGTATGCATTATATACATGAGATAAAGGTCTTTCAGAAACGAATGACCTATTTTAATAGCGAATCATTTTCTGGCTCGAATAAAATGCCAACAACAAGTTTGAGAAACAAATGTAAGCTACAAAGTATGTTTTCGAAATGCCGTAAGTGGAAAGCCAGATAGCCGCTTCTACATAAGTGATCCATATAGCCGTTCTCTGTTTTGTAACCACAAAATTCTAAAGCGTGCTGACACTTTTGTTAAGTTTACTAATCAAAACTTTCAACAAAATGCTATGAGCTGCGGGCCTGCGCTACAAATTTTATAAAATGTGTCTCAGGTGAGTCATGAATTTAACTAAATATTGCCCCTATTTTTCTGCGTCGCGTGTCGCAGGTAGAAACTGCAATATTTAGGTTGGTGTACTCTCGAGGCTGTTACTTGCGGATAGAAAAAAGCTACGACCACCCATTCATATTTACCGTAAAATCTATGTTCAGTTGTATTCGGTAGGTTGATTTTGAACTAGTTTGTTTGCAAATCCATTCGCTGACGCTATCGCATGGGCATGTTGTTTTTTCTGTGATCGCAGCAGATTTTTAACACGCGTCGATATTTTCTGGAGACAAAAACATGCAGACGGCCCTGGCGTTGGTCTTCCAAGCGGCGGACAACTGGGTAGCCGCTTACGGTGACTCGGAGCCAGAAGCGGTGCTTGGACACTTCAAGCAGGTGGTCAACGAGTCATTGGAACAGCACCAAGCACTCGCACACATTGAGCTCGAAGATGATGATGACGAAGGTGACGTGGGAAGGTCGCACGGATTAGGCAAAAAGTTGAAGAAGTGGAGGAAGAAATTGGAGAAGACTATAGGTGGCTCAGCAGAAGCCGCCGTCAGCAGCAAGATCATCGGTGCAATTACAGCGGCTATCTAATGCCGAGTTAGTTTGCGCCGAATTTCTTCGAAAATCTCCCTAAAGCTCAGATCAATACGTTTCGTGAAAGACGACGTAACAATTGTTCTCCTCTTGTGAGATTCAGAAGCTGTTTATGCTATTCAGGAGAAAAAATGTTGAATAAGAAGCATATAATTACGTTATGCGAAAGTGCGCCATGAACTTGAGTAGTTTTTTTTAGTGTACATTCACGTATTTGAAGGTGATGTGACCTGAATAAAAAAAAAAGAAATTTTGTGTGACTCTTTATGGAAGGTTTTTGAGAAGCGACAAGCGTAAACAGGCGTGAGAAGAAATGGATCACCGTATCTGTCAGGGTATGGTCATCCAAAATTACCTTGAGAATAAGGAGCTAATAAAAGGCACACGCTTTAGCAAAAAATATGGTATTGAAATGCGTGTTTGAGTCAATGACGTTCTTTAAAGGCTCATCATTTTCTGGCTCGAATAAAACGACAGCAGAAAGTTTGAAGAAATTTACAAGCATCTATTTATCAAGCTTCTTCCTGCTGTGCGCGATGATAGTAGGTTTCAATGGCACTGTTCTATTGTAAGCATTTTTCATTGCACCCTGATGGTTTAGCGTGCAATGAGCTTAACGTGAACTATATTGCAGTTCTCTACAACGGTATATTTAACCTCTGTCGTGCCCACGGAAACTATGTGACTGCAGTTTCAGGAACTCCAATGTGCTAGTAACCGTGTGTTAAGCGGGTGACTTGAGAACCTGACTTTTACGTGCGTAAAAGGTTTCTGCTTACGAAAGCGCTGTGACTTGTTATACCTCATATCTCACCGTAATCACGCAATAGTTATTTACAGATATGATTTTTCCAATATTGTGGCTGAGGCCAGATTAGCGCTTTTAGGTTGCACTCGCTTCTCTTCGATGCACGACAACCTAATTAAGGTATCGAATAGAGTGCCATTTTTTCTAGTCATGCTACTTACATTATTGTTAGGCCGCTTTGCACAACTCTTTCATGGTATAACGAATATTTTATTGGGGTGCCATTAGACTTGTCTTGCGCATTTGAAAACACATATGACTCACTCAAAATGCACCCGAAAAACTAGTTGTACACGTGCCGTGGCGGCCTAGTGGATATTATATTGCGCTGCTGGGCCCGAGCTCGCAGAGGGCACATTTCGGTGAAAGCGAAATGCAAGAAAGTACGCGCACCATGGATTCGGTGCACTTGAAAGACTTCATGTGGTCATAATTTCCTGGAGTCCCCTAATATGGTGTGCCTCGTAATGAGATCGTCGTTCTGGCAAATAAAACGCGAAGAGGTTTTTTAGCTAGTTGCGCCAGGCGACTGAAGTATGGCATTGTTCTGAGGCGTCTGCCCAAAGGCTTCCCTAAGGGTTAAGGGCCAATCTGGACTACAAAACGGGATGGTGGCTTTTGTCGCCGAGCGATTAATGAAAAGGTACGTTTACATAGCTGCCACAAAATGACGTAGATACCTTAACCGCTTTTGTTGAACCTTATTTCTCGCACAAATGCAGCCTCAAGAGGGGCACTGCTGCGGAATTGATACAAAGAGGACTCTCACAAAAGTTGACTGTTGGGCTAGTCGGTGTTTCTTTATTCATATCTTCCTAGCACACAAAGGCCACATAATCGACGAACACAGTGCTGAACTAACAACTAAACTTTATTTCTCTGACCACAGGTGCAAATGCGGTTTGAACAGGAAAAGAGGAAAAGAATGCATAAAGTAAACACACACACACACACACACACACACACACACACACACACACACACACACACGCTCGAGCGCGCGCACACGCACACACAGGCGCACACGCACACGCGTACACGCACACGCACATGCGCACACGCACACATACACACACACGCACGCACGCGCGTGCGTGCAAACGCACACGCAGGCCGGCACTGCACACGAAGCAATTTGCAACACACATCGTTCGCCATTACACGCGCTTGATCATGGCAACGCAAATGGTGGTAACGTACTCCCAGGGGGCCCTACTAGCAAGCGTATAAACAATATACCTATGTTCTCCAAGACGGTCCTTGAAAACATTGTGAGGTTGTAGCCGTAGTGGCGGACCTGGGGTTCTTTATCGTGCACCTGAATCCAAGTACACGGGTGTTCTTGCATTTCGCCCCCATCCAAATGCCGTCGCCGGGATTCGATTCAGCGACCTTGTGCTTAGCAGGCAAACAATATCGCCACTTAGCAACCTCAGAGGGTGTTCTTTCAGGCACAGTCTAGTTGGACCTGCATACTCGTGCACGATGACGGAAGAAAGTAAACGACACGTTAACCATGCGGCGTGAGCGTCTTTACGCTTGGTGGGGCATCTTTTTGTTAGATGGGAAGCACTTCCTTGCTCAGGCAGCGCCAAATTCAAACGCAATACGGTCCAGGCTGACAGAGCTTGTCACTGATGCGCCCACTTGGGTACTGATAAAAACTGCACCAACTTCACGAAAGGCTCTCCAAGGGCCAATGCCCTTTTTTAGGCCCTTTACTTGCCCTTTTTGAGATCTTCTGTCCTGTGTGAACGCCTGTGATTGAAACGACTTTTCTGTTACCCGTCTCTTTTCTTTTTTTCTTCTTTTATAATTTTGTTCCTTTCTTTTTCTCCTCTCGCTCTTTGTCGTATTTACAAAACATATATGCCCCACCCCAGTGAAGGTAGCGAACTGGAATCTAGTCTCTGGTTAACCTCCCTGCCTCCCCCCCCACCCTCTCTCTCTCTCGTAGAAGCGATAAAGCACGTTCTGGAGGCACATATTTGGGTGCATTGCCTAGAATCTAAGTCAAAGTACATGCGCACAGCATTTTACGCTGAAGTCTCTGTGTCACATTGAGGCGTGGTTTATGCAACAATTGGTCCATCCTTCTCCGAATCCCATGCCTTGCACCCCGATACTTGTATACTTACGGCTGAGGTCTATGATGTTTGTTGTCTGTGAAACATATGAGGAAATTTAAACTGTGAAAAACAATTACATTTGCAGAACTCTCGAAGCATCGTAAATATGTTTGTTTATTCGTGTTTTCTTCTCAACAGGAACGTCTGTCGATTGCGTGGCACCAAACCGTTAACACCTTTTCCCACCCGAAGTCTTTCCTGCCCATATTATTGCCACACACGTTGTTCTGCCGAGATTCGACTCCGCAGCCGGAATCAAAGTCACACCATGTTGAACAGCCTCCACTATTATCAACTTCCTCCAGTACTTAGTCGCCGTTATTCTGTTCTTTGCACAACGTATGTCTTATCAGCAAGTAGTTATATTCTGGGTACCTGGGCCTAAGAACATCGAGGTCAATATGCTAAGTGACCAAATTGCCACATCAGTTGCTTCGGAAGCTATAATCATACTGCTGTTATTCCTGCCTTAGATATCAAGTTTTTCCTACAAAAGAAGCTGAGGAGCTACTGGCAGTGCCTGTTGGACAGTGAAACAAATAATAGGCATCACGTAATTAAGCCACGGCTACGTCCGTAACCCACCACAACGAAAACAGGACGACCTGATGTCCTATTCCGTCGATTCAGCATACAACACATGTAAGGCACCCGTACTCTTTGCTGACTGGCAATGAACATCGAACTTGTGGTAAATGTGGTGGCACCTTTACAGTCCTCTATGTACTCCTGGAGTATCGGTAAGCAGAAGCTCAGAGAAAGGACACTTTGCTCTAACACTGACAGGATATCCCTCTCTATCCGCTAATGTGTTTGGGTGCCGAACGATTTTACACCAAATCAGTCCCAGGTTTGTTGAAGGTTGTTGTGTTACATGTTATAAGCCATAGAAATACATAGCCTATCCTCTCTTTATTGGATGCCGCTGTGATAGTAACCTTTTCTATAGCACATTCCTCCAGGTCCTTAGGTTCAAGGGCCCTGTTAAGGCTTTAGTGCTTCTTACAAATATTTACCACTGTTATAGTTGGCATGTCAGATCATTCTTTCGCAATATATCTTTTGCGTTAATAGAAAACCTCAATATTCAATGCCATATATTATTTCATGTATATTTTACGAACTTTACAACTACCATTTTCGGCCCTATACAGCCACGTCACATATACTTCTCGTAAGTCATCGCTCCACTTCGAACTCCTAACATAGGCCTGGTGCCCTTTGGCCATATTTGTCCCTCGCGCGAGAAGACACCAGATTCATCATCATCAAGCAAAGCCACTTCTTTCGGCGACAGCAAGGCTGCCTTAAGCACGCATCCTCAGTTTTGATAACACAGCAGGCATCCATAACCTATCTATAGAGCGCCTTAACTAATCTAAACACTATTACACGTGACTGTAAATATCTATTCGAAATCTGCGCCTTGTCCTGTTCGTTTTTTCCTCCCTGCTGTGTTCTAGTACCGACTTCATACTGACTCACTCAATTATTATTGTTTCTACGTGGCAATTTCTTTAGCGAACAGTACGACACCTTCAAAGCTACATATAATGAATTAGAACGCACCAACAAAGCACTAACTTTAAGCATCAAGCGTTAACAAGAAGAATCGCAGACATGGAGCATTCTGTAGGAGGATGAATAAAATCGCAATAAATAGGATTCCATCATCTCAGGGAGAGGACCGCTCTGTAATTTGGAAGGTTGCTGACGCAAGTGGATGCCTCATTTCTTCTGGGGACATTGACAGAGCTCATCGTGTTGCTAACAAGAGGGTCGATAAGAACGTTATGATTCGTTTTAGTTCACGCGAGGCTTAAATTCTTTGTAAGGGTCGTAGTGCCCGTCTGCGTTGCTCCCAGATATTCTTTACTGGTAGTACAGATACATTTACCTCAACGAACACCTCACAGTCGACAACAAGTGCTTGTTCAGCAAAGCGTGTGCACTAAAAAAGGACAAATTGCAGTTCCTATGGATGGACACCTGCGAGATTAAAGCTCGTAAATCAACCGATGCCGGGGTCTTAGGTATAACCTCAGAAGCTGCTTTTCGCGCCCTCGCATAGGCGCAGCTCATTGCTGCATTTCTCATCCTGCCCATTGATCGCAAACTCCTAACCGAATACTTTTCATCATGTCTTTGCAATCACCCGCCAAAGTCAAACAATTGCTTACATCTTCTAATGCCTCTTTTGTTGATATCAATGCGGGAAGATTGCACACGAACCAGGTCACTATTTCAGTATTCAGTAATTTCCTTAGTGATCCGTCTTCATTAATTTGTGTTTTATAAACATGGTTTGTTATTACGGATGGTAAATTATAGTTTTTATTCATACCAAGCTGAGTACGGCCACCGTATTTCGTATCGCCATGGTCGTTCCGCTATATGTTGTTTCGCTTCATCATACTAAGTGTAACGGTAGGCTTGATTTTGTTCTAAATACAAGTCCCTGTGAAACGGTATGGATTGAAACTGACTTCACACATTCGTCAAAGCTTTATTCTCAGTCTTGTCGACGGGTCTTCATCTTCATCTGTCCTTGATTTTCTGAGTGAAATTCTCTATGGTTCTGCAAAATATTACGCTTGAATATAAGCAAGTCCCAAATGGTGATATTAACATTACCATACTCAATGCCGATAATGAAATTATAACAGCTTATATAGACAGTTTTGCTTGCTCCGGGCTTGAATCATTATCTCTCCTGTTAGGTGTTTTACTCATGGTAACAGCACGCTTTTTCACCACTCTTTAACATCGCGCCAACTCCAAACTGTTGTAACATAGATACACAGATCACAGATCATTGCGTAATATTTGTCGCTTTTCACGCCGAATATTCAGACATCTATCTCTGATCAATCAAGATGTTTTCGTTAGCACTGCAAAAGGTACTGATTGGTCTGTAATTACATCTCTAAATAATCCCGAATAAGCTCTTGAAATGTTTTCTTTGCTCTTTCTAGAAGATGTTCGCGCTAACACAACTGCCGTCACATGCGGGAATCGTTCTAAGTTTACCAGTAATTCTTGGGTAACTAAACGTTTAAAAACTAGTATGAGAAGAAAAAACTATGCAGAAACACCTTATTAAACATTTCATTGTACGCTTAGCTGCACGTGGTAAAACTTATTGTTATAATCTGAAAAAATAGCTAAAGAAGTCTAAACGACAGTAGTACACACAAGAATTTGCATAATGCAAACAGAATCCCAAAAAACAACGACAACTTCTACAATGCGTTCATTATTTCACCTAACCCAGTAATGCGGTTGATAAAATCAGTTGCAACAACAAAGCTATTAGTGAATATTCTAGCATAGAAAATTGTTCCAGTGACTACTTCGTTTCCATTTACAACAGCAGTCAGATGACCTCTACTTATCCCATTTCTTTTTTCTCTTTCCCGTAGCTACAGATGAGGTATGCTTCCTGGCATTAGTTCTGAAGTACACTAGCCCCGCCTAAAAAAACATTTCTCTATTTCATTTGAAGCTTATTGCGCCACTCATTTCTCAAACACTCGATTATAAGGAAACACATTTTTAAAGTGTCATTTTTTAAAAATTGCTTAAAAAAGCTGATTGTCCCTGTACATAAGAAAGGTAAGAAAACTGAAGTGGTAACCTTCATCCCTATTTTTATTCTCTCGTTCATTAGTAAATTTGCCTAGAAATTATTTTGTAATGGCTTAAGCATGTATTAAAATGTATGATTTGTTGAAATATTGTCAATGTCGTTTTCGCGCTGATAGTTCGTCTACCTTAGCTTTAATATTCCTAATACATTCGTCACTCGCCTAATATATGTAACTTCGTTGGTTCGGTATTTTTAGGCTTTCCTAAAGTTTATAATACAATTAATCATACCGTAGTTTTTAATTAGGTAGAAGCCCTGGCAATTACCCATGCAGTACCGAAGTTGCTCAGAAGTTAACTGGATGACAGAGCCAACAATGTTTTTCAGAAGGAATTTGCTCTGGTACGCAAGTCATTATTCAAGGTGTACCACAAGACTCCAGAGTAGGTCCCTTACTATTCCCCATTAATCATAATGATTTATCCACGTGCTTTAAATATGTACAACGCGTACGATAAGCAGACAATGCTACCTTCTACTTGTGTGACAAACCTTTACCAACCTTAATATTTGGGCTAAACAAGGCTAAACAGATTATCGCATGGTGTTTTTCGAATCATTTTAATTATCGGTGTTACCAAAGCTCTTTTTTTGATCTTCCGAAGAAGCCAAAGAATACTAACCTACATGTCTGAGCTAACTTATATAGCCATCACATACATGTCTTCGACTGTGTATCACTTTCGGGTAACAAATTAGATCCTATTCTAAAGTTTTTTGAAGAAATTGCCTTCATTTAGGAGAAGCGTACTTTAAATAATAAAGCATTATTAAAAAGAAAAACAACTTTTTTTCAAAGACACGGTATTCGCATTTCACTACACTGTAAACGGAAATGAGCCGAAAAAGGCATTTTAAGGGATGTGACCTCCCTTGAGACTACGTGCCTGAAAACCGTGCTCCCTTAGAGTGGTGTAGAAATGCTCAGCGTCCTCCATTTCTCTCCCTCGCAAAATGCGGATGAAAGAAGGAGACAGAACCTCAATTCTACATCCTTTTTAAGAGGGAGTTTAGAAGATACAGGCCTCCCTTTAGCGTAAACGGAGTTCTGTTTCTTATTTTATGCGTTGTTTTCTTTTCTTTTACACATCTGTGAGAAGGAAACGAGAAAGGAGAGATATATTGTCCAAGTGGTTCTTTTTCTGTTTTTTTTCTTTCTGCAAATTTATACATTTCCGGAGTGCAAGCCAACTTATTTAGGGCGATATAATAGACGCTTTGTTCGCCTCGTCGACCACAATGTCCTGTCGCGCTGCCAGAACCCCCGGTCGGCATCTGACGAGCTGTCTTGGGAAGCGAGACCATGCAAAACTTCGACGGCTTAGGCCGCAGAATGTCCTCGCTTCTGTTCGTCTTCCCATCAACTAAAAGTGAAACTGCTGAAGGCAAAGCCCGCAAAGCGCCACTGTCGTCGGCGCCGGTGACGGCACCTGTTTTGCTCATCGTAGTTCTGCGTGTGTGTCTATATGCGTGCTTACGAGGTAATTTTGGCGGCCGTCGGAGAGTGTTTCGTGTAGTGTGGAACCTCACAAGAAAGCTACCTGCCCCACTGCACAGCACGGCGGTGTTCGGCCACCGCGTAGTCATCGCTTTGACGTGATCTGTGTACTACAATACACTTTCGTGGTTCGCGCGGCCGTGCTCGGGTATTCCCTCCTGCGCC
Organism: Dermacentor andersoni; assembly: GCF_023375885.2. Classification (NCBI taxonomy): domain Eukaryota; kingdom Metazoa; phylum Arthropoda; class Arachnida; order Ixodida; family Ixodidae; genus Dermacentor; species Dermacentor andersoni. The sequence continues at coordinate 168,887,400 of NC_092815.1, read as the reverse complement.
ACGATATGACAGCGGCTAGTGAAACCTCACCCACAGTCCTCACAAAATCGGACCGCGTACGGTGTCGACTGCTTTGGAAACGGCGCGTTTCGGATTACCGCTTGCCCAGTTGCCTCATGTTTGACGCGGCTTTTTCAAGCTGCGGTGGTGAGTATACGGCGCTGAAGCATTGCGCTATGCGCATAATGCTCACACCTTTTATGTCGCGGTGTTGAGACTTACCGGTCCTTTCAATAAAACTCAAGAAGCCAGTGCCGCACAAAAAGGAGACGTTTCAACTTTTTTCTTTCTCTTTTTCGATTTAATTGTCGTGTTTTACGTGTCAGAACCATGATCTGTTCCTGTGACCTCGTGCTTAATACTAAGCACAACTCCAAGGACGCTTATAGCAACCACGGCGGGTCAAAGAGTATTGGAGTTTCGTCATCAGGTGTGTTTGATAACCACTTCGCCTTAAGTGTCGATATAGGTTGTGACAGCCCACTTGAAAAACACAACAGGAAATTTTAGTCTGTCGGTCTGTTGTCCGTAGTGTGACGTCCTGTAGTTCTTGATCAATATTCAATTAAATATTGACAGAGACCTCTTTAAGGCTATGTAAATTTGTTTGTAGAAAAAAGAAAAAATAAAGGAAAAAAAAATCTCCCCCTAGGGGATTCGAACTCTGGACTGAAGCATCCCGAGCTCAGCATCTTACCACTACGCCACGCCGAATATGCGCCTTGGTGTATATTTCAGCTATACAAACACTTTACGTTTATGTTTATATTTGCATTTTAAGAGTCAACATGCGCTTTCATTCCACCGCGTCAACTGCCGCATCTCTAGAAAAGTAAAAGTGTTCTTACCATCGACAGGTACATTGTGTAGTGCTGGAACATCGATTTTGCTGTAGGATATACATATTAAATAAGAAATACAGGAATAGACAACGGTGACCGGGGACACTGTTAGGTTGTTACTGCTAATTTCGACAGTTGTCTCTCGCTCTGCACTTTTGAGCGCGCATATAATTCTGTGTTCAATGCAAGATAGCTACATAAACATTCGTGGATGATTGTTCATTCTGACAGCATACTGGCATCTCTCGGCAGCGCTGTACCAGAATAATGAGACCCGAGCGAGACAGCTTTTCACGCAACTTTGTGGAACAACCCAAAACTTCTTTTTCGCTTTGTAAAAGCTTATGCAATATTTCTGGGAAGTTAACAGTGTCAGTTTAACGGCACATGTAAGTCCACAGGCCTGTGTGCCACATCTTACCAAATAACACAAAACGGATACGCAGCCATTCCCGCAGATGATATGATTTTCATCAGCGGCCGATTTTGAGGAGGCCGGTAGGGCATTTATGGTGCTTCGTCGTCACGGCACAATTATAACAATTGGCCACGTCGACTTTAATACCGGTGTCTGTGCTATCAGCATTGCCGGCTTCAGAGAAGCACGATTGAATACCGCGCAAGAGAAAAGTACAGGGTACACCACCGATGCGAAATTGACATACAATTTTAAAGCGTCGCGACTGAAAGCGCTTCTGTCGCGGCGTCAGAAATTATGTCGCTGCGACAGAAAGTGGCACATTTCTAACGCCACGACCGAAAATGTGTAGTCCCGACAGAGAGTTCCTGTTGCGACGTCAGAATCGCTGTTGCGATAGAAAGTTGTTGTTGCGACTTCAGAACTCTTGGTCTTCACGACAGGATGATTCTGTTGGGACATCAGAATTTCTGTCCTAATGTCAGAAATGTCTGTCGCGACTACAGAAACATCAGGAACTTCTGTCGTACAACAGAAATTTCCGTAGTTGCGACAGGAATTCCTGTTGTCTTTTTCAACTGGGAGCGATTTGCGTCACAGCAACATTATTTTTAAGGCGGCAAATTACTGTTATGCAGCATGAACAATGCGAACAGCCAGCCTGTTTCTGTGTTAAATGGAGGCACGCAGTGTGTGCACACAATTATGTTCATTTTGTCAGTTTTGTGAAATAAGCTTCAAACTGCATGCATTTTCACTGGGAAATCTGTACCAGCACTTCCTTGTATCAAGTTGTCTATGCACAAAGGTTTGTGCATTAGAAATCACAGTTTCAGGCAGTTACAGCCTACGATTTCTTTTTTTTGTATACAGACACTAACTGTGTTTTCATAGTCATGTATTGCACGTTTGACCAGTGCTGAAAAGGACAAATGGAATAAATTCAATTAGGCCTGCGAACTTGTTTGCTTGGTCAGGCTTTGATGTATTTTAGTAACGTGTTCATGTGCAGATGTCGTGTGAATGCATACTTGGACTTTAGTTACGTTTCACTGCATCAAAAGAAACCACCCAGCCAATCTCAATTTCCTTCCTTGTTTCTTGCCCTTGGTGTCCACATACCTGAATGTATTCTGAGTTATTGTACCAAGACAACAGCAGGGCATCACACATGCTAGAAACATTAAGACAAAGAATAAAGAATGCGGCACAAATGATCCACAGAGTCACAAAACAAAAAAGAGGCTTCAAAGAAGCGGAGGCAGTCAGACTTGTGCGAGCATTAATTATTAGCAGGGTGACCTATAGCCTCCCCTTTCAAAAACTAAATAAGGCTGAAATGTCTAAAGTGAGCTCCATCATCAGGGCAGCTAGTGCTCCCAAAAACACATGTGCCAAAAAGCTGGAGGCTCTTGGTATTCACAACACATATGAAGAACATGACACGGCATGTGGTCATGCCTCAGAGAGAACATCTGAATTCTACAAAACAAGGAAAGGCTCTGTTACAAAAGGCAGGATATCCCCTGATAGCGCAGTATGGCTGAGAAAAAACAGTTTTGCTACCCAGACAAACAAGAGAGGAAATTATAGTTTCACGAATCCCAAAGAATATGAGCACAGAACACCACCAAAGCAGAAGAAAAGCGCAATCAAAGGCTTTACAAAAGAAATGTGAAAGAAATCCAGACGTATACTACACAGACGCATGTAGAGTGGCAACAGACAAATTCAAAATAGTGGCCTTCAATTGGTCCACAGGGATAACAACTTCCATTCGGAACACTTTAACCTGCACCGTGGAGGCAGCAGCCATAGCGCTGGCCTTTCGAGATGCAGAAGCAAAAGAAACAATCTGCATTGGCCATGATGGACTCTAAGGCAGCATGCTGTTCGTGCATGACGGGTACCATACCATACAAAATTCACAGAATTGCACCAGGTGGTAATTTGGTGCCCGGCGCACTCTGGACTCGAGGAAAATGAGAGGGTGGACCGAACTGCTCGAGCAATAAGCATCCGAGCACTAGTCAGTCCTTTCAAGGAACTCCCATTGACCCACACGACACCTTCGAAAACCAGGAAAAAGAGAGACAAAAATACAGCCGCCCGCACTCCAACCTTATGGAAGAACAGGCCAGGGATTCGCGCTGTGTACAGACTAACACATATCTATACCTACAAATACTCACTAAGATACACCCTGCATTCTATGAAAGTATGTGTTCTTGGTGCGAGGAGCTGCCAACTCTTGCCCACGTAACATGAACGTATAAACTACAGCCTCCAAATTCCAATTAGCCCCTTACGGCGTAAGTGCCAAGTAACAGGCACTGGGATGTTTGGCTTGCTAGTGAAGATGTAGAGAGCCAGAGAGCTCTTCTCGATCAAGCCCAGCAAACCACAGAGATCAGTGGAGCCCTGGACTGAGGGACGCACCGACCGCCCAAACGACTAAGAGAAATAAACTTTATACTACTATTACTTGCCCTTAGTGCTATCAGCCATCAAGTTTACCTACAACTACAAATGAGCCACATGTCACTTGATTCACTCAGTTTCCATTTCACTCTTTGTAGGAGGGCATGCATGACTGATTGCGTATGTGCAGCATTTTGTTGCCACAGAGGGGTATGTAATATGGAAACCGACATAAACATTAATACACTCTGTAGTAACTTGTTCTGAATTGAACTTTTAAAAATAAAGAGCAATTTCAATAAATGACAACATGTGTTTTTTTTTTTTAACTGGGTGAGTAGTGTGCTACCGTCTGGGATTTTTTTTATTCCACGTGGTACAGGTGTGTGGCTGTCACTGTACTGCTTTCAAGCTTCTGCATCAAGTGTGCTTGTGGCACCTGGGACTAATTCTCAAAGCAAATATGCTTCAGGTAATTGTGAATTCTCGTCAAACATGACATGCATATTGCTGTATTTGTCTTGGAAAATTTATTCAGAAAAGCAGCTTTTATAGCTTCAGTAAATTATTCATTGTGGCCAATTCAGGTGACCCTTTCCGAGATTGACCAGTAATTTTACAGCAGTGGCTTTCTATCATTCAAGTATTCAGTGTGTATACTGCTTCTTTTCAGATATGTTAACATCATACAAGTCTGCATTCCTAAGAACATAAACAGCCAGAGGCCACATTGCAAAGACAGGGATCTGAGTATCAAGAAAAGAAATCAGTAATAAAGGTAGCAAGAAGTACTCACAAGCAAATGTTTGTTGTCAGAGGGATGCAAGAATAATACAGCCCATCCAGGGGGTGCGCAACAGCCAGATAATGGCCACAAAAAACAAAGCCTACTCATATGTCACAGCCATTTTAATCAATATTGACATTTAACTCCAGGGTATGCATATTGAAGCCTTGCTAATTATGTAAATTTACTAGCACTACCGTCCTGTACTGCTGTGCTCCTGAATGGTGGCTCACATTTGCAGGCAGCAATAGGTGCAGCGACATCCATCATTCGTGCATCACTCATTTTGGACAATACACACCTTGCTGCAAGGAAAAGTAGCCACAATATAGCTTTCTAACAATTATTGGCAATTAGTTTGAGAAAGGCGTTTCCAACCACACCAGGCTAGACCGGCATTGCTTTGCAGCATGCTCTACACCGGGAACGTAACTCCTTGCCCCCGAACCCAACATGTCTGTTTACCTGGCATAGGACAATGTGCAGACAATGCTCACCCCCCCCCCCCCCCAACACATGCACCAATATATTCCTGGCTACCGGCACTGGTCCTTGTTACAAGAAATAGAAGTACGGATCCTTGGTCTTGATGTTCGCCAATCCGGAACAAGATCAAATTGGCTAGGCAAAATAAAGAAGACACCAATGTCAACCTTCCACCTGATATGAAGGATTGCATCTAAATGTGGAGAAGATTGTACCGAAATAGCCAGTAATGCTGTTTGGTCTGTACTCCAGCCACATATTATTTATCAGGCTCAGTTTTACTGGCCCTCACTGAAGCAGAGGGACCAGATTGAGATCATTATTCAGAACGTGATGAGGGCAATAGCTGCTCTCCCTCTGTTCGCTCAAGACATGCCCAGGTGAACACCACGGCAGCATTGCTAATTCAATGTGAATGAGCATTTGAATTAAAGAGGTTGCATGTTGCAGTCACTTCTGATTGCTTGGGTGCAAGAACAGACTTAAGGCCATGGCACGGCTGTACACTGATGTTCCTTTGGACCAATGTATTTTGTACAGACGCTGCTATTACAAGAGATGGAAGCATAGTATCAGTCAGCCTTAAGTACTTCCCTCTTTATAAAAATAAGGAATCTACAATGGATGTCTGCAACTCTACTTGAGCTTCATACCATACATGACAAGAGTCTGCAGAATGGGGCTGGTACACGGTAAAGTCACACATCACACCAATGAGGCAGCCTCATTTTTATCAAACTTCACCCAAATACAGACACACCAATTCCTTGAGTGCCATTTAGCAGCTGAAGCAAGACAGTAAAGCCACATAGCTTTGTCAGAAGATACACAAGCTTCACAACTACTCACTTTTAATGCTTGCTTACACTAGGTACAGGGACACATCTCTGGCCTTTTCAATGCCATGGCAGATAACAAAGAACACAACAACATCAAGAACATGTATCTACCCGCACCTCTTGTGCCAGGCTCACTTACCGTCTTTCTACCCCGAAAAGTTTGCTCTGATGCGACACATGCTTTTACGCTCAAGTTTGACAGCCATTGCTGCATCAATTTTGCAAGCACTGTCAAGGACGCAGTATTCTTAACTGCAATTTATTATCAGGAAATACGTAATTTTAATAATGTGAGCACAGGCATCTTGACTCACTTATTATGAATGGAAAGAAATGTCACTGCTGCCTGAATGAAAAGAGTAATCTTCTGCAGTTGTAGAGAGTCAGTGTAGCTTCATGCAATACTGTTTCACAGCAAGTTTGTACAAAGTATCGTTACAGGCAGGGAATTATAGGCCTAATCGTGCTTTTCACTTGCTCTGAATGTGACCTTAAACAAAGCATTGTGTGTAAAAAGGGCAAATGTTCTTTGATATGAAGCATCTATCAGCGAGTAGCATTTTGCCTTTTGAGACTTTTTAGCATCCATGGGGGAGAGATTAAATTGCCAGTGTATCTCTATAAGTCATGCCTCTAAAAATTAAGATGCACATGGTGTTTAGGAAGGTAAATTTTTTTAAACCAGGGAGGGACGTACGGAAATAACTTTAATGAGAAAAGGATCTGCAAGGTTTCCAGCCCAGGCTCAGGCCACCCGGGCATTATGTGCGGTGAGGCATAGCCTTTCCACTGCTGCCCGGGCCCACTGGATAGCCCATAGTTGGTCGTGTAGTTCCAAGCTAGTCAGAGCGCTTAGCTATCGCTCCTCGAGAAGGTCCTGTTCTATCTTGTCCTCTAGATATATCGATCTGATATGTGTGCACTTCCATGAGATCTGTGCATTGTCTGCGGGTTCGTGCTTGCAGAGCTTGCAGCTCGCGTCTGGGTATTGTGTTGAATTTACTCTGTCTAAATGTACTGGGTTTCGGAATGTTCTGGTTTGCAACCTCCTCCAATCTGTTTCTTGAAACCTGTCGAGTTGTTTGCGGGGTTGTGGGTATGTTTCTCCTCGTTTCGTATAGTGTGTCAGTATGTCGTGGTACGTGACCAGTCTGTCCCTGTTGTCTCGTATCGCTACTTCGCTGTCGTTGCCTTCCCGCAGTCCTTCCCCTTTCCCCGGGGGTTGCGGGGTGTTGTGCCGTCACTGTCCGAGACGCGGTGGGTTAGTTCTCGCGCGGCTCGGTCGGCCTTCTCATTGAGGTTGGGAGGGCTATTCATGGTTACTTCTCCCATATGTACTGGGATCCATTTGAGGTATTTGGGTCATGTCAGAGAAACACAAATGTATTGTTCCAAAATGGTACAGTGTTACTCCACTGCTAGAAAGGTGATTTAGAAGAGCTCTCTAACTCCATTGACTAAATTTTCAGAGGTGATTGCAATGGGTGATTCCCCTGTTACTCTGGTATTGCTAGTCTGGTGCTTACTGTCAGTGATATACACAGCATGCCAGTCTTGGAGCTCAACTTTCAAGAGCCAATTAAGAGGCATGTCATGGGTGATTTAATAAGCTTATTAGGCTTCTTTTTAAACAAACAATTAATTTATTCTTTATTTTTGCTGTCATTTTGATGGCCTGTCTATGCTTTTTGTTTTCAAAGGCCATATTATTTTCATAATTATGGCCTTCAATGTTTAATTGTAATATCCCTTATAATCCACAGTGATCACCCGTAAAAGAGAAATCAATATAGAACAAACAGTAGATGTGGGTAAATGTATGTGCATTGACTTGAACAGTCACCTGCAAAAGTTTAAAGTCAGGTTGCTCAATGGATTGAATAATCTCAGTTGGAAAGCAGCACTAAGTGTGTTCATATGCCCCTCACTCATCCAGTATACGTAAATGTAACCAAATGTAGTATATGTAACCAACACACTCTCAGACTTTAGCGCAATAAGTTAATATGTTGTGTTATGCTGTTGAGTTGAGACTGTGAACGGAATGATTATTAAAATGAGCAAGCTAGAGACAACTATTGCAGTGTTTATAATTTGTGGTAATTGCAGCATGATATTGCAAAAGAACAATAAATAATGCTCCTCTCAATGTTTCTATCTATGCCTTTCGTTCATCTCTTAGTCTCTCTGAAATTAAGCAGCAGGGCATGGCACAAGCACTGCTGCTTACGTTTATAATGGAGTCATCAGAGGCAACTCCTATCCCTTATGCACATATGTTTTGGTATTTTCAAGACTGATCCTGTCATACCAAAGCCAAGGCTCACTGGCCCCTCATGGTATTGAAGCTTGCTCACCAATTACTCAGAGTGGATGATATATTTTCTGGATTTTGTCAGGTGCCATCTGTCTTGCCCTAATCATGGTATGAAAGGTAGGTCCTGCTGGTCCAATGCAGCTATCTTAATAAAAAAATGTTATAATTTGCATGTTTCTTCTGTTGGCCACCGAAGTGCATCATCCAAACCAAACACAAACACTTTTCTTCCTAGGGGCACTCTTGAAATCAAAGGCTTGCAGCCACATGCAGAAGAAAGTACAAAACAAATTATGCAAATTAATGCTCTGCAGTGTGCAGATTATGCAATGTGTACAGTAACTAAGGCTGCACCTCTAATGCATTAACTGTATTCAAGATTATGAAAGCTTTTTGCTAATTAAGCCATGTTCTAAAATTGGATTGCATACCCTAGCTGCATATGTGACTAAAAATGTGGTAGCTCAGTTGAAAAAGCTACAAGTGGCATTCCTGTGGGGTATGTTTGTTCACTTGAAAAGCAGATTTTACTCAGTTGGTCATATGACAAGAAATTTTGTTGTGTTCTTAATACTTCATTCCTACATTGCATATTACACTACACCCTAAAGGTCCACACAGCCCACATATATCATCATTAAATTAATCAAATGTGAATACCATGTGCACATTTGTAATGTTCCTCCTCAGGCGAATATGTACGGTACTGTACCTATATGCCGCCCTCATCATTCGTCTACACGCTAATAGGAAGTTCGTTTACATAGTTGTGTGCGAGAAAAATACTAAACAGCACTTCATCGGCATGTCGTCGGCGAGCATATCTCATGAGAGCCTCTCAACTGTACGTGCCAATTCGACCGAGTCATACATACATACATACGGTGCGATTCGGCAAACATGAACCTATCTTCAGGGCCAGTATGTCAATGGATTCCTTTCTCGGGGTTATCGTTATTATTATTACCTACCGTCCATATAAACGACCTATCGGTGATAGTGTACGCGCAGCACGGCAAGGAAAGGCCCTAGCGAGTACGGCATCTCGATCCGGCCTGCCTGCTCTATCATAACATAGCATAACCGTCGGAATAAAGTGATCGCAATCGCACCTATTGTGTAACACAATAAGAAAAAAAAAGCTAATGCCAACAGAGCTGGGATACGGAAGCGATCGACGTTTCACGTACCGTCAACACGCTAACTTAATTGTTGACAAAACACGATTTTACTACTAGCGTTGGCCAGACACAAAGCGTTGTCGGCCGCATATGCCAAACTCGGTCCAAGGATGCTCGGGGCGGCAAGACTCGGGCCTGGGCCGGGCTTGGACCTAGGAGCGTCTGGCCGGGGAACATCCATTGGCGACAGACGGGAAGTCAGCGAGTCGTGGAAAGTTCTTGCACGAGCGAAACGCAAGCGAAATTAAAATATGTTACAGTGTCCACCGTCTACAATCGGGCAGCGCGAAGCATTGGGCCGCGCAACAGCTACGCAGTTAATCTGAACCCTCGGGCTAATCACAGGTCACATACCGAACCCCGCGTCGTAAGAATGGGCTATTTTCCCATGCCCTTCACCTGCGGGGTGCCGTCACGCAGCGAGCGTACTACCATCCAAAAGTCAATCTATTATTGCCCGGCCGGCACCGCGTACGGCGGACGTGAGGTGGCACACAACGACGGGAGCTTTGCCCAAGCCGGATTAGCAAACGTTAAGAAACTGCCGTATTGTAATAAGTCGTGGTTATCAGCGCGTGAAATGACAAGGAAGAGCTCAATCATAACCTACGCTTATCCACGCCGGCCTGGTCGCTGTGGACGCGGATATAACACATAGCGTTACAGAAAAGTGTTCACAAACCATTAACAGCCCTGCTCGTGTATTTAATAACGTTTTCTACTCATCGTACCTTTGCGCTAGCTGTTACCAAAACTAAGATAAATCCTAACCAATTCGCCCACCTTGCTGTCTTGCTGACATAATATGACTGGTGAAAGTTATTCTAGTGCATGCACATATATCGTATTCACATGTGCATATATTGATTGTTTACTTCAGCATAAAAAAAAAAGGATGCTCCATCTGTATAATTTCACATAATTACATTTTCCTTCCTTTCTTTCCTTTTTTTTACTGTTGCAGTGGGTTGAGTACAATATGTACAAATAAAATATGTCACTTTCGCACTACTCCATCTTTTAGGAACAGCAAATCAGCAATCAGGATGACAGATATATTTATTTTCTTATTAATTTTTAAAAATTTGTAGTCAGTATGAGACAGCTCACACTAAGCTTGCTTGGTTTTTAACAAGCTCTTGGTCAACAACGACACATATGTTTGGGACTCTGAAATAAACTGTGCAGTGCGTCTGTCTCAGCATGCTTTGGAATGACAAGCCAAACCTTCATCTTATGCAAGTGTGGAAACTGACAGCTTATGCAACCACACACCCATAACACGTCTACAAACCTGTCATTCTTATGCACTAGAGGTTGAAGTGTGATGTCAAAATATATGTCACTTTCATCACTCATTGATTCATGCGTGACATCTCTTCTTGTACTAATCAAGACGTGGCTAAACGATACCATCTCCTATAAAATTTTTCTTTTCACATCTGCATGCAACACTTTTTGTTGTGAATGATGCAACTGCATAGAAGGTGGCATGCTCATAGATTTAAAAAAATAAATTCTTGCAGTTCCAACTGGCATTCGTTCATTCCTAGAGCACATTTTCATTTCACTTCAATGCTCAAGCAGAATGTTCTCATAAGTGCATACTACTGCCCTCCGGATGTAAATTGTGCATTTTCAAGCGAGTTTCAAAACATTCTAAATGAAGTGCATATGCTATTTTGGCATTCTACTGTGATCATTTATGGCAATTTTAATTTCTCCATTATTAACTGGACAACAGAATCTGTCACAGCTGCTCACGCTCAATGGCATATTTTCCTTCATTCCTGTCTACACTTCATGTTACCTCAACTCATTACTCTCCCAACCTGTTCATCGTGTACACTGGCCAATATTCTAGATCTCATCAGAGGTAGAAAAAAATTAACATTCAAATATGCAAAGCCATCAAAACTGCCCTGGGCCTACCATCTACGGCTTTGACTACGAGACTTCTCAAGACGGGCATACACAACACCTGGCAAGAATTAGCCGAAGCTCATAAAGCCAGTCAGTTAGAATGACTTAAGCTCATGCCCACCGGGAGATCAGTGCTGCAACGGCTGAGCTACAGTGAAACCTTTAGAGGCCACCATGGACCGAAAAGAAAGAATTCCTCCAAACATCTGCAAATCCCTGTGCATAGCACCAATTGTACCACAAGGAAAGAAGACAAGCCCAAGTGGATGCCCTACGGCAAAGACACAGGCAAGGTCCGGATGCGAGATACACCGGCACAGTCAAATACCCGCAAAGAAATGCTTACGCCCTGGACGTCACAGATTCTAAGGGCAGAGAGCTAGCGTCTGCCACAGTCCGTGCACAAAACTCTGAGACTGCAGAAGAGACGGCAATCGCCCTAGCAACTACCACGTGCAGACGCAGCTGTAGTTTTTTCCGATTCTGAAGCAGCTGTCAGGAACTATGCTAAGGGTCTAGTGTCGACAGAAGCACTAAAGATATTGAAGCACGACAGCGCTTCGATCCGCTACACCTGCGTGACCTGGGTTCCTGGGCATGACGGGCTGGAGGGGAACGAATCAGCACACACCGTGGCCCAAGGCCACACCTGCCGGGCCAACCCTTCTTACTCTCAAGATGCCGGTCTGCGCCAGCAGGGGCAGAGACCGTACCCATCACCTACTCAGCGATCCTTCAATATCACAGGCTGGAACGCAGGGTGCACCTACCACCTCACCCAAAGCTCACCGAAGAAGAAAGTACCACACTCAGAAGACTAGAGAGTAACACTTACACCCACGGAATACTCATGCACAGACTATACCAAATGCTACAAGGAAATACTCATGCACAGACTATGCCCAATGCTACAAGGATACCACTGCCCAATGTGCAGCTTACCACCTGATCTGCACCTGATCCTCGAGTGTCCATGGCATCTAGATACAGACGCATCGCCTTCACCGAAAGAATATAACGCCAGACAAGAAAGCGAAGACCTCATTGAAACGTGAGAGGCCAAGCTCGTCTCCGAGGGCCTGGAGCAACAATGACACCTCGTCGCCAGGGCCAAGGAGGCAGCGAAGGCCAGAGGGTTCCTGGAATGAGGAGACCTCCCACCTAGAGTAGAACTGGGGCTTAACCCGGGGTACTGTTTCAAAAATAAATGTTTATTCCTCCTCCTCCTCATCTCGACCAGCGATCCTCTAATCTGTTCCGGCATTACTCACCTGGACGGGCTGTCTGATCATGCAGTTATAGTAGGTCTGCTTAACTTCTCTTTAACAAAAAAGAAAACACTACTAAACACATTAGGTGCTACAATAGGGCCAACATTACTCGGCATAATCGTTAATTAGCCACCTTTGCAGACACAGTCGAGCTATTGAAGAGAACTAGGTTATGTTTAGAGCCACCTTTGCAAATCTTATCAAAATGTTCGTCCTTTTTCTCAGCATTAGATGCAACAAAACATTCAATAAACGCCTGCAGCACCTCATAAATAAAATGAAGCGCTCTATAGAATGGCAAATAAAAAAAAAATCCAAGACATGGCAAAGATACATATTATGTGACAAACAATGCCAGATGCTACTAAAATCCACACGTCAACAGGTTTACAGCTATGATTTATTATGAATAACAGTGATTATGGCACGTAATAAACCCCTATTCACAGCCTGACATAATCCTAATTCTGGTGGTGATGTAGTTCCTGAGTTATAGTGTGTGCAGTTACTAAATGACATGTTTTGTTGAGTGTCCAAATGTGAAGACATCACTGCATGCCCTGACTTCCCCATGCAATCTGACATGTCTGAAATTGTTATTAGTGGGTGGGGCATTTTTACCTTACTAAGCAGATTAAAAACTTCATCTACAACAGGTCACACCAAATTTAATAACAAGCTACTCAAGAATGTGTCCCAGCTAGTGTCGCAACATACCCCCTGGGTTCATTCTTAAGACTGGTGAGTGGCTAAAGTCATCCCATTCTACAAATCCAGCGAGTGTTTATCACCCCTTAACTACCAATGAATATCATTAACCAGTACAATTCGCAAACTTACGGAACACATTATTAATTCACAAGTCATCGACTATTTCGAAGATCCCAGTTTAACATTCAACTACCAGCACAGGTTTTCATTTACATTACGACTTAGCATGAAACCACCACATTTACTCCATCTTTGCAGCAGCTCACCACTCTCTTGGCATCATCAAATTAAACCTAAAGCATGCTTTTGTCAACATACATAAACTTGCTTACACTGCACTAATCCACACAAAGCTCGAATACGCATCGCTAATATAGCACTCTGGCAGGTAAACATTGTTGACGAGATTGCATTTGTTCAAAACTGGGCTGCTCACCTTCATATTTTCCGACTATTCATCTTACACTTCCGTATCATCATTAAAAGCACGTACTGATTTACAAGCACTATCCCTTCGCCACAAATCAGTGCGTCTTTGCCTGCTTGACAAACTTTATAATCGTACTTCTCTTCACAATGATTTCTTTCAGTCACCACCTGTCGTATTTTCATGCCAGGATCACCACCTCATATTCAAGCGTACACCATCTCGCACGTTACAATATGCATGCTCCTTTATACCCTGCACCATCACTGAAGGGAACTGCTTTCCCTCTGATATTGCCACAGAATCTGACATTAAAATGTTACGACGTGCTACGCACTGTTAATTAGTTGCCTTTTTTATTACATTCTTGTTTAGTTGTTTTTGTGAGTTACTAATAAATACCTGTATTAATATCGTAGTTTATGTGTGCATGCATATTTTCAACATTTGATTTTGGTGTGTGCATAACTTTTGTTTTGCAATTCTTATGATTTCTTACATTCTGTTTCTTAATACCTAAACAATGTTAGCATACCTTTGTTCTGTACTTTGTCCTATTATTTGTTGTAACTATTTCTTTGTAATCTCATTTATGTTTGTACTCCCCCTGCCCCTGTTATGTGATGGGCGCAACTGATGCCTTTAAGGGCACCGTTGAGCGCTGCAACACTGCTACTTTGATGTAGCAGTGTTGTGAGGCATTTTGCTACCCTAGGTAAAGTCAAACTACTGCACTCCTCTCCACTCTAGTACCAAATTTAGGTGCACCATGTGAAGAATTTTAAGACACATTGTAAGGCATTATAGTAACTAATATGGGAAGAAAGTTGGTACACAGGTTTCCAGGCATCACTTCATTGTTCTTTCAAAAGTCAGTCATCCATAGTGCATTTGAAATTGGATATTTTACGGAATCCAACATTGTCCTTTGCCATTGGTGAAATGTAAATGTTAAAGTGGGGTGAGGAACGACTAGATGCGATGTGCCCATCTAGAGCTGCCAAATCTAAGTGGCCACTTGTTTTGCCTACAGCACAATATACCTCTGCTTGGTTGTGTTGCTGGTCAGAAATATACATACAAAATAACATAAGGTGCTGCTGTGCCAATATATTCACAAAAGTCTTACATGATTATACAGGTGCCATCCATTAGCATCAAAACATGGCCTGCACAACAAGCACAGTATCTTCAGCGGAAAATGTAGTGTTATATCTTGCATACAGAAATGCAGAAAAGTGTAAACAAGGTGCACTGTGCTAAAATTTGTCTTGTGAATTCCTACTGTGCCAACTGTGCAGATTGATGACATATAGTTTGATCTGGGAGCTAGCCCAATGCACATGTACACAAAGGAAAATGATTCACCTCTTAAATATGCGAAATGACGCCCAGGTAGGCACAGTAAATTTTCAACTTTGTATGCTTCAGTGTTATGCTAGAAGAAAACGTTTTTTTAGTGTGTTGCTGATTCACAATTATATACCAACTATGCATGCAGGAGAATAATCTGCAATCTTTTAGGCTGCGTGTTAAAATACCATGTATACAAACCCAGGGAAAACATGGGGAAGGCGGGAAATGGAAATTCAAGACGATGAGCAAACCGAGAACAAGATGAAAGCAGGAGCCAACGTTTCAACAAGTGGACTTGTCTTCTTCAAGGCGACATATGCTTTCCTCGCCACAGTTACAGATATTAAGAATCAATTTGGTTGATGCCCAGCCTGATACTCCGTGATTATACTGATAGATATGCATACAATTGTTTATCCTTTTTCTGTGGATTGCATTTCACCTACTAACAATTGAAAGATATCAGTCAACGTGAGATGCAAATAGTGTTGTACTTTGCGGAAGGTATGTATATATATATATATATATATATATATATATATATATATATATATATAGCACCAGCAATTATGTTACGACCTTTGACGAGTCATGTAACGCGCTTCACACACCATACTCGCCGCTGGGTTGTTGTGCTTTGAGTGCCACATGTTTTTCTGAGCACAGGTTTCACCGATAAAGATTTAATGCTGTGAAGTGATGTTTCCAGTGCCTTATTCTACACTGTCACGACAACGCAACAATGCTCTGAAGTATATATTTATTGATTTGACAGCAAGAATTCCATAGACATTTTCTGTAGCATGAAGGAAGGAGATGCAGATATGGTAGCAGATCTGAATCAGTATTATTATTATTATTATATACATATTATTACTGTATTAATCATTAATATACATCATTGTACTGTGTGGTAGTACAATACATAGTATACCGCTCAACACAGTCAGTGCTCAAAGTTAGCCAGGGCTCGAGAGAGTTCGGCCTCTCTTCCATTTTCTAAGCAGGGGTTCGGCCCCATCTTTGCAGGTCAACTGTAGCACTGCGGCACCCATTCGACAAGCACTGTAGGTGATTTTATTGCCAATAGTGCCTTGTGAGGGGAAATTCCAACTCTCCAATTTTTGGAATAATGACTTAAATAAACAACAAATCGGTTTACTACCTCTGTCCAAGCGGCGTGATTATGAATGCCTTAAATTGTTGCATAATTCAAATAACACCCCACACTACTCATTAAAGAACAACTATCTGCCTCCTGATAATTTGAAACCTACTAGGAATAGCCACAAACTTAACCTTGCACCATTTCAACTGCATACTAACCTGTTTAAGTATAGCTTTCCTCATACAATTGAAAAATGGAACTTACTCCCAGGTGAAACTAGGTAAATTAGAAAAATCTTTGTATTTACTTGATTCATGCTGCGTTTATTATACTGATTGTATCTTTTATATTGAAGTTATCATGTTTTTTAAGGCATTGAAGTTGATTTGTGCAGAAAAATATTTTGTTATATGCAATGTACAAACCCACTCCTGCGATAGCCCAATTGGACTACAGTATGTGAAAATAAAAATAAATAAATAAATAAGTGAATAATCAGTTGATAGGGCATGAGTAAAGACAGAGCAACAGCTATTGTCCTACTTCTGCATGCATTTCCCCAAGGCATTGCACATGACAGTCACCACCCTTAATTGCTCGACTAATTAAGATTCTTGGCACAGCTAGCATACTGTTTCATGAGTCAGTTGAGTGTGAACCTACCTGTTCGTGAATTATTGAAGGTTCACCTTGGTTTCTTAGTTTACAAATTAATTTTAATTCGTTTATTTTTGCATTACGAGTACAGTGCTATACCATGCATGTACGTACACTTTTGCAGTAAGCAGGTGTGAAACCATGAAATATATTCTTGTAGTGCCCTGAGGTTCTAGGTCCTTTCGGCTCCCCTTATTACCACCGGTACCACTATAGCCGTTACCACCAGTGGTGCGGCCGGTATGTCGATCGATACCGCCGGAATGCTTTATTGAGCGATATATGTGTGAACGTGACACGCGCGGCTTGCCCGTAAATCCGTTTCACTTGCGCGTGCCGCGTCAACAGAAACACGCCGCTTTTCTTTCTTTCTTTTTCTGGTGGAAATGGGGCACAACATCGAATAAACGAAGCTGTGCACAACACGTTTACAAACGGACAAACACGAAATAACAACCACTCTGACTCATCATTAACATGTCTAAGTGACCAACGATTTGGCGGCTGTCCATTGTATTTGTTAGGTTGTTAATTATGCTGTTTCTCACTGGTCAACCAAGCGAGACTGTACTAGTAATCATGCAAGCCGTTCGTTTTCTTGCATTTCGTGACTTGCTCGTCCGGCTCCTTTTGCCGACGAGAAGCAGCCTATTTCTCGCTTTATCGCCAGCAGCAATACTCTACAAAACGAAATATTGTCCCTCCATTTAAACCCCATTCAACCAGGTTTAATGTCCTCGACATTGAGCCACAATATGTAAGGAATATCGTTTAAAGGCCGCAGGCCAGCTGACAATGGACATAAATCGGAGGGGCCGAGGGGCTAAAGAAACTAAACTAAAACATTGTTTGCCGTGAGTATTTTCTAAACAGCATGTGCCTTATATCTTAAATAAATAAATATAAAATAATCTAGACGGACATATGTTAGAACTTTGTTTCGTTTTGTCCATTTTCAAAATCTTCTAGGTGGCGCCCCAACAGCTCATCGAAATGCACGCAGCGCGAATTCGAATCCACAGCGTGATTTGAGCGCGGAAAGCTGTTATGTGCCAGTATGCTGGGGTAGGCTTGACAACTCAAAATTTTCTATTTGTACTTACGAAGCAGCAGTATTTGACAGAAAAGAATAATACTTTGATGCTCTTCTCACGCCTACAAGCGAGGGCGGCGTGATTAACAACGCAGCGTAATGCGCAACGGTGAACGCCAACGAACTGCGTGCCGCCACCAACCTGGACGAAGCATTTTGGTAAGCTCGTATTTTATTTCTTGTTTGCAAAGTTTGTCGCAGGCAAACAATTTCTTTATTTCTAGAAGGATCGCATTTGACTTCGCTATCGTGAGTCTCACGACGTGAACAACGGCTTCTGCGATATCCAGAACGTATTGACGTGCTCAGTGCGCATGCATGATGTAAGACGATAGAATAAGCAGAACTGTGTAACCTCTATATCGTACAAGGGGGAGAAGGCGCGAAGATAATATGTCAGTTGAATAAAAAGGACACATCTCGTTTGTACGCGTCCTTTTGTTTTATTTACTGTATATTTTGGTAATGTATCGTCATATGGGTTTACCAGCCATGGCCGGACTTGGTGCTCTCGTTCTCGCGTGCAAATCTCCCAGTTGGCTGAGGTGGCACTGTGAACAGCGCCAGACAGGGCGCGATTCCCCCGGTTCTTGAGCCCCTGGCCAAAAACTTATTTCTGGTATAGGAAAAATTTTCACAGCTGTGCACTGTACCCACCGTGGTTGCTTAGGGGTTATGGTGTTGGGCTGCTAAGCACGAGGTCGTGGGATCGATTCCCGGCCACGGCGGCCGCATTTTGATGGGGGCAGAATGCGGAAACACCCGTGTACTTTGATTTAGGTGCACGTTAAAGAACCTCAGGTGGTCAAAATTATTTCGGAGTCCCCCCACTATGGCGTGCCTCATAATCAGATTGTAGTTTTGGCAAGTAAAACTCCATGATCTATTTTTTTACCTCCGCACTATGTGTTTTGAAATGTTCTCCCTTGTTTAGGCGTGTTGGTACAAGCCTTTACCGTAGTTTTATCTTTAAGATTTGACCATATTCTCTCGGTGCGTAATGCCTTTATATACAACAACCGCGGATAGAAGTTGCGACTGTTTGAGATCGTAGCGCCTTTCCTCTAAGTTGTAGTGATTAGATGTCATTGGAAATGTGTAAGGTTGGAAATGCTTGTTTTCATCCTTCACATTCTAGAATACAAATTTATACTAGGGTAATTAAAACTTGCAATATGCAGTGTGAAACTTCATACTAAACTTTATTTATTCAAAGAAAATAAACAATATTTTCAATGTCCCTTTATAATAGCATCATTGTGCACTGTGGAGGTGAACTGGTTCGAAGGCACAAACTGACTGAATGGATTCTTGTCTTGCTTTAGCATAACTCAGTTTGAGTATGGAAGAAGAAGTACAGGTGACAGGATGAGCACTAACTTCTAACTGGTCTTATTCCACGACCCTACTGCACATTATATGCGCCGCTCATAGCACACATGAGAAAAACAACTGAAACAACAACCTTACAAGAAGCAGACGGCTGCAGTTCACTGAAAACGTGCCGACCAACTTAGAAAGTAAAGTTCCTTGCCTGATAAAGATAAGGAGGGTGTACTCACGCACACCCTAACGTATGGCAATGGCATTAGCCTGATCAGTAATTTCGCGCATCAGTTGAATGTTACTGCATCCTATGATGACACATTCTTTAAAAAAACTAGTTTGCATCCACAAGTCTTGCAATGCATGGCAAGGGGCCTACTTCGTTAACTTTTATGAAGGTTGTAACTATGCTCGCCCAAGCAATCGTTGATACCGCATCAGAACGGCAAGTTGGGCCAGTTGGTTGGGATTCATACTAAGGTTTGTTACAGCGCAACCTAAGACAAGGACAACAGAAGGTACAAAACAGTGCCGTGTCGTCATTTTGTACCTTCTGTTGTCCTTGTCTTAGGTTGCGCTGTAACGAACCTTATTATGAATCATTGATACCCCTTACTGTCTGTCTAATGTGACGCCCTTGCACAACAAGGGAAACTTGTATACCATAGCTCAAGTGCAATTAACATGCCCGTTCATGTCTTTTTTTCCAACCAGTGTGTCAAAACAGATATAAAATACTCGCAAACATGCAATGACCACTACGTCACTTCACATTTATTCTGCGATATTCTGCTATCTCAACTGCAGGTTGCCAAGAATGAAAAATTACCAGAGTGCACTACTCGAATGGTGTTCACTGTATCTGATGAGTGTCTTGATTTACCTAATCGATGAGATGTCAGTGAAAAGCTTTGTATGATGGTTACCAATGGCCGGTAACAGCATTTAAGACAGCCTAGGATTTGTGAAGGCACGAGAATGAAAGCCCGTAAAATAAATAAAAGGTGAAAATAAACTGCCCTTACCATGACAATGCTTCTGCGCACTATTGCATCAATCTTTACAAAAACTTTGTCAAATAGGGGCACTGGGAAAGAGCAGCTGCAGTTTTTTCTCGACATGTCAGCAGTTTTGGCGTGCAAGTACAGTCCCTACCAAATGCGAAGTAGCGCGATCTTGGTAACAGTTCGCTTTGCGAACCTTTACAAGACTGTGCCCCAGGTTTGCACATTCATAATATATGCAGTGCACTGATGACACTGTTTCTGTCTGAGACCACTTATATTACTGATGCGGAGCGCATTGTCACGTGAATTTCTAAAGAAAAATTCGCTTGTTTGTTTGTTTGTTTTCGAAAAAAAAAAAAGACCACACATGAACTAGGTCGTTGTAATGCTGTTATCGGTCATTTCTCGGCGTATTCCACAACCTTTGCATTGGCACCATATTCGATAAGTAAGGAAATAAACATTCATTACAAGTACATATTAATTGCTTGTTCACAATGGAAAAAAAGAAACTTGAGTAGCACAAACATAAACCTATCAACATAGAGTGGGTGATGTTCACGGAAAGCACTCATTAATTTTTTTCTTGGCCACAGTTAGTTGTCACATCCAGTATGTAATTTAATGGTGGTTTCCGAGAAACCTGTACAGGTCTCCTTCGTAGCTTCATGCTAAAGTAGGGTGGGTGAAAATTTTTCCTGTCATGAATTTTACTTGCCTTGCAGGCTTCCACAGAACTGATCTGCCATAATCAAATAGTGCTCTGTAAAGCAAAATAAGGAACACCTTTTCTTCATATACCTGTATTTCACTCATTGACCTTTACCAAGCTACTCATGTAAACATGTATTTACTGCTCGAAAACGGGCAGTTCATGCTCCAGTGTGTCAAATTTGCCACCTCCCAGAGCTGCTCCAAAACTTCTTTGACTGCTTCCATCCCTGTATGAGTGGCCCATATAATGTTTAATGAAATTATCACTGGCATCCCAGAAACTTCAACATTTAACATCCGCCTGCCAAAGTGCCTACATCTCAACATTTTGGTTAGAACTGATCACTTTATTTGCTGCAGGACTGAAGCTGTCTTGATATCCACAATACATTGGACACTACATGCAGGATTATGAATGGATACCTGAACACTGCTTGAAGGAGCAAGCTCTACAGCATCACTTATGCTCCTTTCCATGGGTTGGCAAGAGGAACCGTGGCACGCAACTCTACAGGCACCTGTGCTCTTCACTCCCTTCGGAGGAGAGATGCATTGGTATGCTGTACATATATTTGACTGTGGGTTCCAGGTGCATTTCTTGCATTGTCATTCGATGTGCAGGTAGAGGAGTTACCTATTGGGCGCACATGTTGGTTAACGATACAAAAAGGAAGGTGCTTCTTTGAACACCGATGACCCTGTCCTCCACTTATTTATTTTAATTTTCTTGTTACCTTATTTTTGCTGATTATATAAAGGTCGCAGGCAATTAAGCCAAGAAAAGCGTTGGTGTAATTAGCTGTGGTTGAAATTGAAATGTAGAAAATATTGAAAGAAAGTCATGAAAGCAGACGAAAGGACCTTGTCTCTGGTGGTGACTGAACCCACAACTTTTGCAATACACACGCGATGCACTACCAATTGTGCTAACTTGGGTATTTATGCCCTGGGAGTGTTAGCCAGCGCCATTTAGAGCCATGGTGGGCAGATGTGGAACATCTTTTTTTGCACGATGGTGTCGCGTAACACCTGAACTGAAGAGAGCAGGCATGTGGCTAATAAACCCATGCATGCTACCTAAAGGCATCAAAGCTATAAGGTTTCAAACCCTCGCATGAATGAATGAGAAGGAAAACGGGCTTCATTTTTTTAAAATCACGACCATATAAAGCCAGCAGGCAATGAAGCCAAGAAAAGCATAGGGGTAACTAGCTGTGGTTGAAACTGAAATGTTGAATTGGCTCTGCGGCCATCTATCAAATTTCACCGCAATGCATTATCATAACTCAATGGGCAGCACGTTTAAAAATTATAATTCAGAAGACTGCCAGAATTTCAACAAATGAGCAGTTAGCAAGAATGATAGTGTATGCCCTTCTAATATTCTTCGTATTTATGGCACTTATTCGTAACTTTTCCGCTGTCTTATATCAGTGTTTTAATTCGGACCAAAACTGTGCTATAATGTAGCAAAGAGGTTATGGTCTAGTGGCGTAAATGTGCATGTTAATAAGAGGGCAAATTGCCTTAACGTTAACTGACTGTTGCTTAAACTTGGGCAGCCTTCCGAAATATACTTTTTTTGAAGTTGCTGTCCATTGAGTTACACTGGTGCACCGTGTCATGCGAGTTACCACAACGAGATGGCGCTATGTACACGGTCATGTAAGATGCGGAACAACGCCTCTGGGAGAGCGGACCAGACCGTGTAAGCCGAGCCGGCATGTAGCCGTGCTTGTTTTGCATACACAACCTAGTAAACAGTTCCAGTTAACACTTACGTTTTGTCAATCACGTATGCTCGTCACCCGACCATGACATGGAGGCAACGGTGGGATACTCGACAACGCTGTGAGAAATGCACCACGCAAGTAGAAGTCTACACCTACAGCGCACTGCGGTGAATACGAAACTTTGCTACCCATGGCTTCACCTACAGTGTCCACAGCCCAGCACGCAGCTCCACTAAACTCGTTCGTCGTCAAACTGCCGGAAAAACTTGATTTTCGGCCGCCCGAGGAGTAGAAACGGTGGCTCACGAGACGGGAGTGCTATAGAGCTATCTCCAGACTAAAGACGACGACGAGACGCAGGTGAACACGCTCATTTATGCCATGGGTCGTGAAGCCAAAGACGTCCTAGCCTTGCTCAGGCTCTGTGATGCTGAGAAACTCTACTACAACACAGTAATGCAACTGTTCATAAAAAATTTCCTGACACGGATGAACATGATATACGAGTGTGCAAAGTTCAACAGCCAGAAGCAAGACGTGCATGAGACAGCCGATATGTTCATCACCGAACTCTTCAGGCTAGCTGAAGCCTCGGAGTATAGCGCCCTGAAAGAGGAACTGATCTGTGATAGACTCGTGGTCGGTCCCACAGACACGTAGGTAAGTGAGAAGCTGCAACTTAATGCTGAGCTTACTCTGGAAGCCGCTGTCAACGCTGCTCGCAACATGGCAACAATCAAACAGCAGCAAAAGGACCTACGGCCACAGCTACAAT
Source organism: Dermacentor andersoni (assembly GCF_023375885.2). Classification (NCBI taxonomy): domain Eukaryota; kingdom Metazoa; phylum Arthropoda; class Arachnida; order Ixodida; family Ixodidae; genus Dermacentor; species Dermacentor andersoni. The sequence goes on along the minus strand of NC_092815.1, from coordinate 168,864,008 downwards.
CACTTGAAGCTGTAGACACCATGCACAGCTTCTCGGAGAGCAAAGGAAATAATTCGTAAAAACCAGCGTGACCAAACTGCACTGACATGCAAGTGGTATGGCTCAACAAGACACCTATGGTTCACCATCACACACTATGTGCACAGCGAATGGCAAAACATGCAGTGCCTGCAGTAAAAAGGAACACAGCTGCCATATGCTTTTCCGCTTCCAAAAAGCAGAACAAAATGCACATACCAAGCTGTTTTGGAAGAGGTTTACTTGGACAATTAACTGACCAACAGGATCCTGGGCCATGAAAAATCAATGTGATGGTCAATGGCTTCAAGGTAGACACTGGTGCAGATGTGACTGCCATGCCAACAAGCCTCTACGACGAACAAGTCACGGGAAACCTGAAGCAAGCAAAAGAACAGCTGCTCGGACCCGGCAGGACCAAAAAAAAGCAACGGTTAGACTGCTACCGTGTGCTGAAATGGCTGGTTGTGTCAAGAACAAATTTATGTAATAGACAAGCTGCATGACGCACTTTTTGACGTCCCCCCGCAATCAAATCCTTCAATGTCCAACCAAGTCTCCTTGAAGTAGCGGAGTCAAAAGGCAAGGTCAGCGACCCAGCCAACATTTTATGCCACTACCTCTACCTGGCTACAGACCTGGGCCTACCTTCTCAGGACCGATTACAATATATCGCTACTCCCTGATGCCAAGCGGTGTGCTATTATGTACTCGGGGCGAGTACCTCTGCTCATGTTGCCGAGTGTCCAAATGTGAGTTGGAGAGAACGGAGAGCCTGGGTGTCATCATAAAGGTCGAAGAAACCACAGAGTGGCATGCACCTATGGTAGTGGCTAAAAATGAAGGAGGCGAGCTTCAAATCTGCAGTGACTTTGGAGGGTTAAAATAGAACATTCTGTGAGAATGAGTCTTAGTGCCCACCATCAATGATTGCCTGGCCAAACTCACCGGAGCTGCCTGGTTTAGCAAACTTGATGCTATAGCCGGATATTGGTTACTGGTTACCCGAGTCCCAGAGGTACAACACTTTCCTGACGCCAATTGGCCATTTTAAGTTCCTCCGATTGTCCTTCAGAATTTCCACAGCAACTGAATTTTTCCACAGGGAAATGCTAAGACTGCTAGAAGGCCTGGACGGCCAAGCATGTCTGCAAGACGACATAATAGTGTTTGGCCGAACGAAGACAGAACATGATGCACAACTGCACAAAGTACTTCAGCACCTGCAAGAAGCTGGCATCACCCTAAACGCAGGAAAGTGTGTACTACACCAGCAGTAAAAAATCGGGCCCCTTGGTTAACCCCCTTCTCGTTCATTACATAACGAGGGTCTCGGATCTGGCAACATTGGTGCCTTCAGGTACTACGTGTGGGTTTATTGACCAGTTGCCTTCACCCAAAAAGATCACATACTCGTGATGCCTGCGACAGAAAGGATGCTCTACATATCGCCAAGGTTTGTGAGTGGTGGCACTGGCTAACAATCCCAGGGTTAATTCTAGTAGTAACATAAATACCCCAGAAAATAGATGGGAAGACGGTGCTGTGTTAGCTCGATCGGTAGAGCATCACACACGTAATGCGTAGATGTGGAATTGTTCCCCACCTGCGGGAAGTTGTTTCTTCATCCACTTTCAGTTCCATTAAGTTATAATTTCTTTATTTCAATTAGTAAGTACAAGTAATTTTCCCTGTGTTGTTCTTGGTGCCTTTGTTTGTTGGCGTCTTATGATTAATAAAAATCGGGCCCCTCGGTTAACCTGCTTTCTTCTCGTTCATTACATAACAAGGGTCTCGATTCCGGCAACATTGATGCCTTCAGTTGGCATGTGGGGCTTTATTGACCAGTTGCCTTCACCCAAAAAGATCACATACTTGTGATGCCTGCAGCAGAAAGGATGTTCCACATCCACCGCGTGTGTGCCATGTTTTCTAAGAAAGCAGGAACTATTCATATAATCTCTCTGGAAGTTCATAAAAGAGGGGGAGGGAGGAAAGATTGCAAAGAAGGGAACAGGGTCAAACAAATTGAGGTGTAGCAACCTGTGTAAACCGAAAGCAAAAAACATTCATACACATACTTGTGAGAAATAGAAAAAAAAAAGAATAATTACACAGTCATTCTTTGATATTAAAAGAGCTTCTGATATCAGTTGTGAATTCATGTTTCTACTTCTGCGAAGAATATATTTCAAGTTGTGGATGACAAGTGCATGTGTTACAATGCTCACCTACATTGGTCTTACTTTGTTTTTATATTCTGCAAATGTTTTCTTGCCCTTTCATCAGTGCAGCGTCCAATTTGGCTTGTGTAGAGCTTACCAGAAGTAAGAGGTTATTTGGTAAACCATTCCAATGGCACAATTCATGAACGGTGTTGCATGCCTTTTGTTAAAAGCAGCTGTATTTTTACACTCAAGCGTGGGAAAAAAGCTTAGATGGCTTCTTCGGAACCAGCAGCACGAATGGGGCCCCATATTTGTCATTAACCTTCTTCAGTGAGCGCAACTGCTGTGCTCATGAGGCAGTGCCTCTGGCTGCTTCAAACTACGCACTGTTACCTTTGCTGCTTTCCACTCCTGAAGTTTTCGCAATAGGGATTCTGAGATTCCGATGATGAGAGTGAGGGAGGCCAGCTGTTATGAACATGCCAACGTGAGCAAAAAATCTATTGCGCCTTGTGTTAATACACATTTTTAGAGCCTATTCAAGGCACATTGGGCAATTGTGGGCTTAACATGGATTTAGGCTGGTTCATACAGTAGCTAACCTTTCTTTGCTCTTAGTTGGTAACTTCAGGAAACATGCGTTAGGGTGAGCATCAAATGTTTACCTAAGATATGCAGCATATTGTCAATGGGTTAATGAAGTTGAGGTCTGATGAAGTCTTGTCCGGTTAGGAAGAGTCAAGGGAAAAAACAGAACTGACACCGACCAAAGTGAAAAATTATTTAAAGACACGTGGGAGCCTTGCGTACAATGCTTTCACCATGCGTGTCTCATGTGTAAAGGTTAGTCCTTTTCCGTGCCCATTAAAGACATTTCAAATGTTATCTACCGTATTCTCATGTGTCATATTAGAGTTAGGTTGTAAAAGAATCAAGATATCGATGTATGTAAAAACACTTAGAACCACGGCGTTGTCAAATATCTAGTGATGTAATGTCACAAAGCACAGGAGCATTGCGATTATCACATCTCAAAACCCCTACTGCAAAAGCTTAAATTCCAAATGCAATGAAATTTCACTTTGGCTATATTGGTAATAAATTAGTAGTAAATACTACTGTAGTGATCTTGGCAAAGCTGCGGGGCTGGTATCTAATTTTCTTTTTGATATTCTTTTAATACTGTATTAGCAGACGACACATGAACCTGGTGGTTAGTGGCTATGACGAGAGTCCACATCGCCTCCAGGTTTTTATCACTGCAGGCAGCTGCAGGTGGTCCCTTATCTCGTAGGCCACACTAAGGTGCCCTGCAATCTGAGTCATGCCTCACTGCCAGTTACTGGTAATTGTGGCATTCATTTCAGTCTCGGTATCAAGATTGCTAGAATGCTGTTTTGTATTTACACTGTTTGAATCATTTTTTTATGCAGCCCTAACTTTTGTTGTAGTTGGGCTTTAAGGGCTGTAAAACAGCAAAAGCCAGCAGTGCGCGCACTTTAAAGCAGCTGAAGCAGCTGGAAGTACTGCCTCATGAGCACCAAGTGATGCACTCACTGCAGAAGGTTGCTGACAAGCATGGGCTCTGAGTTGGGCTGTTTGGTGTTGCGCTGCCAAGCCTGATGGTGGATAATCAAATTGTAGCTGTGGCAGCTGCATTTTGATAGGTGTGAAATGCAAAAATGCATGTGTGTTTTGCACTGTATGCACAGTAGAGTAACCAAGGGGGTCAAAATTATTCCAGAATCCCTCGTACTTCATGCCTCATAATCATACTGTGGTTTTGGCAAATAAAACTACAGAATTTGGTTCAATATATTAGTTGGTGCCCTTTGATGTTCCAGTTCTAATTTTCTTGCTTATAAAAGCTCTGTTCTTGGTATAAATGATGAATTTGTTATTACAAAAGGCTAACCTTTAATCTAACTTAACTCATTAATTTCCTTTAGTGTCCCTTTTCCATGCATTAAAAGCATGGAACACTAATACATTTGCATTAATTTTTATTTGACTCGTGCTCAACAGCTAGATGCCATAGAAGAGAACTACTACCGTGGGCTTCAAGTTGATAGGTTGCCGTATAAAAGCTTGTCTTTTCTTTTAGAGATAAAAACACCTGAGCCTAGTTTTCTGTCTTTATATAGACCTTCAGGTAGCATGTGTGGGTTTATTGACCGGTTGCCTTCACTAAAAAAAGATCACGTTCTCGTGACGCCTGCGGCAGAAAGGATGTTCCATGTCCGCCGCCAAAGTCTGTGAGTGGTAACGCTGGCTAACACTCCCAGGGTTCTACAAGGAAACATAAATACCCGAGAAAGTGGATCGGTAAACGGCGCCGCGGTGCTCAATTGGTAGAGCATCGCATGCGAAATGCGAAGGCTGTGGGATCGTTCCCCACCTGTGGCAGGTTTTTTCATCCACTTTCATTTCCATTAATTTATCGTTTCATTATTTCATTTATTAAGCTCCAGTAATTTCCCCTATGTTGTCCTTGGTGTCGGTGTTTGTTGGCTTCTTATGATATGACTAATAAAAATAGGGGCCCTCGGTTAACCACCTTTCTTCCTGCAATAACATGTTTCATGGAGGATAACAAAAGCACGCTTTACTTTCTTTAAAAAAATATGCTTCATGTACACAGTCTCTGCGTCCTTGTCTGTTTGCAACCTAAAAACATGAAAAAGAGCTAGTAAAAGGCAGCAGAAAATTTTAAATCAACTGCTTCACAAAAAATAGCTAATAAAAATATTTTAGAAATTTCAGTGGTTTTCTGAAAATAAAATTGGCTTGGAAAAGGTTAATCTTGTATGGGGCACTAAGAACAGTAGTAAAACAAATTAGTCACCTAACGCAATCTGTGTAATGAATTGAGGATAAGTGCTCTATAAAAAATTACATGTTTTCGATGAGAGATGGTGATTATTTTCCGACACATGTCGATCTTTATTTGCTAATGTGGAAAACCACAATCACTTCCCTCTCAGCTCTCTCAGGGCTCTGCAACTAACCTCATGTGCTGGAAGATAGGGAAACACCCACGGCTCATATGTTCAGCCATGTGGCTACTGTAGTTATTTGTGCAAGTTCTGGGTTCACCCACTCCCTCATTGAAACATTGATAATGATTACGGTTACTAATACTCGTTTCCATCCAGGAGCCAAATCAGCTTGTAGTTGATGCTAGTCCTGTTGACAGGTCTTTATCCTTGTTTCTTCCTGCTATCATACTTCTAAGAATAAATAATCTTGCATACTATTGCTGAAAGCTGGGAGAGTTGGTTACTGGCATTAGGAAACATAGTTACTACACTATAAGATGAAACACATGAAATGCACAGGATGAGCACTATGCATGAACTTGTTTTAGTACATGAGTGCGATTATATGCATGCATGAAATGCTCAAATTTGCAGCAAAATTTGACTATACGTGACATATAACATACATCACTCATTCTATTTTGTATGTACCGTACATCTTTTTCAAGTAATCAATTTTTATATTCGAGATTTCAATAGAAGCTGTGCTATTGCATTTATCGGTTTGTCTGGGAAGGCCCTTATATATCAGTGTGCAATTTTAGCCTTACATTTTCTGAGTATGTTGTGCTGTTGTATTTTGCCATGTATTGACATCTTTTACAATGTCCTGCAAGTGTTTCAGGCCTTGCTAACACGCTAACCTGCGCAGAATGCTCAGCCTGTCTTTGAGGCACCTTTGAGTGCCTTTAATGCCTTCAGCAGCAAGTGTTATACCCGTCACACGAGCATGCCAAAGGTCCTTTGAAGTTAAGGACCATTGAGCTTTCAAAGACATTAGTTCAACGGATGTATGTTGGTGCTACATGGTCTCCAGGTAGTCTCCGTTGAAGCTTTTAACAGAAACCGTAATGTATCCTTAGCGCTACCATCACCTTGAAAGTAATAAAAAAATATGGCCTAATGCGTCTTATAATAAATTTGTCACATTTTCTTCAGCAACATTTATTTTTCCTAATACATAGAAACATCAAAACAAAATGCACACGTAGTAAAGGCATTACTTTATCACAAACAGATGTATTTATTGTAATGATGGCCACCATGTGTACCGCTTCGTACACCGCACATTGGCGTCGATTATTCATTGTTGCCTTTGCTTCAGCTGTTTGTTTCGTTCGTTGTGGCTAGGTAGCGGTAGGTACACATAAACGCTGTAAAAACTAAAAAACAAAAGTGACAAGGAAAGATGTGCAGAAAAAAGCCAAGGAGACTGGGATGCCTAGCAGCCACTAACCAAAGAACCAAATCGCACATGGCAACCGTGTTGTGTCGAGGTTGCTGCTGACGACAGGCCGTGCCGGTGTTGCTGTACCGGCGCTTTCATGATGGAGATTGCGGGTGTCCCGAAAGTGTTTAGTACTTTAGTAACAGTATTCAGTACTTATAAGCTCGTTCTGAAGAGGTAAAAATTGAACTTCCATATCTTTAGATTATTTTTTCTACTGTCAGACGCCCTCTAGGCTTGGGAGTATTGCCTTGAGGTTTCAAAGGACGAACGCGCACTCCTTTGACTCAAAGCCCCCTTCCAGTAGGGCTCCTTTGCTGTGCCTGTGTGACAGTGCACATTCTCCCTTGAAGTAAAGGATCTTTGGTTCAAAGGACTTTGAAAGTGCCCGTGTGACTGGGGTATTATGTAGGATAGACCAGGATTTGTGGTAATGGCAGGCTGCAGGAGCATTGTGCACAGATGTAGGTGATAACAGCATCTGGATATCTCACAAAACATTGCAAAACATGCCAAACTGTGCCAAACTGTGACTGTACACATGCAGTTTGCAAATATAAGGCAGGGAAGTGCAGATTTGTATACTAGGTCTTTTCCATCCAAGAAACCAATAACTGCATTAACAAACCTTCTACAGGGGTCTTGAATAAAGAAGTTGGTTACTTGAACAATATGATGTATGACATGGGTGCATCATGAATCACATAGTTTATATGTCGTGTATTGTGAAATTTCCTGCGAATGTGTCGTTTTTATGTATGTAATCATTGTTTAGTGAGGTTGCTTGATGTCCAGCATCCATTCTCTGCATATCATGTTGGTATTTTGTTTTGTCTTAGAACTGTAATTATGTTTCATAAAACCTTGCATTGCTAAAATGAGACTTTGGGGCAGTTTGGTCTTTTCATCCACATTCTTGTTTTTGTCATTTCCCTTACCATGCAAGCATTTTTCTGGAGCACTTGCAGTATTTCGTCATGCTCTTGCGTTTACAAGCCAGATGTCTGTCTCTGAACAGCTCAAACCACTTGTAGCATGCAAATCTGATGCATCATCAATAGAACTCCATAGTGAATGTATTGCTAAAAATATTTTTCAGGGGATGAAGCACTTTTATAACTACAGTTTTGCAGCAATAAAGAAGCAGAATGCTTGCATCTGTGTAATCTATATATAATATTTTCTTTGTATCATCTTTTATCTGACTGTCTGTCAGCATGGTAACATTGCATATTATCTTCTTAACATTCATGAGTTCCAAATAGCTACTATAATCTTTTTGTCCTCGCATTTTCTGCAATATCCTTCACCGGAAGGACAACTAGCAGTTCACTTGATTTACCACTTACAGGCAACAAATTAACCATAATAGTAGTGTCATGCCTATTGCTTAAAAGCTCCTAAACGATTTTGCACATCTGAAAGTTCCTTGAATTCATGCAAGCAGGTGCTGCTTATATGATGGCTGAATGCTCATGTGGTTGGTTTTTAGGCCAATGTGAAAGAAAAACGCCAGTACCTATGTGTTGCTTTATGATGTTGACCTGTATTTATTATTACGTTGGTGAACTGTGTGTGCACTCTGAAGATATGCACATTACTGCTGGTGTTTTGTATAATCTGTGTATAATACAACAACATAATATCAAGAACACATTCATTTTATTAGTTTTTGTAATATGTTGTCATGATTTCCTTTCTTTGTCAGTGCTGCAAGGCGTCCTAATACCTAATTAAAGAGATTCTGCAGATATAAAGAGTTGATTCAAAATTTCAGAAACTTTTAATCACTGCAGCTATAGGTTTTTTTAATATAAGCTTTCTTCACTACAAAATGGGGGTTCCTAAATTGGTTATTTGCGCCTATAAACCACCCAAGCTGGATGAAAATACTTTTCAGAAATTGCTCGAAGGTCTATTATACTTAAGTCAGAATAAGAAGATACTCTTTGCAGATAAAAAACATTAATGGTCTATCTCACATAATGAAACATTCTGGAAGGCCTTGTGGTCATTCATAGAAACACTTGTTTGTAGCTTTGTCAGTGCCGTGATGTTTCAACCTTAGCCTACAAGATAACGATACTCGCACCATGTGAAATTTTCGCGAAGTATTCTGTTTGTGCATTCTGCGACTTAAAAGGAAGAGGTCCGGACACTGACCAAAATGGTTTAAAGTACTTATTTGAATTTATTTGAATTTGAAAACGTAAAAAACTATTTTAAACATTTTGGTCGGTGTCTGGACCTCTTCCTTTTAGTATGCATCATCCCGACCAGACGGGCTTTCGTCATACTCCACTTCATCCAGTCTGCAACTGTACAATGGGCTGTAATTTTTCCTAAAATCTGAGGTGGCCAAGATGCACTTGGAGTGGTAGCATTGAATGGCCCAGCACTGTTGAATAATTGGTGATGCTATGTTTAAATATTCATGCGGTGTCTGTTTGCAATACAATCGTACATAATCTATTTACGTTTGGTTTTCCAGAATGCTCCCTATCAAGCACTGCCATCTCAACAGTACCATGGCTTTTTGTGTGGATTCCGTCCCTTTTGAAGGCCACCACTGTTTGCACAGCATCACAGCCTGCCTGCCTTGATCTTGTGGAAGAAGAAAATACAAAATGCCTATTTTTTGAAATGCATCCATGGCTCCATGCAACACCACCTGTCGTCGGGGTGTTAAGGCTTTTTGCAGAGAAAATGTAATGACGCCTTTTGTGTGCCCTGGTGGCAAAGTGTTTGCCTCTTTGCCTGTGTAAAAATTTCACACTTATGGATACTGTTAAGGGTTCCTGTATCATATTTTCTTTCACATCCTAAGAAATTTTTGTTTCATTATAAAACTAAAAATTATAGTTGAATTGCTGCTTTGTGTGATATGCAATATTCAGCTGAAGGTGATCAGCAGAGGTCGAACAAGTGTTATATCAGGTGGAGAAATTTTTTTGAGAAGTGGACTTCTTCGTTAGGGTAACAACCGTTTTCCTTGGCAGTATTTATATAGTTCACTTTTCTCCACTCCATGGATATCCAGCAAAATGAGTGAGTGCATAGAGAAGGTGAGGTAAGTTTAAATGCTCACCATGGGGGTTTAGTTGGGGTAGCAAGGTGTGTAGAAGTATGGGAGTTTGGCAGGTTGCTGGCACCAATTTCTATGAGTGATCTTGTTGTTTGTGTCTATGTCAGTTATATAATACGAGGCGTCTTCTGAGGCCAGAAATATTGAAAAAAAAACTCCTTATATTTGTGGAAATTCAGTATGTGCCCCTGGGGCTACTACGAGCACTTGGGGCCACTGGGTAGATGCAGCTCTCCAATGAACTTTTTTGACACAAACTTGTGTATGTACACTGGGTGTGTGCCACTGCATATGTGCCACTCTTTAATGAACCTCTTTGATGCTGACTTAGGTCATGGGGCATCACAACACAAACCTATGTAGCGACATCTGTGTATGCAAGTAAGTGTGAGCTGGAATTGTCTGCTTGGATTTTCTTTCCCTGACGACGACTAATCCCCTTGTTGAATTAACTTCAGCCTGAGATATCACCTGTTTGTCTACTGTTATCACATTATGCCCATTTTGCTGTGAACTTGTCATGTTCTCTAGCTGGCAAGCTTGAATTTCAGGTACTGCACGCTAAGGAAATTGATTCAGAGTGGGTGGTACCACCTCTGCTTTTTCTTTGCAGCTGTGTGTTACATGAGAGAATAAGTTGTACGTAGATGTCTATTAGAAATAGCATAGGTATTCAAAGGTACTTTCATTATCTTCTAGGTCATTGGTGCTGTCTGGCCTCCTTTGCATCATATTTTGTAGCATGCTTTTTACATGCAAAAACAAATGTGGCCTGTTCTAATGCATGCAAGGACTGCCCAATAGCTCATGATGTTTTGAGCCGCTGAATTTCAGTCTTGGCTGCACTTGTGGATTTTCAACTGTACTGAAGTTTGCAATATGCTTGAATTTCCTGTCAAACTGGTTTGCTTGTATGTATCCAATTTATTGAATTATTTCACTTTCATTATGCTAATAGTCATTGATTGTACTATCATGCTGGCACATTTGATTCTGGAACTGCAATAAATTTCCAGACATTTTATTGCTTTGTCATGGTTTTTGCACTCGTCAGACACAATCTACTAAACACACACACAAAAAGAACTCCCTTCAACCTCGTAAAATTCCCAAAAAGTGCATAATAAACTCCCAGACCTACCTGTAAAAGCTCTAATAAGGAGCTAAAATGCACTCCCAAAACATCTGTTTAAACCTCCCTTAGTAAAACAGCTCCCTAAAGCTGTAAAAATTCACTCCCAAGCATTCTATATGTTCCCATAAAAAGCAAAAATCGAACTCTCAAAACTATCCATAAGTGCTCCCTTAAGCAGAGCTCCCAAAATATGGGAACGGTTGCTCCCAGGTTTACACCTAAGCACTCCTACAAGGAGGTAAAATAATTTCCCAAAGGTATCCTTCAAAACGCCCTTAAGAAGCCAAACGTTTCCGAAAATATGTACGTAAGAACTCCCATGGCTTCTCCTATAAATTCCCATAAGAAGCAAAATAAAATACCCATGTCAACTTGTAAAAGCTCCCAAAGCTCCTCATAAGAACTTCCATAGTTCTGGTGTTCAAAAGAGGAATGAAAAACTCCCAACGTTCCCCATATAGACTCCTGCAACCACTCGGGGGTTGGTGTTCAAAGGAGAATTAAAAACCTCCCATAATTCTCCATATAGACTCCTGCAACCACTCAGGGGTTGGTGTTCAAAGGAGAATTAAAAAACTCCCATAATTCCCCATATAGACTCCTGCAACCACTCAGGGGTTGGTGTTCAAAGGAGAATTAAAAAACTCCCATAATTCCCCATAACACCACCAAACACAAGGGTGTGAAAAAAAACTCCGTTCGAATGGAGGATATTGTCCTCCCTTAAGGGCTGAAGTTATGCAACGAGGCCAAAACTCCCTAAAAGGGTCAAACCTGTTTACAGTGTAGTAATAGCGATAGCAGGGTGTTTCGGATTTCAGCCAAGTCGGATCGGCGCATATTCACGTAGAGCGCCTATTGTGCTGATTACACATGCCGGGTTGCTTTTTCATCGCAATAACCCTTACGTATTCTTGTGAACTTCGTTCTTTACTTTGTCACAATATTCCATAACTGACTAATTTTAACGCATGTAGTCTACGAAAGAATCAGGAGGGTATAAATAATTTTTTATCTTCGCTTGATCAACATTTCTTTTTTATTTGTGTTTCCGAAACGTTGTTTCCTAGCGGTGATAGTAACATGTATTGGTTCCGTTCTTACTCTCCTGAATACTGTCACCGTTTAAACAGTAGGCATGGTGGGGCTGCCATCTTTGTTTCTCCCTGCATCAGTTATACTCGCCGAAATTATTTAAAGTTTCACGTCGATTGCTGCGAAACGGTATGGATGGAAACTAACGAGCCCTTCGAGGCATGCAGCAATAAAAGGTTTGTTCTCGGTTGTGATTATAGGTCACCAGGTTCTAACGTTTCGGATTTCATCTATGCTCTTGATAACATACTTAACAAACTTCTGTCGGAAAATAAGAGTGTAATGATTGTGGAAGATGTAAACATCAAACTGATCGATGTTAATTCTAGCGTGTATACAGCCTACACTGAGTGTTTCAGTGGTTACGTCCTTGAATCCCTCAGCACATTGCCTACAAGATGCGTTAGTGTGGGTTCTCATTCACTAATTGATCATGTTTTAACAAAGCTAGACGTACCCATTCTGGCGCGCGTTGTTCACACTGACCTCACTGATCACTTTCCGATTTTTGCAATCTTCGAAACACGTTTGGCTAGCATTGTCACCTCTTACTTCACTACAGTACTCGACACAGATAAATTCAATTCTATCATTAGCTCCACTGACTGATCAAAACTGAATTTTATTGAAGACCCTGTAGCGGCTCTTAAGAGGAAGCGTGAGCTCGGGCCCAACTCTAACGCGGCCTATTCAAATACATGTAAAACGCAAAAACATTTTTCTAAGACAATCCCTGGGCCTATTTTAATGAAATTTGTTGCATTTGAGAGAGCAAGTTAAATTCTACTGACTGTTGGAAGCCGAATTTCTATTTAGGGCCTGAATTTTGTTTAAAAATTTTCAAATACTCGACCGTTTGAAGAAAATAGAAGCACGAAGTTTACAAATTAATAGCTCTGCATCAAAAATAGATATCGCGATTTTGTAAACGGCATCTATTAGACCATTCAAAGCGGACAAATTCGATGTGTCATTTGACATATTAAGTGAATTTGTTGCGTTGGTTACAAGGGTTCTGCACAATCTTTATTTCTATATTACTAAAATATTTTATATTCACGTGTAACGTATCAATTTTGTCCGCTTTAGTTGTACTCTTACATGCGATTCACATAATTGTATTATCCTTCTTCGTTCTTGAGTTACAGAGTTGTAAACTTGAAGGTTTCGTTCATTGAAAATTTTCAATTTTTGTCAATATTTAATAAAAAATTGATGACATAAGTCGAAAATTCGAAACCAACAGTGACTCGATTTTAAGCTTTTCCTTTAAATGCAGCAAACCTCGTCAAATTCGGTGCAGTGGTTGCCGAGAAAAATCTATTCTCTTTTTACATGTATTTAGATAAAAGCACCCGAGCTAAAGCTTCCTCTTAATTTGTTCTGCAATTTATTCACTAAAGCAGTCAGTACTTGCTCTCGAACTGTGCGATGTAAAAATCGATTTAGACGCCCCAATAATACTTGGATGACAGAAGGTCTGCTGCAGAGCTTTCGGAAAAAAGATAATTTGTATAAGAAAACTAAAAAACAACCATTTAACTGTTGTCTAATAAATCAGTACAAAACATACTGCAAGGTTCTTAACAGGACTCTCAGAGAAGAGAAAAAAGCTTTTACTATGAAACAGCGTTCTTGCAGAATAAAAACAACCCTAAAAAGCAATGGCCGTTGCCGAATGACTTTTTGACCAGTGAGCCGCCTAAGTTTATTTCTAAAATTATACGTGACTATCTTACTTTTTGTCATCCTGCTCAGATAGCAAACGCGTTTTCTGATCATTTCGCATTACCTGAGGGAAGCAAGCAAACAACCTCCCAGCCTAAAATAGACCCCCTGAGCCATTTATATTTCCTTCATCCTGTTACGCCGCATGAAGTGCTTTCTATTACGCGCACTCTTAGCAACACAGGTCCAGGATTAGATGGTATTGCAGTGCGCTACCTTAAGCTAGTCGCTGATGCCATATGCGAGCCCCTGAGCGTAGTAATTAACCTGATCTTTATTTCTGGTGAGTTTCCTCCATTGCTAAAACGTGCAAAGGTTATTCTAGTTTGTCAGAAACGTAATAAAGAACTAATTTCAAATTATCGTCCAATTTCGATTCTTTCTTCCATAAGTAAAATAGAAAAATTATTTTGGATCAGATTAAGCAAGTATTAGGAAAAAATTTCATATAATTAAATCCTGCCAGTTCGGTTTTCGGTCTGGAAGCTCCACCGACTTAGTTCTATTTTGCTTAAATGATTTTAATAATAGCCTTGACAATAATGAATTCGTTGGTTCCGTTTTGTTAGACCTTTCTAACGCATCTGATACTATTAATCACATGATTTCATTTCGTAAGCTTGAAGCATATCCAATAACTGGCCCTGGCCTAGCGTTCTTACAAAGTCATTTGCCTGATGCGGGATTTATTGTTCATGCGTGTGAAACTTTTTCCCGTTCTGAGAAATTTAACCATGGGGCGCCAAAGGGTTCAATACTGGGGCCTTTGCTTTTTTCTATATACATTAATGATATGCAAGACGTCACAGACTTCAGTCATTACGTTCTATATGCTGACGATACAACTATATCTATAGCAGATAAGTGCCTCTCTTCTCCAGTAATCAAACTATATAAGACTCTTGACTACCTAATGAAATGGTGCAGTGACAATGATCTAGTCGTTAATCCCTCTAAAATGAAATTTTTAGTACTCCATTCGCACCAAAAGTCACTAATTATTCCTCTTTCGTTAACCTTAGGCAATCAAGTTATTCCCCTTTAGTGACTCCGTTTCATTTTTAGGTGTTATCTTTGACAGCCGTCTGAAGTTTCGCCTGCACATCAACCATGTCAAGCTGAAGTGCGCTTTTGGTATCCGTGCGATTATCAAGGCATGACGCTGTTTATCTCCATGTGCTTTGCTTTCCCTCTACTTTGCGTTGAGTCATTCACACATTGACTACGAATTAATCATTTGGGGTAATACATATCTACGTTTCTTTGTCTTCAGTTCGGCATCTACAAAATCAAGCAAACCGTATAATCCCCCACGGTTCGCCGCACTCTAATGCTATCGGCCTGCTTAAGCAGTACAAACTTTTATGTATAAAAATTGATTCAACAACAATTTAGGAATAATGTTCTATAAATTGCTTCCTTTCAAGCTGACCTTTCAACATATTCAAAGCAGCTCTCTTAGAAATACAAACCGTTCTAGGTTCGCTTCTAATTTTAATGTTTTGTTACCATCAGTTCACACTAACTACAGTAAAAAAACATCTACATTCGCTACCATTACACTCTGGAATCGTTTTTCTGCTTCACTTAAAATACTACCTACATTTCAGCATTTCAAAGCTTCACTAAAAGATTTTCTGCTAACATCTGATAATTTTTCCTAATAAATATTTGTGTTTTCACAGTCACCTAATCACCTGTTATTTTTTTTCAGTGTTCACACTGCGCCACAATGTTTTATCTTTGTTCGTTCTTTTTTTTTCCTCTGCTGCCTTTAAAAATTGCATAATTTCTGTCACTTCCGTTCTTATTTCTCTTACACTAGATCGATTAGAGCATTGTTTGTTGGGTTGTATTTCGTTATCATCATCTGCTCTTCTTGCATCTAACATACTATTATGCTATCCACTGTTATGTTACCAACAATTTTACAGTTCTCTTGCATTTACTAACCGAGGGTCCCATTTTCAGTAATAATACTTTGGAACCCTCGTCTGTATATTACATTTATGTACCTATGCTTTGCATATGAATAAACTTAACTTCAACTTCCTTCATCCACAGTCACATAACTTACGGCATTTTTCAACGAGGTAAAACATTGGTCTGATATTTCATCTATACAGTACTCACAAAATCAAGCAACACGCAATATTACTAACAGCGTTTTGTTTGCCAATGGTTACTTCGTGAAAACAACATCATTCTTTCGACGAAATTGTACACAGCTAACCTTTAAAAACAGTGTTTCATAAATTACCTAATGAAATGTTTCACACGAATTCCTTGATTCCATGTACCCTATTAATAAGTATGACGCTAGGTTTGCACATAACCCCACATTTCCACTACCTATGGTTTATTCTCTCTACGAAAAAATGACATCGTCATTCACGGCTATAATCTTATGTTATGGTTTATCCAACGCCATTAAATCAACATCATCCTTTCATGCATTTAAACATGCCGTCAAGCCATTTCATGTGTATAGCCAATTTACATTGTCCTTGTACTACTTTTGCCATTTGTATGTCTTGATAGTATCTTTACTCTAGGATTGTATACTGACAATCGTATTTCATTTGTTTAATTTTCTTTGCTGCATTCTACGCGATTGTGCTTTTTTGTTTCGCTTACCTTCCTGATACTTCATGCGTATCTACATTTCTATTTTAACCGAGAGTCCTGTTGCAGTCGTTGATTTTTGGAACCTCGTCTGCATAATATCTTGTAGCGACTGTCCGTCACGCCTTTGTGACGGCTCCTCGGAAATCCAGTTTGCCTCGCCGTGGGCGTCATTGCCCCCTGCTAGCATGACGGCGGCGCCACCACAGTCACTTGGCTAATCTGTTTTTATTTTTGGGCAAAGCCAGTCGACTGTCCATTCTCGAGCTGTTAAAACGTGTATGCCTTGCCTGCGCTAAACCGAGCTCACAAGTGGTGACCCAAGATATTTACGCTTTTTTTTCAAAGGCATGCCATAGACGACGCTGCTTCTACTCCTGCTGACAGAGACGACGCCACGATTTCGCCTCCTGTCAAAATCCTCAGAGCTCCAGCTTCCCAGTATTGGCCCAATAATCATCGAGTTCGGTTTATGAAAGTAGAGGCCCGTTTTCAACTCCAGCACAAAATACCTGCGCCTTGTCGCCGCGCTGACCTCCGACATCGCCGATACCGCAGACGACTTGATAGCGCGCGTATGCCTTCGGCCACCGTACACGAGGAACTGAAACGCACGCTCCTGCAGCAGCTTGAGCCATCGCAACAGCGTAGGCTCGAACAGCTCCTCTCCGAGGAACTTCGTGACCAATGACCGTAACAACTGCTGCACTGGTTGCGCCAGTAGCTGGGCGACCAATCCGCAAACGAGAGCCAGCATCCCATTTTGCGCGAGCTGCTCTTGTGGCACCTCCCCCAGTCCGCACACATGGTGCTAGCGGGTTCCGCTGAGACGAGTCTCGATCGGCTACCTGCATTCGCTGACCGCACATGCGACTGCGCATATGCGACTGCTCATATGCGGCACAGCTACCTATCACCGCTGCGAGAGTCTCAGAACCAGGAGACTGACTCTCGTGCCTGGAAGAAACAGTCGAACACTGTATCAGTGCCCAGAAGAAGCTGACGACTGCCGGCAATACTGACGCCCAACATCGGCGCAACCATTCGGCTTCTCAGCCTCGCAGTGCACCTAGAGATTCGCCGCGGCAGTTGTGCTGGTACCACCGTCGCTCTCGCGCACAAGCAAGTCGCTGCACTCAGCCCTGTTTGTAGACGGGAAACGCGCGCGCCAGTCACTAATGGCGGCATGCGACATCGGTCTTCGAGCAAGGCGCCTATTCTTCGTGGTCGACCGCATGACCGGCAACCGCCTCCTTGTCGACACCGGAGCCGAACTGTCTATCGTTGCCGCCACGGCCGCAGATCGCGAACGCGGCAAAGACACCCACCCTCCACGCAGTGAACAACATTGCCGTCGCATTGTATGAGCTCCAGCCAATAACGCTAGACATCAGACTCCGGCGCTTGCACAGACGGGTGTTTGTGATCGCCGACATCATCTTTGCCGTACTATAAGCGGACTTTCTCAGCCATTGAAACCTATATGTGAGTGTGCGCGATCGGCGGCTAAAGGATAACGTCACACCCCTCGATGTACATGGCCTGTAGTCCAACCTCCCCTCATCTGGCATCCATAGGTTTCGGGCAGTCTCAGCGTACGACAAGATACTTGCTGAGTTCCCACAACTCACGAAGCCCCGAGGCTATGCGCTGCCCCTGAAACACAAGGTGTCGCATCATATCACCACCACCGGCCCACCTGTCGCCGCTCGGCTACGGAGGCTCGCTAGACGGAGGTTGGAAGTCGCCCACCGTGAGTTCGAACACGTGCTTCAACTGGACGTTATTCGTCTTTCCTCCAGCAATTAGTCTTCACCTCTCTATCTGGTTCCAAATCCGGACTGTGGCGATTGGCGGCCTTGTGGTAATTGCCGAGCTTTGAATATTGACACTACTCCGGCTCAATGCCTCTTGCCTAAATACACGACTTCCTGCGCCCATCTCTCAGGGACCATAGTATACAGCGAGATCAGTTCGATGAGCGCGTACCACCAAATTCATGCCGAGCCAACCGACACTCCGAAGAGCGCAATCACTACTACATTCGGCTTATTTGAGTTTGTCCATATGCCTTACGGTTTGAAGAATGTGGCGAGAAGTTTTCAACGGTTCATGGACGAGATTACGCGCGGATTCCCGTTCATATCTTGACGATACTCTCGTTGCAGGTCGCACAGACTAATAGCACAAACAGCACCTTGGCCTTTTATTTTAGCGACTGCATGAACACGGCGTGGTCTCTGAATTTTCTACGGACATCCGCCATATCTCCGGTACCAAAAATCACGCAGCATACGCACTGTCACGGATCGGCGATGTGCTTGCTGGCTGAGTGGATTTCCAAGCTCTAGCATCCGCCCAGCAAAACGACCTAAAGCTGCGCCAATTGCGGGAAAAAGGCTTGCCGTTTCAGCTTGTGGAGGTGCCGCTCCCTACACAACAACATTGGTCACGTGCGACACCTCACCGGCAGCTCTTCGCCCGTTCGTATCCCACGAGTTTCGGCGGCCAATATTAAATTCGCGTCTGTTTTAAGAATGTTCAAAGCTGGGCAAGAAGCTGCCAAGCCTGTCAAGCCGTGAAAGTGACCCGGCACGCACGTTCAGCAACGCAGCCGTTTCGACCACCAGAGAACTCTTTCCATCACATGCCTTTAGACCAGGTGGGGCCTTTTCCACCTTGCCAAGGTTTGGGGTACCTCCTCACGTGTGTCGACCGGTACTTAAGGTGGCCAGAGCTGATGCCTCTATAAGATATCATGGTCGAAACAGTGGCGGAAGCATTTGTTGCTACATGGGTGTCGCTGTAGGGTTGCCCTGAGCGAACAACTACTTTCCAAGGCCGACAATTTCAAAGCTCGCGTTTCCGTGCCCTGCGAGACTGTTCGGCAAGCACCTTTATAACAGCACGGCTTACCACCCAGAGAGCAATAGCATGGTCGAGCGTCTCCACTGGCAATGGAAGGCGTCATCGACCGCCACGCTCGACAGATTGCACTGCGTAGAAAGACTACCCCTAGTAATATTGGTGCTGCGAACAACAATCAATAACTCCGAGGTCATCCAATTCATACAGCCGACATACTCTATGGGTGAGCAATGTGTGTTCCGGGCCCGTTTTAGACACCCAGCAAGGCACTCCGCAAGTGGCCGCGCAGTGCTTACAGAGACTACATTCCTGGCTTGACCAGTTTCGACGTAAACCCCCTCGTGTAGCCCACGGGCAGCCTGTGTTTAGTTTCCCAACAATGGGCACAACCACACACGTCTTTCTGCGACGCGGCTCCATCAAGCCTACACGGACTCCTTTCTGTGAAGACCCCTATCGCGTGGTTTCGCGTTCAGAGGAAGCCTTGAAGATGGACGTTCGCGGCAAAGAAGAGACAGTGTTGCGTGACCACGTGAAACCAGCCTAACTTGCACATTAAGTATTCAATAATTCCACCATTCACACCTAAGCTTGCCGCATTACAGGGGGGAGCCCTTGTAGCGACGATCCATCACGTCGCTGTCCCGCTACTCGGAAATTCAGTTCGCCTCGCCGTAGGGGTCATTGTCTCTTGTACCCCTCTCCATGCCTCTTCATGGAGGTCATTTCCCACTGCTCCCCCCGACGGGGGTGCCATTGTAGCCATTCACCATAGCTGCTTTTACTTTTAAATAAATCCAGTCGACTCTGCGCTCCCAAGTGGTCAAAACGTGTATTCTTTGCCTCCGCTAAACCGAGCTCCCAACAATCTCTAACCCATCGACTGTATTTAAAGAGCAAGGAACTGAATCTGAATCCGATAAACCAAAAGTTTCTAACCTTGCGTACCTTCTTTCCAATCACTATATATATGCACAACATGGCCAAATATCGCCATCTCGCGCCTCTGCATGATGATCGATGGGTGACGTATGTAAATCGAACCGACTTTTGGCGGAGTCCGCCATAAATCATTTTCGTCTAAAAACTCAAAAATACGAGGTGTTGTTGCGCGCAAGGAAACAGCAAATATGCTGCGAATGGGATTTTAAGTGACTTCCATTTAGAAGGGCGCGATAAGAAATGTGTTAAGATGCACCAACACTACGATAAAGGCCTTGTTCCGGGGTCGCACACCCCAGGTCTAGGAAACTTGGAGTGTGCAAGAACGTTACACTAGAACACAGCAACTGTTACTGTTAGTTCCCTAGTGGCACGAGGCGAACCTCGACCAAGGAAACTGAAATGGTGTCATTCATTTGCGGCATACTGGTCACGTTGCGTTTAGAGGAAGCTGTGGCGAATAAGTACAGCGACGTAAATCTTTTAAGATTTCCTCCGAAAATCGCAATTTTACCGAGCACATACAAAAGTCAATTAATCGGCCTCCAAGTGTCTATTGGCCGATACGAGTATCGATTGGACAATCAAATATACACCACAACATGTTGCTTTACTACTAGCGTCATGCTACACATGAAAGGACCACTAATGTCACTTATCTATTGTCTGATTCAATAATCACCATTTCTTGCTAACAGAAATTGACATGACATGACATGACATGACCAGAACTTTGTTGAGGTCCTGACGAGCTCACGTCCACGGGGACCCGGTGTGAGCCGATGGCTTCACCCATGACGGGACTGGCAGGCCGAGACCCACCGCAACATCATGGGCCTTCTGGACGGCCTGGAGTTGTTGATGTTCTGGCCACTTGAGGATGAATTCCCAGAAGTCCTTGGTTTGAATTGAAGAGACCTCTAAGGCGAGCACAGCCAAACATATGGAATAATAGGTCCTGCATTATAATTATTCCCCAGACTACGTATATAAGCGATAATTCACTGTTAATTTATGGTGCGTAGCATTATACACCAAGACGATTAGTCAGGGGGTGCTTAGGGCGGCATATATCGTCAACTGTTGCTCATATTGTATATAAATGACCTTGCCCAACATGTTTCACTGTCACAACGCGTCCTTTATGCTGACGACGCTGATTTGTAAATTAGATAGTGCATTAGCTAATATTGTTTCTTGGTGGCGCAGCAATCACTTGACTTTGAATCAAAGCAAAAATATATTCATGGTATCGTGTTACACTCAATAAGCATCCCGCATTCATTTAGGGTTTACCTTGACTCGCACTCCATTTCAAATAGCAAGCTTCTTTCATTCCTTTGTGCCTACCTCAATCATCAGCTAAAATTTTATAAACACCTTTCACAGCACGAGAAAAATGCTTCTTTTGGAATTAAAGCCTGATAAAAACTAGACCTTTCCTATCAATTTCCGCTCTCCTTTCACTTGATCATGTATGTATACTTACAGTCATATCAATCACACCATACCTACTTATGGTAACACCTACTATTACCTATTAAACACATAAAAACCATGAGCTACGCTTTATTTCGAACAGCTCTCGATTAAATAGCATTAAATGCTCACAATAATTAGCGTATTGGCACTTCAAATAATTGTCATGCTTTTCGGGTTATTTAAGAATGAGCTGACGTAGAATAAATATTATTTGCTGTAATTCCTTGACGAATGTTAACCCTAGTCGCTTTGCTCGGAACAATAATCTTTTACGTGCCAAAGCATCTAATTGTTGTGAAAAATGACAGCTTCATTCTGCGCCACTCTTCCTTATCTGATGAACACATAGTTTTTCCTTTCTATATGTTTGAAATTAACAAAGAACTACCTTTCGAATGTATGAGCTCATAAGATGTGTTCCCCTATGGCAGTTTCTTTTCTAATGGTGTGTTTCAATCAATTTTACGGAATAGCGATGAAACACTTTGCAATATGTAAATTCACTTGTGTATCATTCCAGAATTAGATTTCTGGCTTTGTAGATAAGATTATTTTTTTACCGACACTTCTATCTTGGCGTTCTTGGCCTTGCTTTATTGATCATTTTTGTTTACTTATTTCTACGGTAGAATGTTGTTTTCTATATTCGTGCGTGAATTCTTTTTCCTAGTCGATAGTATTTTTTTCTATCAATTATACATAGGGGTCCCTGTGCGCTAGTCTGACCTTGGGAGCCTCTTAAGCAGATTCTGTTTCTTCAAGCATTTTAAGATAACTCAAATTCTATACAGATACTCGAATAAAGACAAAAGTCTTGTTTGCAGCAAAATTCCCTAGCAAGGACTTCAGTGCTACACAGGCCAATCACTTCCATCTACACAGTTGATGAGGCATGATACTGTAAGTGGAAGACCTGTCTGATTTTTCGCACTGGCAGAATAGGGCTGCAGGAACGGCTTGGACACCACTGTGTGATGTCGCATCTGAGAATACCTGAATATAATGTAGAAATCTTGCAAAAAAAAAAAAAGTTTGAGCCGGTAAGACTGGCACCGAACGAGGCCGTCGAAACAATTTTCATTTCAAGAGCGTGAGAGAAACGGGAAATGTGCATTTGCTGGGATCTCTGGAAGGCGTAATGAAAATCTCAGTTTTCAGAACCAGCAGCGGTCACAAAATTGGGCTCCAATTTTCACGCGAGCGAGAAGATGCGGCAAAACAGCCGATTTTAAAGGGCTTGGCCATCTGATGCAATGCCCAGATTCTGAACATGATGTAGACCAGTCGGATCTGCTTGCAATCTCAATTAGGCCCATTGAAATGCTTTGGTAACGAAAGCATCAGGTTGCGACGCACGTGGTAAGGTTGGCACGGATCGGCGAGCAAAGAAAATGCAGCGTCCCAGTTGGACCATTAAACTAGGCGGCCCATTGAGGATTGCCAATGCGCACAACACACTAGAGATTACACTTGATCGATACAACTGCAGCGCTGGCTCTTCACTGCCGGCTCCCCCTGAAGTGGGGGACGGCACATGTGCCACGTGCTGGAAGACAAATTCCGCTTTTACCATTGTAATTTAGCTGCCGAGTGCTAAGGCAGGCGAATGCTGACAATCACCGCCAAGTGTACCTGTAGTGGCACCCCTTCTCCTTGCACAGCACTGGTCATTGAGGTACAGTCACTTTGTCCTTAAACCGGAGCTTTGTTTGAGATGCTATGTATTTTCAACCGAATTGGCATGTCACGTTCGCCGGACAACTTCAACCGACAACTCTGATGCCACACTCGGAGCTCTCTTTAGGCTTGCACGAAGTTGCGGATCAAGACCCGTGATTATATTGTGACCAGACGAATGTCATCACCGCAGCTGAGTTTTGGAATTAAGGAGCCTAGCGAAATAGAGGACCAACGTATGCATTGGAACATAGCGCGTGGCTTATCTCCCTACAAACGTCATGTCACACGAATAGGACGTTGGTGCGTTATGCTGCCGTCAAACTGTGTTGAAGAATAAAGGAGATTGTAATAAGTCTCGAATATAAAACATTCCATGAAAATTTTGATTCGTGGAGAAAAACTGTTCAGTACTACTTTTCTTATTCTTGGAGACGTGTACAATGGATTTCACGAATTCGTTGTTTTAGAAAGCTTGTATCCTTTGCGAGCTATTCAAAAGGCATCGCGTTTCAATTCATCGCTCTATCATTTCATGTCTTCTCAGAAAGCGTTGCTCGCACTGACTTTGTGTGGGAAAAGAAACGTCGCGATAGGTACCGAGTATAGGTACATCACTACAAGACAGGCTCACGTAGTGTAGAAAACATATTCGTTTACAAGTTGCCTTATAACCTATGAGGAAGCAAGACAGCTTTATTCAGGTATACTCTCGCATTATGAAATATCGTGCACGTCTGAATACCATATTCTTTATTGCTGCCAAAGCACATTGCAAATGTAATAAACGGTATTATTTTTAATTCGCAACAGCCTGTGGCACCATCTCTGCTGCTCAGACATTATCTATGCAAAAATGTGCTCCTGGTCGGACTTTGTACACGGTGATCAATTGTGGTCGGCGAAACCGACGTCATACTGTCGCGGTTGTTTTTCGCACGGTACTGAGTCCGCACACAAAGGCACGCGCGTAGACTTTGTATCATGACCTTGACGTTATCTCACGCCGCGGAGCGGCGCTCCAGTTTTTCTGTACTTTCCGCATTAATCATCATGACTGATAAACCTTGAACGTCTGCGTCTGGCACGAGGCAATATCAGGATCGGACGTCCGCTTTGCTTCGTATAAATAAGCGCCGCAAGGATTGTTTTCTCACTGCCCTGCGACCAGACAACTGCACATATTCCTACTTCACTCCGACAAAGGTAAATATAAGTGAAATACCCATAGTTTTATTTGCGTATTATGTGTTGTTAAAGAAAGTCTCTTGTGTGATTTTTTTACGTCGCTATAGGATAGGGAACCTAAAAAGATCAGCCATTGTCAAGGTTCTGGGGGCATCATTAGTCTCTATACTCTATTTTTTACATAACAGGCAACGCTGCCGAAGGTACGCATGTCGCCCGTTCATGGAAGTCTCGCTGAGTGCATTTCACAGTGCGTTTGATTTAGACTGGCGCCTCTTCGTTATAGGTAACCAGATTCACCTATGACTCTAAAAAAGACTGACATGTGGGCCCTCCCAATTGGTCTAGCTTGAACTTGTGTGTACATACCACTTGGGTAAACTTGGGGTCACTTATATGTCGACCCAGTCAGGCTCAGACTCAGGGTAGACTGTGAGTGAGACCGAATGAGTGCAACTTTGGTTAGTCTTGAGCCCAAGTGAGCCTGGCTGAACAGAAATTCAGTAAATAAGTCTGACGGAGCACTCAGAAAGAGAATTCCAACAGACTCAAAGTTGGATGCGAACTTCGTAAGCGATAGCTTTGTAATTATTCCCCAACAAATCATGTTATGTTGCGCTCCGCCTGTTCATTTTGCAATATCTCGTTAATCAGGTCCTTTTGATATTACCATTGTTCTTATTCACTACTTGTGCTGAGCCGAAGCGTAGTTAAATTATGTTGAACCAGAACGAAATAATTTTGGGTTTCGGAACTCATTAAATACACCATGAGTGTTGTGAAAGAGAAAAAAAAAAACGTAGCCGGTGCCAAACATTACAGCCATGGTAAGCGTTATGCGTGTGTGGTTGTTTACACTGGAGGAGACAGTTCGCACTCGCGTGGTAAGCGAGCACTATCGTTTGTTATTCTCTTTTTGCTAACCTTTCTCACGAAAACAACATTGGCGTAAAATACAGATAAGCGAACGGGATGAGTGCTGCTTGCTGGCAAAGTGCACTCGGAAAGACTCGCACACAGGAGACGATTAAGCGCACGCAATACACATCAGTTTAGTACCTCTGTACACTTCAAAAGAACATGGTGGTACCACTGATCGCTTTATAGCTTACGTCTTCACACTTTGATACAGGGGGTATACACCCTTTGTTCTCAGGTCCTCACACAACTTACTGGATCGAATGGGCAAAATTTATTGTGCATGACGTAAGTTTAGCTTCACGTTCAGTCTCGCTTGCCCGGAAAACACGAAATCATGCGTTTAGTACAAGCTGGCTAAAAAATTGGGTGTCCAAGACTCGAATAAGCAGCAACTCGCATAGGCTCATAAGTACAAATAGGGCCGTGCTCATTTAGATCCACTCAGACTAACAAGCACGTAAGCACACATGGGAAGTGGGTATGATTTAGGTTCACACTGAATATGTAGGTGTATGTGTGAGGAAGCATGCATAGCTGCTGGATGGCGTGAATCCATCAGTGTGTGAGCGTTAGTCAGGGTTGACAAAGATGTGTATTTATATGAGCGGGTGCATTCCGGATACATAGACGTGAGTTTGCATACGAGTGAACATCAGTAAATGTAAGTGGACGTACCAGAAGCGTGAATGAGTACGTGTGAATGTGAGCATAAGCGTGCGCAAAGGAGTGTGTGGCAGTTCATGTCAGTAGACATCAGTTTGAATGCTACCTTGAAGCAAGCTCTGATCTTGCTCTGAATCAGGGACTCTTTTGTTAGCTGGTTCTTCAGATGAGTTAGATAACGATGAGATTGAATTAGGGGAATAAATGGGCTATTCCATGTTGTTAAATGAAATCTTACGCCGAGCACGTGAAATCTTTAATGAAACTGCTAGTAATTTTGTGTATCTGAGGGAAATCGAATGCGTAAGTCCAAGAGCATAGGTGTCTGAGTGAGTCTTGAAAGTCTGGACAAGAGTAGCCCGGCTGAATATATATATATATTATTATATATATTTTAGTGAGCCTGAGTTTAGCGAGCCTCAAGGAAAAAATATATAATTTGTGAGTCTGGACGAGTTTCGCTTAGCTGGACGATCTATGCAGGGGGAGACGGGGGAGGGGGTGCGTAAAGGAGGGCTCTTTGTATGGAACTGCTTCATATATTACCACTACAAAACGTGGTTGTAAACGTTACGCCAAATTAGAGATATATGGAGATTTCTGCTGCCACTATGCAATGTGTTGTGTTTTTTGGGCACGATCGCAAGATGGTATTTGTGGTCTCTGGTCCCAAACACTTACCACTCCGTAGTTTTTAGAAGAGCTTCAGATCTGCAAAATGTCGTAGAAAAAGAATCCTTGCACTTTTGCGACGTAACAATGAGAGAGGTACCTTTATATTGATTTACCCGATGCATATCTTTATTTACTTTTAAATGTAACACGCTGTTTTTAGTCGCCAGTGCAAGTAGTCAGATAAATATCTATAGCTTTCGTAGGATTTCTGGCTCTACATGAACGGGAGTATGGAACTTTAGGTGGGGGGGCCGTCAGCACCTTCGAGACAGCCTTGTGCTGCAAGGTAGACTAACGCCGTGGAACGATACGCTGGAGCGCTTGTAAAAAAGGAAATCTCGTTTGCCTTCCAATTGGCTTCTGTGGCAGGGTGCGACCATATCAATGGGCTAATTTAGCAAACCACACCGCCAACTTTCACAACACAGCGAAAAAAGTTTGTCTTAACGAAATAGCTTTCTTCTTTGTACTGAAGAGACGTGCCCTGCGTGAATGCTGGAACGTGAATGTGTTCTTTGTTTTCTTCCGACAGACAGTGATTTCGCAATGAAGACATTCGGAATTACCGTGTGCTTAGGACTTTTAGCAACAGCATGTGAGTAGAAATCCGTATATTTCACTTGAAGTTTTCATGGAACTGAGAATAATCCAAAGCTTATCTCAATTCGAACGAAAACTGCTGAACGGTCATATACATATGCGATAGAGAGAAATTATGTTGGCTGAGGCAGACATCATGCGGACTGACCGTCTAACGGGTAGAAAATAAACCCAAAAAAAATAAGTTGTTTGGCTTATATAACATCTGTGTAGCATAAAACGCAGGCGGCTTTCACACGCTTTTGCAAATACGCCCGAAATGTCGAATGAGGGTGAAGGCTTGATACTAAGAAAACGGTGAAATGCCCTTCTAACAAGTAATATTTACACGAACCGCTATTTTACGCAGTGCGACGCATGTGACTAGCAGGCTAAAAATTACCAGAACATAATTTGCACGAATGACATGAGAGCGTATGTCACCAATAAAAGTTATGTTCTGCAGCTTTACGGGCCAGAGCCACGATATGAGCATGAGATACACTGCAGTGGAGGACACAGGAATATTTTGACCACATTTGCTTTCGTTACCATGCACGAAATGCGCGAAATATGGATGCTTTCCATCGAAATGCGGACACTCCGGCCGTGCTTCGATCCTGTGTATTCGGGCTTAGCCGTGCAACGACTAAACAACTAGGCCACGACGACGTGTATATCACAAGTAAATTAGGTGATGCCGGCGAACCTATATGCCTACTCTCCCAATTTCAGGGTGGCCAAATTATGACAAAGTCATTGTCATGATACGCATGATGAAGCGTAATTCGTTCCATAGTGTGGCTGCCACTTGCTTCTACAGTACGGACGCCACAGCCCAACTCGTGAGACACGGCTTCTCCGTGACAATTCATACTTTCATCTAAGCAAAACGTCAGTAGATGGTGTTGCTTATAGTGCAAAGTAGTGAATAGTGTTGTTGATGACGTGAGCACTTGAGTTGCCTGTAGGAGTGAAATGAAGTACTAGAGATGAGTTTGGAAATTATAAACTCAGCAAAAAGCATGACTTTAGTAAGACCATGAAGGGCACGTGTTTCAGGATAATGGAATTGTAATGCCTGGGCTTCGTTAGCACTGGCATTCCGACTCCTTCATACGCTTGATCAGTCCCTAGAAATCTCCACGGATCGCCCAGCTCACACCGGGACACACACTACGCTGCCTGGCAGTGGCTTGCGAAGCTTTAAAACTTGCAATTCAATTATTTCGTAAAATTCCCGGCCTCGTCGTAAAGATGGCTGTCATGCCGGCGTGTGGTCTTAGCAATCACAATACCTTGACAATTGAAGAGATCGCCAAGTCTTTCGTTCAACTGTAGTGGTGAAATTGCCAATTACCTAGAGAATAATCAAATAAAATGTGATCTTTCGTGATTTGAAAGGAAAAGCATTACAGCTGTTACTTTCTTTGCCCCTTTGCAGGTGCAGCCACACTGTAAGTATACAGGAATCCTGCTTGGTCATCCGTTCAAATTTTGGATTTGGTGAAACTTTCTGCAAATTTACAAACATTTCATTTCTAATCGAACAAGCTTCTTCCCTTTATTTCATTAGAAAAGGTGGGTGAAAATATTTTTGTTTATTTTTCTTTTCAGTGAGTCCCCGGAAAGTGAGTATGCACTTCAGCAAACCGAGCAAGGTACTGTGCATATCTTTATCTTGAAAATGTCATACTTACGATCTTTATAATGCTGACGTGCTTGTTTCGGGATTCCCGCAAAATTTACATAGCAGAAAGATATACCCAAGTATCAAAAACCAGGCAGTCAGTTCTGCCATAATTCAAGAAAAATTAGTCTACGAACATTAGGGTTTTTTATTCATTGCTTGTAAGGCGGGAAATGTAACGAAAAAAAGCTGTTTATTCAATCAAATCTACATTGACTGAATCGCAGTAGCGGATAGGTAATAGTACTTTGGACAATACAATCATATAGTAACATGGTCTCGCAAAAAAGTTAGTCTAATAAATGTGGACTGCTATGTTCCTTTATCCTGTTTTGCGAGAAGATACTGCAACGTTTGTCATAAATGAAATCGATTTTCGATATCCTACATCGTACAGTAGAGATAAAAAAGGCATAATTTATTGTTCGCCTTGTTGAAGAAATTTAGTGGTCTCTTGTGCAAGGTTAGCTGAGGGTTGATCTTTTCCTCCATCTCCAGGCTTTGTGTATGACACGCTGGCTCTTTAGGTTATGGAACGTCTTGCAACAATTTCCAGCAAATATGTGACCACTACTTTCATGTCATATCTTCCCCAGACAAAAAGCTCCAGGCTTCTGTCATCCTGCTTTGCGAATCAGTGGACAGATGGATTGAAACTAACAAGGGGTTAGAGCCGGCAGAGTTGCAGCAGCGCCTCGAGAGGCTAGTTGACGAGGCTGTCAAAGAAAACAAAGCACTGGACGTCCTAGAGGACGAGGACGACGCGGAAGACGACAGTGATGCCGTGGTCGAGTATGGACTTGGCAAGAAGTTGAAGAAGTGGAGGAAGAAGGCGAAGAAGGCCCTTGTCGACGCTGCGAAGGTGGTCGCTGTTAACAAGGTGGTCGGTGCCGCAGCTGGCGCTCTCGGATGAAGAATACCAAGTTTGCAGCGGTGGCAGAAAAAGAACCGACAGCTTTGAAAGGCATTTCCTTAGGTCACCAAAAACTAAGGTCGTAGTGTGATATTGATAACCAATGAAAATAATTTATCTAATAAAATCATTTTCGTTGTTGAAAGATAAACATGTGTCTTTTATTTTTGCTTTCGTTCGAACAGCGTTCGACGAGGGAGAAAGTAAAGCCCAACATTTTGCGTACAAGACATTATTATGCATTGCATGTATCTCGCTATTATGCTAGGCCTATATCGGGCATATTTTTGAAGTTGCACTAAAATTTTAGAAATTGTCCGTGCCAGCTAGAGAATTGAAGTCCATCAACTAAATTATCCTATGGAGTGGACATGCCCTAAACAATAAAGCACCGTCCGTGACTGACTAACTGAATTCATGTTTACGTTGCACTGAGTTATACACTGGCAAAACAACGACGAGGAAGACAAGAAGGACGCGGAAGGACGAAGCACGAACTACCAACTCTCTATATTTGTTAAAAAGCACTTTCATATAAAAGTCTGTTCCTCCTTGCCGTGCCCCTCTTTTCACTTTGTATATCGACGCGTTCTCTAACAAAAATAAAGAGTTAGTTGTTTGCCCTTCGTCTGTTCACGTCCTTCTTCCCTTCCTCGTCATCGTTTTGCCATTGTAATGCTCACTGCAACTTAATTATGGGCGTTCACCAAGCAGCCCCTTTCATCAGCTTACTTAACGCGACTAATTAAAAGCCTAATAATTCTTGTTACCGAATATTTCGCGGCAAATATTGCAATTTACGAATTATAAGCAGTGAACTTGCAAAGGATATTGGCTAAGGCAATATTCTGAGTATGGCACCTGTTTTTAGAAATGCACCGTCAAACTAGCGGTAAAGACTGCCCTGCAGTTCGGCAACAGTGACTTTCTGCAAGGAAACCACTGCCGAGAAATCTCAGTTTAAAACCTTGAATCACCAAATGAATTTGAGCACCAATGCATTTCATCACACACATACTAACATCTGACATTTCTGTAAGCGTTGTCACAAGGTGCTTATTTTATGTTCCAAGGGATTTTCTTCTTCGGCAAAAAGAATGATAGGGCGACGTGTACCTTAATGGAAACAAATAACTTTGCACTGTTTTATTATTTCCATGAACTTCCTAATTTACACGTTGGCAATAGAGGAATTAACGAATTGAGCTAGTTACATTTTAATAACTAATTGGAGGCAAGCAACTGGAATGTTACTCTAGAGTTCGGGTCTCGACTCTCAACAACGTAGACTTCGTTTTGTTCGTATAGAATAATTTGTCCTTTTTTAAAAGTGTCATGCATGACAGCTTGAGCACCCTGTCCATAGTATTATTGGTTTGTCAGCTGGGGCCTTGGAGGGAGTTTAGCGCAGAGAAGGGACGTAAGGCCTAAACGAAAGCTGGATTTACTACGACTGCGTCAGCAGGTGCACGGAATGCCTGCGAACCCAAGTGCGAGCCGATGCAGCGCAAACCTCCACGTCTCTGATACTGGGGCGATTGCGCGGTCTTGACAAAGGCGCAAGTGCTACAGTGAACGACGCCCCCAGAGAGGAGGAAGTACCGACGAGCGATGAAGCCCATGAGACACGTCGCTCTGCAACAAGTGGACGTGCTTTGGTGTGCGCCGCTTTTACAGGGTATAGTCGGTCTAGTTGACAAGGTTCTGGTTGCGGTAAAGTGGCTGTACTGACCGGCCGTCAGTGTGGGCTGGCTTGAGGCATTCAAGCGCAATGATGTCGTGTAGTTCGTCAGTCGAAATCACAAAGGTGTTGCTGCGGCATTCCAGAACAAGCAAAGGGGCCAAGCAGTGAAGTGGAAGAGGCTTACGGTGGAAAGAATCGCACGAAGACATGTGTTGCCACCCGAAGGTCCAGAGAAACGTAGGGAACTCGAGGTGCAGGTGCTCTGGCGGGAACTAGGCAAACCGATTGAAATATGGTACGCGAACGCGTAACGTAATTCGTGCTTTAGGGAAGCGCAGCTGTAGCTTCTAAGTCTCAGAGGATACGGAGAGTGGCGCCAAATCAAGTTCCGCATATAAGCAGCCCAATTCGTCTGATAATGCAGCGCGCATGTCAAGATGTCTTAGGGGAAAGTGCTGAACGCACTCGGAATGTGAGTGTTGTGCAGTGAGCGCAGTCTTCAGGTGACAGTGAAAACGTACAATGACGCCGTTCGATTGTGGGCCGTAGGCTATCGTACCTACTCTCGTGCTGCCGAGAAGACGATTCAGTTCACTGAAGCGAGTAACCTCAAATTTTAGACGTCGGACATGGGCAACCGATTCAAGAAACCAAAATGGACATGAATGCTGTCACGCGGTGAAAGGAAACCTTGAAGTCTTAGATGTATGGAAGAGGATAACAGTCGCGAACTGTTTTTCTGTTCAGTGCAAACTAGTTGCGGCAAGGTCTCCAGTCCCCAGTTTCTTTAGGAACCATGTGTAGTGGAGACGCCCACTCGCTAGAAGGTCATACGGTGCCGAGCTGGACCATGTGCTCGAACTCTACTTACGCAATAATTTGTTGTCGTTTTTCAGGTGCCAAACGACGATGATGGAAATGTACGGAGGGATGCCTGTTATTATATAGTGGCGTACATGGTGTGGTACAGGTTGTGTCCGATCAGGTCTTCGCGTGACGCCTTGAAATTCTCGGAGTGCGCCGGAATGACCGTTGGGGAAAGTCGCCAGTCGTTCAAAGAGAGGCACAAGGAGTGGAGGCTACACCTGCGACTGACATATGAACACACGCTGCCGAGAAGCAGTCGACGTTTGACATTGACCAGGAGGACATGACTTGTCAGGACGTCAACGTGAATGATTGCATAACGGAAGTCGGCAAAATGAAATACCAAACGGAAACCTTGGTGTAAGCCCAAATTCTGGATGCCCGATCACTGTGCGTATGTATGAATTATTCTGCCGTTTACCGCCTGAAGCTAGGTGGTATTTTGTGCCTTTGTACGATTCGTGTGCTGCGCTGGAACGATACTGGCTTCAGCGCCCCTGTCGACCTGGACCTTCTGACCTGTGACATGGTCACAGACGTACAACACGCGACTTGCACCTTTTCCCGGACCACTCGTCACCTCTGGAATTTGGCCGGACGGCTTCCCTGCCACGAGCAGGGGCTCAGCTAGTGGCGCACATCTTCTCCCGAAAGGCCATGGTTCCAGCATAATCGGAGTGGAGTACGGGAGCATGAACGGGATGCAGGTGTGCTGCGAGAAATGCGAAGAGTGCCCATGTTCTGCGACAATGTTGGCTCGAGGTGGTCGTAAAAGCTGTGAAGTGATTGTGGGAAAATACACTTCTGTCAAGTCGATTGTCGAAGAGCGTTAAGCCGTTCTAACATGGCGTACTCAAGGTGAGAAGCCTAACATCAGCATACTCCCCGGTCGCGACCCCACCTTCCTCTTCGTCCTCTTCCATGCGCCACGCGAGCACGATTTTCAAAAACCTCCGCGGCCAACAATGTCACTTATACAGTTCCAGAGGACAAAGAATTTGAACCGGTCTCGTGAGCTCTGTGTTGTCTGCTAGTCGGACTTTCCATGCTCTGACGTACCCATCGCTCCCCTTAAAGGTTTTAACATTACCTAATTTCCCAAACGTAATGGGTACTTTGTTACCGATAAGAATGACAAGGTAATCATTCTTTAAATAGTTGTCGAGCTTCTGTGACCTGCTGTGCGCGCTTCTCAGTGTGAATATGTATTCCTTATACCAGCGCTGCCAAAAGTCGTTTAGTTTTTGTTGTCCACATCGCAAGGCGCACAGTGTGTATGTGCGACCTCACGAGTTCTCTTCAACTTGCGCTTGTGGCAGGGTAGTGAGACGTCTACCTGAGAAAAAGTTCGACGAAGTTAGTACTTCTGCTTCGGTAGCATCATCATAAATGTATGTGAGTGGTCTAGAATTTATCACTGCCTCGACCTCTGTTAGTAAAGTGTGGAGCTGTTCAAAGCTGTAGCATCCTTTTCCTAGTGTTTTCCTGAGGTAGTTCTTAACTGTTAGAATGATTCTTTCCCAAAATCATCCCCACCATGAAGCGCGTTCAGCAATGAACTTTTATCTGATGTTACTAGTTGCAGGAAAGTACTGTACCAGGACATCACGTAGAAGTCCATATGTCAGCTTAAGTTCGTGACTGCCTGCCTTAAACGTTAAAGCATTGTCAGAATAAGATGGACATGGCAAACCACGGCGCGAAATAAATCGACAAAAGGCCAATAAAAAGGAATTCACAGTCATGTCACTGGAAAGTTCAAAGTGAACAGCTCGCACTACAGCACAGGTAAATACTACAATTAATGTTTTCGTAGAGCCGTTTCCCTTCACATACACTGGACCAGTGAAGTCGACGCCCGTGACTTGAAATGGATGAGGCCTCGAGACTGTCGATTGGTAGTGGGGCTGTAGGAGATGATGCCGCTTTAAGACGAAACCTCGCACAGACACCGCACTGGCCAAGCACCTTTTTAACGCACTGGAGACCGCGCACTACCCAAAACGTCTCACGCAACTCGGTGAGTGTAACACCGACACCACTGTCAAAAAGGCATCGATGTTCGCTGTCCACGATGAGCTGCGTACAGCGGTGATCTTCGGGTAGGAGTACAGGGCCTTTTACGTTGTCCGAAGCAGCTACGTTATCAAGGCGAGTCTTGGTCCTGATAATGTCCTTGGCATCCATGAACGGGTGTAGGTCTCGTATGGTCGACGTCTTGTCGAGAGCTTTGTCTGTTGTTAGTGCAGCAATCTCATTTCCAAACCTTTGTGCTAATAAAATCTTCAGCCACGTATCTTCGCTTTCCAAAATCCCCTGAGCGGAAAGTGGAACTTCTAGTATTAGAAAGTGCTTGGCAACTGTGAATGAACCTCATCACCCAAGTCGTGATTCTAAGGAACGTCTCCCAGCGACTATATTTGGTGACATATAATATAGGCTCAGGAGTCCTACTCAGGGCCATCAGAACCACTTCTTCTGCTGGTTTTCTTTCGTCGAGCAACTCCTCGGGTCAGTTCTCGCATCTTTCTTCTTGTTTTGGCCACTGTTGTTGGGGCGTGTAATACACGTTTTCTCGTGATATTTGGACGGGCTTCACCTTCTCCGCATGGCCATCCTTCTCGTACTGTCTGACTGCTTTGTCATACGCTTCCAAGGTTTCATCGAGGAAAGCCTTTGAACCAACGAATACAGTCGTGAAAGCGCAACTTCCAGATTGTGTGTCATATCAAGTCCACTTGATTTCAATGGGAGCGATACTTCATGCCGACCATCTTCAAATTTGATGGTTTCATTAAACTTCGTCCAAATATGTTCTTGTTTGGGTGGTGGCGTATCCACCATAGCAATCGCGTCCAGTTCTCAGAATCGTTGCAACGGGAAGGAAAGCTCATCATTTTCCTGTGCTTCTACGCGTAAAACATATATGACGGCTTGTTTGCCCACTAACTTTCCTTGTGAACGCCAAGGGCCCTTGAATAGTACATCCGATGTTCGTGTTGATCGCTACCAGAGATCGGTTTTCGGCATTCCATTTCACCTCATTTGAATTCGGCATGAGTTTCCGCATTTAGTCGGAACCAATCAAAAGGCTCAATTCGGGTTCACCTGTTAGCCCAGGAAAACCACTGCGTCTCCTAGTGGCTTGTCCTCCGTGACGATGGTACGGAACAACTGGTTATCTGGCGGAACTTCGATCATGTCTTCCCAGATGAAAGGCACGACGATTGCTTCTATCTCTACTGATACATTCGCGTGCTGACTCCGAAGTGTTCGGCTGACTACTTTAGCCCGCTGAACATGTTGTGACCGACCTCGTCCGGACGTACTAATCACTAGATACATATATCGTATGGGAGATAAATTGAGCTTCTTACAGATATCGTCCCGCAGAAATGTTCTTTGACTGCCATTGTCCAAAACACCGTGGATGTAACAGCAGCGGGTCGGAGTCGTCAGCCAGGCACGGAACGCCTGTAGGAGAATCTCCGTAGAGAGTCGAAGCTGCGTGCCATTCGTTGCAACGTGCGGGGCAACATCCGGCCTCTGGTAGTGCTGAAGAAGGCGATCTTTCGTTAACGCCGGCGTTGCAGATTGTAGAATCACGACGCTTGCATGCGGTACACTGATTCCTGCGACGACAGTCACGCGCAAGGTGTCCCCTAGTCGTGCACTTGGCGCATCGACCATCTTTCGTGAGCATGCTGAGTTTGTCTTCGAGGCTAACGTCACTGGTGCATCGTTCGGTCCTGTGGTCAGTGGCTAAACAAAGAAGCATGGTTCTGTTAATACTTCTGCCTTGTTGTGAAGAACCCTTGCAGCAGGAGGCGACGACATATTGAAGCTCGGACTGTGCTTAAGACGTGTTTCGTTCAGCCTTGGTGTTCTAGTCTGAGCGCACCTCTCTCTACATTCGACTTCTAGCTGAAGAAATTTCAGCACACGCTCTAACTCCTGTTCCGGTGCGTACTCACTATCGCTTGAGCCTACCGTTGGCATAGTGGACTCGATGCTCTCGCGCTTAGAATACTCTACTACCATATCTTGAGGCAAAGCTTTCAGAAGTATTTCACCTAGCATCGAAGCGTAAGATGAAACGCTCACCCCAATGTTTCTGAGTCCTCGTCGGTTAAGTTGAATGTCGTCGAGCAACTTCCGCAAGGCTGTAACGTAGTTCGAAGATGTCACCGAGCCGAGCATTCGCAGGTTTTCCAAGAGCTGCTCGATCAACTTATAGTTGCCGTAGCCCTGTTCCAATATTCCAAGTGCGTTGCTCTAGCTTGATTCCGTCACTTGGATTCCGGCGACCGCTTGAGCAGCAGCTCCGTCAAGTAGCGAAATCAGGTAATAGAAGCGATCCGTGTCGGACAGCCGCGGGTTCTCGTGAACAGAAGGAAGAAACATATCCCCGAACGGCTGCCATCGGGTGATCGTTCCGTCGAAACGAACAAGCTCTAACTTCGGTAACCTAGCGTCAAACTCACGCTGTGAACGTGTCGTGTCCGTCGAGGAAGCAGACGCTTGGTTCCCGTCAGATGCGGTCGGTGGCTGAGTTGCTGGAAGCGAGGAGGATACGTTGAACATGTCAATATTGTGCTCGAGCAAGGCCAAAGTGCTGGTAGCAGCGTCTTCATATTCCATGACGGAATCATAATCTGCTGTGGCTTGCTCGTCGGTGATCAATCTTTCCAACTCGGAGTTGAATACGGATGACTCCGACTTCGTCGCCTTTAACGAACTATGCAGGACACGAAGGACAGAAAGGTCGAACTGTCCGGATTGAACGATCTCATTCACCTCGGTAATGATCCTCGTGCTCTGCGCACGGCGAGAAGTCCGCTTGTTCTTGATGCGCTCCATGATGGCCTGGCTGCAGAGGTCTCTCCCAGACGAAGCCGCAAGTTGCAAAGGTGCTGGCTGGCTTCCCGGGATTTGGGCACCAAATACGATGTGGGAAAAGACACTTCTGCAAGATTTATTGTAGCAGAGCGTTAAGCCGTCCTAACATGGTGTACTCAAGGTGACAAGCCTAACATCAGCGTACTCCCCGGTCGCGAGCCTATTTCCCACTTCCTCTTCTTCAATGCGAAGCGTGAGCACGATTTCTAACAAAGATTACGGAGGGGCGGAGGAGCTCGACGATCCTCGTGTCCTCGCAAGAATTGCGTCTTGAACGGAGGTGACAGCCGAGACTGATGATGCAACGACTTCCTTCACGTTGCTGGACAAAGAAACAAGGTTGAACAGCATTTGACGCAGCGCAGATAATTTTTTCGGACCAATGCACAAAAGAGACTCTATGGAGGTGGTTAGGCTGATTGTGTGATGAAGGACAGAGATAGAAAGCTGGCTGCTTTCCGGTTCTATATCACATTCGCCCTTGGCACCTTCATTTTCATTGAAGTAGTTTTCTTCTCAGAATAGTACACGCCCTTTTTGTCACCTAACGTCCATCGCAACCACTGACAGCCTGCTCTATCATTTGCTGTGCGCGCAGCAGCCATTTCTTCTTCGTTGATCTAACATTCAAAGGAACTAAA
The DNA here is from genome assembly GCF_023375885.2 of Dermacentor andersoni. Classification (NCBI taxonomy): domain Eukaryota; kingdom Metazoa; phylum Arthropoda; class Arachnida; order Ixodida; family Ixodidae; genus Dermacentor; species Dermacentor andersoni. The sequence goes on along the minus strand of NC_092815.1, from coordinate 168,826,199 downwards.
AAAGTGCCGCCTAAGCCAGCAGTCACGATGTGTTTTTTTTTTAAATTTTTCGTTGTCTAAAGAAAGGAGGAAAGAGAAAAGCAGAATGCAGGGAGGTTAACCACAATAACGTCCGGTTCGCTACCCTACACCGGGGGAATGGGAAAGGAGAAAACAAAGATCACAGGGAGAGGTATAAGGGAAGGAAAGAAGGAAACTGCGGTGAATTCGCGGACGCGTGTGGTCTTACAGAAATTGCATTAAAAGTCACACCTCTAAAGAAAGGCCGCAAAATTAAACAGGGCAATTAGCGTAGATAAAATAATTCGATGTTTTTGAACAAGCGCTACAACTTCCGCATTGAAAATTTTCGCTAGAGCTACCATTTAAAAAGTCAGTTAGGCAATTTTTGTTAATTACACTGCTTGGCGGATTGGAAACAAATATCATGGCATGCTTCATATAGCTGAGAAAAATACCGCGTCAGTTCGATACGCGTAGCGCCTTCGTTTATTTCTTTAATACTTGCCCAAAATTAGCTTAAACACTGTTTATACGCATGGTCTTATATGACACGACTCACTAAGCTAATTTCACATTCAGTGGCATGGATATCGGCACAAGGCCAAGCTGATATGTTGTGACGACGGTTAGTGCGGGAGGCCTATTGTTCAAAACCAGAGTGCAACAGATAACAGTGGCGCTTGTGCTATCAGCTGGCGAATTAAGCGACGTCCTATTTTTTTATCGCCCGTCTAGGAGCATGAAAATAAGTTAACTTCTCTTCAAAAACCATCAATCTATTGATGTTTCAAATATAAGCATACATCATTATCGTGATGGTAAAATAGAATTAAGAAGGTTTTGGAAAGTATGCGTCTGACGACTCTTAATTATTTGCAAAAATATCTGTCTGCCAAAGCGGATCAACCGCCTGTGTAAGACGTCATTCCGTAGCTAGCTTCGCATTCCTGCCTCACATCTCTTGTCTAAGACTATTAATTGTTCATTAGTAATAAGGTTACCTATAGCACAGGGCCTGTCGGACAGACAAGCCGCCATTGGATTATGAACCTGGCAACGTTTAACGGTAGAACGTTATCTAGTGAGGCGAGTCTAGCAGTGCTATTGGAGGAATTGGAGGGCAGTAAATGGGATATAATAGGGCTCAGTGAAGTTAGGAGGCCAAAAGAAGCATATACAGTGCTAAAAAAACGGCCGTGGCTTAGCTTGATTAAGCCTGGTGATTGCGAAGCAATAGTGTGTTATTCTCGGATCAGCTGGTAGTATGGCTGGTGGTAGTCTTGGGTTATGCTAGTGTTTCGGCTTACAGTGAATCATCTAAGCACCAGCACGTCCAGGTGCATCTCGGGCTTGAGCACGCCGTTGGCGAACGCCCGCATCGAGCTGAAGGACGAGAGGTCCAAGTAGCGCATGACGACTTTCTCGATGCTCGACAGCCGTCGAACGTCGGCGGCTGCGAGGAGGCCGCTGCCTATGTCGCGACACGCGAGGATGACTCGGGCGCCACGCCGCGCCCCTGGTGAGAGGAGCGGGAGTTAGGCCGCCGTTGGTGGCTACCGCCTCGCCTCGCGACGGCGTGAGATGGGGCCCCGTTTTTACACAGCTGGTGTGACGTTACTCTAGGTCACGTGGTGTGACGTTACTCTAGGTCACGTGGTGTGACGTCACGCAGCGAGGTCACGCTCAAGGTCAATGGTGCCTACCACCGCCTCGCCACAGAACGGGCTGAAGTGCGACCTAAAGTAGTATTGCTTCGCAATAAAAGCGGGCACGTCCTGTGCTACCGGGGTTTAGCAGAGAGACGAGAACTAGGAGTCGGATTCCTGATTAATAAGAACATAGCTGGTAACATACAGGAATTCTATAGCATTAACGAGAGAGGGGCATGTCTTGTTGTCAAACTTAATAAGAGGTACAAAATGAAGGTTGTACAGGTCTACGCCCCTACATCTAGTCATGATGACCAGGAAGTCGAAAGCTTCTATGAAGACGTGGAATCGGCGATGGGTAAAGTCAAAACAAAATACAGTATACTGATGGGCGATTTCAATGCCAGGGTAGGCAAGAAGCAGGCCGGAGACAAGTCAGTGGGGGAATATGGCATAGGCTCTAGGAATAGCAGAGGAGAGTTATTAGTAGACTTTGCAGAACAGAATAATATGCGGATAATGAATACGTTTTTTCGCAAGCGGGTTAGCCGAAAGTGGACGTGGAGGAGCCCGAATGGTGAGACTAGAAATGAAATCGACTTCATACTCTGCGCGAACCCTGGCATCATACAAGATGTAGACGTGCTCGGCAAGGTGCGCTGCAGTGACCATAGAATGGTAAGAACTCGAATTAGCCTTGACTTGAGGAGGGAACGGAAGAAACTGGTACATAAGAAGCCAATCAATGAGTTATCGGTAAGAGGGAAACTAGAGGAATCCGGATCAAGCTACAGAACAGGTATTCGGCTTTAACCCAGGAAGAGGACCATAGTGTTGAAGCAATGAACAACAATCTTATGGGCATCATTAAGGAGTGCGCAATACTAATAACTCTACTAATAAGTCGGTGGTAACGCCGTTAAACAGGAAACCAGTAAGCTATCGCAGGAGACGAAAGATCTGATCAAGAAACGCCAATGTATGAAAGCCTCTAACCCTTCAGCTAGAATAGAACTGGCAGAACTTTCTAAGTTAATCAACAAGCGTAAGACAGCGGACACAAGGAAATATAATATGGATAGAATTCAACAGGCTCTCAGGAACGGAGGAAGCCTAAAAGCAGTGAAGAAGAAACTAGGAATAGGCAAGAATCAGATGTATGCGTTAAGAGACAAAGCTGGCAATATCGTTACTAATATGGATGAGATAGTTCAAGTGGCTGAAGAGTTTTATAGAGATTTATACAGTTCCAGTAACACCCACGACGATAAGGTGAAAGAGAATAGTCTAGAGGAACTTGAAATCCCACAAGTAACACCGGAAGAGATAAAGAACGCCTTAGGAGCTATGCAAAGGGGCAACGCAGCTGGGGGATCAGGTAACAGCAGATTTGTTGAAGGATGGTGGGAACACTGTCCTAGAAAGATTGGCCGCCCTATATACATAATGCCTCATGACCTCGAACGTACCGGAATCTTGGAAGAGCGCTAACATAATCCTAATCCAAAAGAAAGGGGACGCCAAAGACTTCAAAAATTATAGACCGATCAGCTTACTGTCCGTTGCCTACAAAGTATTTACTAAGGTAATTGCAAAGAGAATCAGGAATACCTTAGACTTCTGTCAACCAAAGGACCAGGCAGGATTCCGTAAAGGCTACTCAATAATAGACCATATTCACACTATCAATCAGGTGATAGAGAAATGTGCGGAATATAACCAACCCTTATATATAGCCTTTATTGATTACGAAAAAGCATTTGATTCAGTCGAAACCTCAGCAGTCATGAAGGCACTACGGAATCAGGGTGCAGATGAGCCATATGTAAAGATACTGGAAGATATCTATAGCGGTTCCACAGCCACCGTAATCTTCCACGAAGAAAGCAACAAAATCCCAATAAAGAAAGGCGTCAGACAGGGAGATACGATATCTCCAATGTTATTCACAGCATGTTTACAGGAGGTATTCAGAGACCTGGAGTGGGAAGAATTGGGGATAAAAGTTGATGGGGAATACCATAGCAACTTGCGATTCGCTGATGACATTGCCTTGCTTAGTAACCCAGGAGGCCAATTGCAATGCATGCTCACTGACCTGGAGAGGCAAAGCAGAAGGGTGGGTCTGAAAATTAATCTACAGAAAACGAAAGTAATGTTTAACAGTCTCGGAAGAGAACAGCAGTTTACAATAGGTAGCGAGGCACTGGAAGTGGTAAGGGAATACATCTACTTAGGGCAGGTAATGACCACGGATCCGGATCATGAGACTGACATAACCAGAAGAATAAGAATGGGCTGGGGTGCGTTTGGCAGGCATTCTCAAATCATGAACAGCAGGTTGCCAGTATCCCTCAAGAGGAAAGTGTATAACAGCTGTGTCTTACCAGTACTCACCTACGGGGCAGAAACCTGGAGGCTTACGAAAAGGGTTCTGCTGAAATTGAGGACGACGCAACGAGCTATAGAAAGAAGAATGATAGGTGTAACGTTAAGGGATAAGAAAAGAGCAGATTGGGTGAGGGAACAAACGCAGGTAAATGACATCTTAGTTGAAATCAAGAAAAAGAAATGGACATGGGCCGGACATGTAATGAGGAGGGAAGATAACCGGTGGTCATTAAGGGTTACGCACTCGATTCCAAGGGAAGGGAAGCGTAGTAGGGGGTGGCAGAAAGTTAGGTGGGCGGATGACATTAAGACGTTTGCAGGGACAAGATGGCCACAATTAGTACATGACCGGGGTAGTTGGAGAAGTATGGGAGAGGCATTTGCCCTGCAGTGGGCGTAACTAGGCTGATGATGATGACGATAGCACAGGGTCTCATATTACGGAAGCTAGTAATAAGTGATGGAAGTAACAGCTGTGATAAAGAATTACATTCAACAAATTTGTAAGAAGATGAATTATTGTGTTGCTTAAGAAAGGTCGATTTTCGCCCGATCGGCAAACGATCGATTGCCGTAGCAAGTTCATCATCAGCTTGGTTACGCCCACTGCAGGGCAAAGGCCTCTCCCCTATTAGTCCAACTACCACGGTCATCTACTAATTGTGGCCATGTTCCCGCAACCTTCTTTATCTCATCCGCCCACCTAACTTTCTGCCGCTCCCTGCAACGCTTCCATTCCCTTGGAATCAGTCCGTAACCCTTAATGACCATCGGCTATCGTCCCTTCTCTATAAATGTCTTGCCCATGCCCATTTCTTTTTCTTGATTTCAACTAAGATGTCATTAACTCACGTTTGTTCCCTCACCCAATCTGCTCTTTTCTTATCCCTTAATGTTACACCTATCATTCTTCTTTCCATAGCTCGCTGCGTCGTCCTCAATTTCAGCAGAACCCTATTCGTAAGCCTCCAGGTTTCTGCCCCGCAGGTGAGTGTTGGTAAGACACAGCTGTTATGCACTTTTCGCTTGAGGGATAATGGCAACCTGCTGTTCATGATTTCAGAATGCCGGCCAAACGCACCCCAGCCCATTCTTATTCTTCAGATTATTTCAGTCTCATGATCCGTACCCGCGGTCACTGCCTGCCCTAAGTAGATGTATTCCCTTACCCCCTCCAGTGCCTCGCTACCTATCGTAAACTGCTGCTGTCTTCAGAGACTGTTTAACATTACTTTAGTTTTCTGCAGATTAATTTGCAGACCCACCCTTCTGCTTTGCCTCTCCAGGTCAGTGAGCATGCATTGCAATTGGCCTCCTGGGTTACTAAGCAAGGCAATGTCATCAGCGAATCGCAAGTTGCTAACGTACCCTCCTTAACTCTTATCCCGAATTCTTCCCAATCCAGGTCTCTGAATACCTGCTGTAAACACGCTGTGCATAGCATTGGAGAGATCGTATCTCCCTGCCTGACGCCTTTCTTTATTGGGATTTTGTTGCTTTCTTTATGGAGGACAACGGTGGCTGTGGAGCCGCTATAAATATATTTCAGTATTTCTACATAGGCTCTTCTACACCCTGATTCCGTAATGCCTCAATGACTGAATCAAACACTTTCTCGTAGTAAATGAAAGCTATATATAAGGGTTGGTTATATTGCGCACATTTCTCTATCCCCTCATTGATAGTGTGAATATGGTCTATTGTTTAAAGCCTTTACGGAATCCTGCCTGGTCCTTTGGTTAGCAGAAGTCTAAGGTGTTCCTGATTCTATTTGCGATTACCTTAGTAAATACTTTGTCGGCAACGGACAGTGAGCTGAGTAATCTCTAATGTTTCAAGCCTTTGGCGTCCCCTTTCTTATGGATTAGGAATATATTAGCGTTCTTCCAAGATTCCGGTACACTTGAGGTGATGAGGCATTGCGTATACAGGGTGGCCAGTTTTTTTAGGACAAGCTGCCCACCATCCTTCAACAAATCTGCTGTTACCTGAGACTCCCAAGCTTCCTTCCCCCTTTGCATAGCTCCCAAGGCTTTCTTTACTTTTTCCGGCGTTAGTTGTGGGATCTCAAATTCCTCTAGACTATTCTCTGTTCCATTATCACCATATGTGCCGCTGGTACTGTATAAATCTCGATAGAGCTCCTCAGCCACTTGAACTATCTCATCCATATTAGTAATGATGCTGCCGACTTTGTCGCTTAAAGCATACATCTGATTCTTGACTATTCCTAGTTTCTTCACTGATTTTAGGCTTCCTCCGTTCCCGAGAGCATGTTCAATTCTATTCATATCATACTTCCTCATGTAAGCTGTCTTACGCTTGTTGATTAACTTCGAAAGTTCTGGCCAGTTCTATTCTAGCTGTAAGGTTAGCAGCTTTAGAGGTCAGATCTCTCGTCGACTGTGACAGCTTACTGGTATCCTGTCTAACGGAGTTACCACCGTCTTCTATTGCACACTCCTTAATGATGCCCATAAGATTGTCATTCATTGCTTCAACACTAGGGTCCTCTTCCTGAGTTAAGGCCGAATACCTGTTCTGTAGCTTGATCCGGAATTCCTCTATTTTCCCTCTTACCGCAACTCATTGATCGGCTTCTTATGTACGAGTTTCTTCCGTTCCCTCCTTTGGCTCCCTGCGCAAGTGCGGAAGTGTTTTTTTTTTCTATGCGTTTTTGAGGCTGTCCATAAACAGTTGGTAGTTTGGCGCTTCACTGTCTTCTTTTTTCTGTCCCTTTTCACAAAATGTATTTCGCACCACAATCAAATATACCTAGGTCATCTACGCACCAACTTGCCCAAGAAGAAGTCCTTTTTGAATTGCCGATTCGTTTGTACGTGAACGTATAGCAACACAATAAAACGTTTTACGCCATGTTACTGCCAGTTTTTTGTTGAATGAACTAAGCGTTTGTCAAAAAAAAATTACTTGACAGAGGGTTCCTGGATTAAGGAGCCTGCCCACCTTAGGGTGATACCGGACCTCACTCGGGACACTGTTTCGTGTAATAAACGTTTCTTTCTCTTTCTCTCTCTCTTTCTCTCTCTTTTGTTGCATTTGCATGCGAGTGGGTAACACGGGGATCACTATGCTAGTTACTTTGACCATTCAGTAATTTATTTTCGGACGAAAACGTGTTCTTTCGTATTTAGATGATGTTTTCAAGACGCAGTAAATCAAAGAGACCGTTCTTTGAGCCAGCAGACGCGCAGGGTGACATGTCTCCATATCATACTTTTTTTACACATTCCACATTCTTCTACGACAGTGCACTAAAACACGAAGCATACTATATTGCCTCAAAAAAGCTGCGGGATCATTCTAATTAATTTAAAAGAAATCGGCAGCATGTTACACTCCTGTAACATGCGAAGGCGAAAGCATGGTACACACGAGGGAGTGCATTGAGTTATCCGATCAAATGAGTTAGACTTCTTGCAGGAAATAACGAGCTGCAGTGTGTTAAGCAAACGCATTGCGCTGCAGATCGATTTCCTCGAGCACACATGCGAGCTCCTATTGCGCTCTCTAATTTTTGTTTAATTCTTTCTATCGTTCGTTCTTTGTTTCTTTGTTCTGTCGCTCTTGGTTATTTCGTTGTTTCTTTCTTTGATCTTCGTTCTTTGGTCTTTCGTTCGTGATTTCTTTCGTTTTTTATCTCGTTCCTTATTTTGTATTTTCTTTTTTTTCATTTCTTCTTTCATATGCATTCATTGTGTCTTTGCTTGCTTACGGATTTATGAGCCATTCCTGATGTTGGTGTTTTCTTTTGCTGCTTTCTCCATTCTTTTCTTATTTCATGTCTTCATTCATAATGAGCCATGGCATCTTCGCTTGCTCACGGGGGTATGAGTAACTCTAGATTATGTTATGGTATGAGCCCTTCCTGATGATGATAACGTTTGCACCACACGTCAACTTTTTTTGAACCACTCGACTTGATCATGATACTTCTTGAGGCACGCGAATAGGCGCCGCATTTTTGGGGTATGACCGATTGCAAAAAGCCACTTAAGGCTTGCACCTGAAAATTGGTTTTCCCACTGTATCAAAAGACCGTTCGTTGACTGGAGGCCGTACCTACAGCTTCACTAGCACCTCTCAAAATTTCAGTTCTTTAGTGCGTCAGCGAAAAATGCGAAATAGTTCAAGGTCAAGACGAACTGTTAAGATGAGTTCGAGTGCGTTTTTCTTCATCTAGGTTCTTCTTGTCAGACATACATGCAGCTAAGAGGATGCAGACACACCATCATCATCATCCTCATCAGCCTGGTTACGCCCACTGCAGGGCAAAGGCTTCTCCCATACTTCTCCAACAACCCTGGTCATGTACACAACACACCCAAAAGGAAACAAACGCAACATCACAATGTAATAGTGGTAATTATGTCTGACAGCAAGTATTGACTAGGCCAAAAACAAATCCTTCCTAAGTTATTCTGCTTGGAGCACTAAATGACCGAAATTAAAATCACACTATAACAATCACATAAAGTTGAAATTTTCGCTTCATGAATTCTATAGGGCACAATGATGACCGTAGTATTTATTTAATTTATTTGTTTATTTATTTTTATATCAATTCAAAGTAAATTCTTCATTTGGATTGTTACAAGAAAGGGAACATATGTAGAAATCATAATACAGAGGAAATGATGCAAGACAACGCTAGCGAAAGAATATACGCCAAATAAGTAAAAACAGCACAAACAACTGGCAGACTATGCAAACAACCAATCGCAGGCAACAAATAATAATAATAATAATAATAATAATAATAATAGTAATCACCATCATCGTCATCAGTCTATTTTATGTCCACTGCAGGACGAAGCCCTCTTTCTGCGATCTCCAATTACCCCTGTACTGCGCCATCCGATTCCAACTAGCGCCTGCGAATTTCATACACTCATCACCACACTTAGTCTTCTGGCGTCCTCGACTGCGATCCCCTTCTCCTGGCACCCATTCTGTAACCCTAATGTAACCCTAAGCCAACATATATTAGCCAAATAAAACCCATATAAGAGAACGCGTTACTGAGGCAACCTGCAATAAGTGTAGCACATGATCCACATCCAGAAAAATATGCAATGCTGGTTTATGCGTAAACATGTGTAGAAAATTTTAAAAGGTGACATTATGCGGACTTGATAAAAGGACGTATCCTTGTCGACAGGTATAAACTCCTCCTCCTGACCAAGAACCACCGTCGAAACAATGCAACATGAAAACTTTTTCTTAATCAGCTGTTTGATTACCACGTACTTCCGCTGCTAAGCATGCCTTCATTAACGTGATTACATATACATGTCTCAAGTAGACGAGAAGGTTCATTGCTGGGAAGAAGACAATTATCGTCACTGAGTGATACCGTTTGGCTGCAGTGATATCTGCGATTGACCGCAGATTATTTGAATGGGACAAACAGGCGTCATGGTTGTTGGCGTCACTGCTCAAAAGTTTGTCGGGCTGTCTATGTACTGAAGGGATGTGCACACAAGAAGTGTTTTGCAAAATCCACTTGTTCTGACTGGTGAACAGCTCTTAGCCACAGTACTTATTAACCCAGTAGTGTCTGGTGTGAAGGACGCGTAGCAATCCATAAATATTTATCTCTAATTACCTCTGGCTTTCATTTCCGGCAAGCTAAAAACATGGATTCGTTAATGTTATCACTTACAAAAACATCGCTATTTTGAGCTATACTTACCTGTCGCCGAGTCCATTCAAAAGAAACTACATCATCGCCCGACATGACGGCGCCAAGATTGCCCGCTGCATGCTGAACGGGCAGCCATTTCCGACTCATTGGCACCTTTCACAGGCAGTGAATGGTGTTGTAGACTTTCACTACCTCTTTGCTTACCGCGAGACCCTAGTTAGGGCTATGATTGACTAGAGGAGCCTTGAGTATGAAACGATTTTAATGATCATTCTCGCTCACCAACGCACAAACGCGTCACAACCGTTCTAACGCCTTTCTGAGTGCGTAACTCGCTTTTGGCGATCGGCCCTGATCACGTCGGGGCTACAGAAGCCTCAGAGCTTCAGCGTCGATATCAATTTTTAAGCCTGGTTTACCGATGTGTCACAGCAACCGGGCGCCGGATTTATCGGGAAATAATTGCATTGACAACAAAGAGCTCCGAGGACCATATTAACGTAGCACCGATAGACACATCATCACGTGTAGTGCCTTTCAAGCGACCTAAAGACGCTGTGACTGGGTTTGTCGCGCAGACATTCACGATTTACCAACCCCTTTCTACGTGCACATAACCGGGTAATTGCCCGGAAAACCACAAAAATTTCATTCTTCTCCCCGTGAACAACCCTGAAATCCCACAAAATGCGGTAGCTGTACCAAAGCGCACGCTAGTGGATGCTCAAGTGGCATGGTTATCTTCGGTGCTGCGTTGAAAACACTTTATCATTTTATCGACTGCTGTTTGATACACTTCAATCATCCTGAACATTCATCTGTAGTTTAATTTGTCATCAATCTTCAGTACTAACAAAGTCGGAATGTCCTTATAGGACGTCTCGTTATCAGGCTGAGCGTACCTGGGTCTTAATTACCGTAAGCCCTTCAGGCCGGTAGTTTCCTCACACGTGAGCATTCACAGACAGCGCAAAGAAAAACTTTCATATAAGGTAAAAGCAAGAGAATGACCTAGACTGTTCACTTCCCATAGAAAGAAGGATGGGGATCATCCCATGTCAGGAGAAAGACACATATATGGCACGTACGCATGCTGAAGGATCTTTCATCACCTTTGGAAAAATGCATAAAAAATTGCGTACGTAATTGGCCGATGGAAGCTTGGCGTTATTCGCTGAAACTGATGAATTAGGTGACAAAGCATGCGGATGCTTTCGGCCCCTCGGCGGCTCCGCTGGCCAGCCATCTTGACTAGAGGAATTGTTCTAAGTTGGAGGTTGGTAAACCAGGCGATGCTTGAGTCATGCCAGAGAAGAAGAATAATATACAGGAGTCATTCATCCATAAAGGCGGCGTCAGAAGACGGACAAGGGCACAGAACGTTCGTATAATGGACGCTCTTTTATGCCCGTAGTATAGAAGTAAACGACTACAGCGCTTACCTTCAACCTTCGTTGCATGGTAGCACAGTCAGGTGGATAAGAATTTCCCGTTGCAGCATATGCCTTGCTGTCCACAATCTCTCTCTTAGTATGGTCGAGTATAGATTATCTATCTGAAACTTAGGTGCACTTCTCAGAGTATATAAGCACAGTGGAAACGACGTAGTATGTGTGGTTTATAGTGTTTACCTCCCTCGATTCATTTATTAGTACGTCATTTTTACAACAGGTGCCGCACCTTAGAAAGTCAAAAAGGAAAGAAAAGACATGCTACCGTTTTTGTGTATTCTAAACAAGGTCTTTTTGGTTACCTTGAAGCGATCAGGCAGTCGGATGCGATAATTTTCTTACATCTATGTTCATAGACGTGCAGCAAGGAATACTTCGTGCATTTGTTCGAATAGCCTTCAATACAGCAGTCAGTAAGGCATCTTATCTCGGCCACAATTATATAAGACACAGCATGAAGTGTGGGGCAATGACGTTGTGCTGTTTAAAGCGGCGTTCGTTCATCACAATACATACAACGTACTCATATATATTTGATTGTCAGTAACTGAGAATTTGCTGGATAGATTAGAAAAGAAGCGACTATCTTTTTATTTCGCATCAGGAAGTCCTTGACCAAACAGAATGTTTTCTCCCCGGCATGGGCCTCCTTAAATGCTCTTCGAGTAAGTAGGAGGTAATGCTACCAGGCCCGTCAGGAGGGGGCCAGAACCTAAGGGCTGGATGCCGCTGTCGTCAGTCGACATAAATCTCCACACGAGAAACGGTAATCTCATTCCATTGATGGACGTCCTTAGAAATATCGGCATGCTGATAGATTCGAAAGGCTGTAACGGCCGAACAATCAACAAACTCACTACGAAGATGGAGAACATGATCATACTAATCAACAGAGTCTCCAACAGGTGGGGAGGTCTCAGAAAAGACAACTTCTTGAGGCTCTTTCACGCGTTCCTCATGAGCCACATCACCTACGAGGCAGGCATTCAGTGCTGGCAAAGCTACGAGAAGAAGCTGGACACGCTAATTCCGAAGGGCATAAACAGGGTGCTGGGCATTCCCATGCAAGCCAGCATCGAGCAACTCATGCAACTAAGGGTTCACAACAACCTGGAAGAGATCATCAATGCACAGGAATCTGCCCAGGCAGCTCGACTGTCGTCTACGCCAGCCCAAAGGAAGAGTTTGGCCGTACTCGGCCTCAAGCTCACGCTCGTTGCGGAGTGGCGACATCATCTTTCTGACGCCCAAAGGCGAGAATGCAGGCATCTCCTTTTCCTTGCGTTCATGCACAGTACAACGTCGGCAGGCGCAGGGCCAGGGCTTTCGCGCTTCTGAGACACATTAGGGACGAACCTCGCTCGGCTTCCATCGTATAGGCCTCCCAGTATGGCCACTCGACCCGGTTCGCTGCCGCTGTCATCAGTCGCAAGGGTTAGATCCTCAATTCCGCATCTTTCAAAGATTCTACTCCCTCGAGGGCCAAGCAGGCGGCCATACCTCTCGCCCTCCAGGACGATAGTAGATCGTACATCTATGCAGACTCTAGGTCGACAGCTAGGGCCTTTGCTTATGGTTCCATTTCCGTCGAAGTGTATAAGATTCTGCACAATAAGATTATATCCCCGAACACCATTACTTGGTTTCCGACACATCTCCGCTCTCAGCTGCACTCCCTCACCAACTTCAATGATACTGCTCACTCTCAGGCGCTCCTCTAAATCTCCGCGCCGGGGAGGACGCAGGTCTGCAGGATGGGTACGGGGAATTTAAAGACCATTTTCTCCACCTTCAATGAAGTCACCAAGCACTATCATATGGGCAGGCGGACTTTTCTGCCTCCGCACGGTAAACTCTGCAGATCTTATGCGAGCACACTAAGAATGTTGCGTACTTGGTCAAATCCCGCTTTAGCTTTCCTCAGCATCATTGCCCCCGCCGCCTTCGAGTCAACCTGCTCGAATTGCGAGTCGGTCAGCAGCTTAGAACACATGATCCGGTGGTGCCCCTCATTATGGGAACCAAATCGAGTCACCGAGAAGGAGTGGTGCTCTGCCCATCAAGTGTTCCGAGCTTCTCCCACAGCTTCGGGCTGTCCAGAGAGCCCACGATACGATGAGCTTCTCCCCACATTGGAGCGGCCCGCGGTGCTGATCTAAGTGCTGCGGTTTTAAGGACCTTGTAACAGTTCTTTGTCTGTCTGTCTGGCTGTCTTATATCTTTACGCAACCTTTACCTAATATATATATATATATATATATATATATATATATATATATATATATATATATATATATATATATATATATATATATATATATATATATATATATATACTTTACTTTGAAGCAATTGTCTCATAGGCCTGCCTTGTTGCCTTACTGGAAGCATATGCAGGTGGCATACATTTTTATTAGTGCACACTAAGAAACGATAATGTTCTTACAAGAATCATCGTCTCTTAAGATATGTTGTACCTAATTTTAATAAGCAACATCTTTCCTTCTCAGACATAGAGCACTGCTGAAAGAAATGCCGTGTAAGTATGCGCTTGGTGCCATAACATCATCATCATTATTCTAATTCTATGTTTATTTTAAGACGAAGACGTCTCCGAACAATTCCAAGCTACTAGTGACTTGTCGTGCCCTATTGCATGCTATACCTGCAAATTGTCTAATTTTATCCTAACGCCTAATTATCTGCCGTCCTCCACTGCACTGCCTTTGTGCTGGCGACCATTCTGTAACTGTGTATTCTGTTACACTTTCTAAATGCTTGGTGCCATATCATCGGTGTAAGGTCATTCTCCAGTTGTAATACATGAATCAGCAAGTGTTACCCGACCTTTGAAGATGTCGGCCTTTGCTAATAAAGTTCTGTGGCTGCGAAGTTCACAAATACCTGTCTTTCCGTTTTCAGACATTCTTGAATGGAAGACCGGTTTTGCACGAGTACAGTCGTATTTGTGGCCTTAACATATGATGCATACTAAAGAGGGGTGATTATGTCTGGAGATGCCTTGGCTGTTTATTTGGGTAAATGTAACTAAATCAACAATTGACAATATTCGCAGCGCCGCTCTGGTCATGAGCGCCAAAGATAGGATATTCCTAGCGCTGACCAAGAGGTGACGTTAAATTTCACTAGAAAGTAGGCTGACACTTCAACATGGCCCAAGTCTAGGTCATTGGCCAACGTGAACCACTGGGTAGTTCATTGGCAAATGCGAAGCGCATCGGCCTGCGGCCCTGAGCGTACAGGGTTCGATAACAACTGTAGGACTAACTCGCGTTAATGAGTATGTGGCACTGTGTACTTATGTGCCGCTATTCAAGGAATGTTTTTTTTTACTACGTCATAGGCCAGCGCGTATTCGGCACTGGTACTGGTATGCATGATACCATCCAGTATGGTTGCCACAAAGCTCCAGATTAAACCAGATTTTGTGCCAAACAGGCGGCCCTATATGGTGCCAGTGCGTCCAGTATAAGCCAGCTTAGTTGCAAACAGGGCCCCTGTTAAGACCCATTTCTGCATAAACTGGTCGTGCCTAAACCTGCTTGCATGTCAAACGGGACCCCGCTCAGACCTGTTCGTGTGTGAACTGGTCCTGTTTATATATCTTTGCATGCCAAACGGGACCCCGTTCAGACCTGTTCGTGTGTGAACTGGTCCAGTTTATACCTGTTTGCATGCCAAACGGGACCCCGTTCAAACCTGTTCGTGTGTAAACTGGTCCTGTTTATACCTGTTTGTTGCTTAACAGGTCCCCGTTAAATCCAGTTTAAACCTGTATAAACCAGTTTGAATTTAAATAGGATTTTCCAATAGGGTGAGCATGTGGCATTCGTTATGTACCGCTCTTGAACGAGTCCATATACTACGGATGTGGTGCACTCAGCATGGGCCACTCGGTCTCTGCTGCTCGCTCACTACTGCAGCCGCCGTGGTTGCTTAGTCACTATGGTGTTAGGCTGCTAAGCACAAGGTCGCGGGATCGGATCCCGGGCACGGCGGCCACATTTCGATGGGGGCGAAATGCGAAAACACCCGTGCACTTATTTTTGGGGCACGTTAAAAACCTCAGGTGGTCCAAATTTCTGGAGTCCCCCACTACGGCGTGCGTCATAATCAGATACTGCTTTTGGCACCTAAGACCCCATAATTTTTTATCGGTCTCTGCTGCTCTACGGCGTCCCTAGATGGTGCAATGTCTGCAGTAAGAAGCGCGAGAGAGGAACCACGCTGCGTAGTCGTTTCGGCGTTAGTAGTAGGGCTTCGACTGGGGCTAGTTGCTATGACATCGTTCTCTTTACTGCACTATACTGTTGCACACAGGACAATATAAACAAAGCCGACGCACATGTGCGCAAACCTTCAACTGTTAATTTCAAGCTAGTGCACGTCAAGCTTGTATAATGAAAGTGAATACAAAACATAAGACAAGATGCGTAAGTGAAAGTCATTTAAGCATATCGGCTTTCACAATAACAAGTATGGCTTCATCTGACGCCTCTCTATGAATTGAAAAGCTATTTCTCCAAGCGCAACAGAAGGCATACTAACATGTTTCCCCCGAGTAATTCCTGGCATGAAATAAGCTTCCAAGACTTCAAGTGTTTTTTAAGAGCTACAGCTCCAAAAAGAAGCTCTTTTTTTACCTCTTTGATTGCTATACTTCTTGCTATTTGCGATGAACTAGCGGTGATAAGTATAATTTTTTTATACAGTGGTACATGACTACGTTGGGGGATGGCTGAGGAAGCGGGCGGCCAAATGAAAGTTATTAGGAATAAATGACTAAATACAAGACAATATAGGATTTGTTACATTGCGCAGCGTGGATGCGGGAGTTCCACTTTCTATTACACCACGGATTCAGTAGCCAAATTACAAAATATGTAACATTCCATTAACTACTTGACGAGTGCTTCGCTGTAGATATATTAGAAAAAAATTTGTTCAATGTGTATTTTACTGTGATAGCAATTCAATGAATTCTCCATGCGCATTTCTGCCATTGTTGTCGTCGTCGCCGTATTGTTCCGTGTAAAACAGAAGGTCGATAACACAGTCGCCGCACGCTATATGTTGCATGTGCGAGTGAAAGCGTGCGACTGTGAGCCGACGGTAATGGCTCAATCTCGCGCGCTCAAAGGAGGAAAGCAGAGAGGAAGCGCGCCGCCTTCCGCAGCATGCAAGTCATCATAGGGAGGAGAGGTAGGGTATAGAGGGGGCGTTTTACACAGGCGGCAACTGCGTATAGCTAGGCGATCTGCGATGGGCACAGAGTCTAGGTGCGTCGACCACTCATAGCTTCATGTGCGCTGTGTTCTAGCAGCTCAGTCTACGTTGAAGCGATAGGCAGCACGAAGGTCACTTCGCTCGTTGCTGCCGCCGCGCTTCGTCACGCCAGGATTCTGACAGCGAGTGACAGGAGTGTTATGTGTTCATGTTTGCCTGTGCCCCCGTGAGACCGTTCCGATTGATTTAGTTGGTAAGTGAATGTTTACAAGTCTGAACGGTGGATGCATTTACTATCGTTACTTTGTTTAGCTATCTACGAATTTGCTATCGCAATTGATGCTTCCGCCTTTCGGGCGTCACTGCGAATGTTTGTGCAGAAATATCAGAACATTTTAGGCGTGCTATGCAGATGCCTAGTGTATTATTCCAAGGGTTCGAGGAATTGCTGCCTATATTCGTGTCAGTGTGGGTGAAATATTCTATATAACAGTAGCTGCAAAGTGTAATGCATAACTAACAGGCACAGCATGCATCATTGCGTTTTAGATGCACATAATGCTTCTTGCTTACATATGCATGTGCATTACCGAAAATACTGAACGTTTCTGTGATCTTCTCCACTTCGCTCAGAATGCTAAAATGTACAATTTACCATCCACTAGACTTTATTGATTTCTCTAATCGAGTCTGATTTGAATTGCATAGAATGCAATAACTTTTCAAGCGGTAAGATATAGCATTTATGCCCTTGCTATGTTATTGCTACCCAGAATCCATCTTTAATCTTTAGTCACTCCTAGTCCGCTTCTAATTTTAGCGCCATGAAAGTGTGATGGCCGTGGCATATGTACCTGTAATATCTGCACGTCTAGCAATCAAATCATGTAATCATTTTTTAAATGTTAACCTTCTTATATTTTCTGTGGATGCACTTACACATTTACACAATTACAAGACGTGAGAGTTTCTTCTGTTGATTACTTAGGGGTGTTTTCTTCTCGATTTCAGACCTTGTGCAGTGGCCCGTCGATTCACACCGTCCATCTTAGATGTTTTCTCCAATGCGGATGAATGCCGGCGGGGTTGTACATGACAAAAGTAAAGCAGTTTGCATACTTTATGCTAAAGCATTAAGTCTGTGTAAACATTGCAAATAGCATAATGATAACATAGACATTTGTGCTGACAGTTTAACGACGTCAACACAATCAACATCCGCAATACTAATTTTATAACTCGAAATATACAGACTCCTGCTCATTCACCGGGACTCATACAGACTCATTCACCGGGATGTCATCAATTGCATAAGAAGTTCATGCTATACTATTGGCCACTGACTACATTATTGTGCAGTGAAAACCTTCTGTGCCGTCTTAGTAATATACTCAAAGTGGGATCTTTGACGACTTGCGCGCTTTTCAGATGTGATCAAAACATAATAATAATTAATCACTTTTCACTGAATATATCTAGAGCTGCATTGTCAGTGCATCAAGTGAATGACGAATAAACTGAAACTGAAACTGAAACTGAAGTGAAGCTACAATGTATTCTTTGCCATGCCAGTATTCTTGGCCATGCAGGAAACACTGAAGCCGACAAGTTGCCTAGAGACGCGTACCATCCCTCTCCTGTCGCACCAACTCAATGCAGGAATGCTCATGCTTGTATTCGACTAAAATAATTAGCACGCCTTCATGAGTGTTTCCTGGCCAAAGAAAAGTTAGTTAGGGGATAAAATATGGCATCAATGCCGCAATCAGCTCTAAGCGCTTTAAATTTTATTATGTGAAAGTGATGTTCTATTTCTCAATAAAAACTAAGTTTGCTGTAGTCCTTCTTTACCGAAAGTGAAACTATAGTTGCCTTTCTTTACTGAAGCGGTTGTACTGTAAGCTATCCTGTATTTATTTATTTCACTGAAACGCTCTGCTGACCTAAATGGTACATAGTTGAAGCTTATAAATGGGACGACATAAAATACGCGGAAATGAAGGACGGGGCGACTGTCATGAACTTGTCCCGTCCATCGTGTCCATTTATTTCGTGTCGTGGCATAGTTGAGCTTAAGCATAAACATTTACTAATATTTTATTTATTTATTCGTGATTACTCAGTTCACTTCATTGATTGACTTTAGTTTAATTGCAGAAAGTGAAACATTTTCTACTATAGTGACTGTTGAATCACGTTTGCAGAATGTTCTTCATTGCCAAACATTAATTTATTATACCACCTCCTCTTATCAACCTTTCATTATTGACGAAACTTGTTTTTGGAGATACCAGTGACACAGTAGTCGCGAACGTTTTCAATTTCATCCATATACATGCCACCCTGCGCAAAGGCTTCGTCTCCACCATGAAGCCAGGAAGCCGAGACAGGTAAGCAAAGGCAAGATAAAAATAACCGTTGTCGAGTATATAAAAGATTTGAAAACTTTGTTTGCAGCGCCTTTTCCTGTGAACATAGTTGCACAGTGGGACGCTTTTGTTAGAAATCGAGAATGCAACGAAGGACAACGACTGTGGGAGTTGAATATACGGCACTAGCAGCACCACATGCATTTAAGGTTGGCGGGAGGACGGCTCGCATCTGGAACGACGCACGTGCAAAAATCAAGCTTGGCGTCGGTAGGTGAAGCACGCAGGACGACTCTACTGGCGTCAGTGTGCACCTCGGTGGAAGACTGGAGCAGAAGTGGAGCGAATAAGCGGTGAAGTCAGAGTATGGCGTAGTAGGGCACAGGCCTCAAACACGCTGCAGGCATATTTAATAGCGGTCTATAGCCGATTATGACCTTTTTCAGTGGTGCGATGACGGAAGCGAAGTACTTCACAATGTGGCGTAAGCAGGAACACAGGCCCAGATACTGGTAAGCGCTCTCTCTATAGCCGGCTTCGGGAAATTAGCAAAAGCATGAAGTCTGTCGGGGTTTTCTTAGGGGTCATAATAAGCATGGTAATCGCACGATACCCGAATATGCATTTCCAAAGATTAGGTATAAAGCGTGCACGCACCAGACGCTTTACGTGTTTGTAGAGGCCGTGTAAGTAGCCATTACAAAATGTCATTCAAGTAGTAGAGGAATGTCTTCCATTTATTCCTAAATAAGGAGCGTTTAAGATTGTTTCGGATAGTTACCGGCACATGACAATGTCCGATTGGCATAACACTAAACACGTATGGGCCTGTATGGCTTACTAAATTAGTCTTGGGGCTATTTGACGGTACCGAGTGACCGTGCCAATCGCCACATCTGAAGTCTGGCATTAAAACAAATTTGGCCCCTTGCAGAAAATCTTGCACGTAGTATGGACAGAACGGCACAAACAGCCTGTTGTTGTCTCCCTAACTATTGGAAAGTATCAAATGTTGCGGTAAGGAATTTTGAAATCGGCCTATGACAGCCAGAACATATCTCGTAGATCACAGCAGCTCCTATAAAGCAGCACTTTCAGTGCTGCTGGGTATCATTTACAAGCAGTCAACCAAGCATCTGGGCTAAGGAACGGTTAGTCACCTATTTTGTTTTACGCAGGGGAGTGTATTGCGTGAATTTGGCGTGTTAAATCTACAATTTATTCTTCATATTTGGGTGGGTGTTCCGAGTGGTAGCGTAAAGCCACCTTTGGCTCTTGGAATACCGCGTGTTTCCATTCCCTTCTTGAGGTGAAAAAGACGTTAAAATGCAAAGCAACAGCAAGGCATTAAAAACCTGTCCGTCGTTTTCCTGCCGCTCGGGCCACTCCTGTCGCGGAGGAAGCCGTCGGGATGCTTAATAGGAGCTTACCGTCAAAGACGCCCGCACAAGACACGTAGACAGGAGCGACATTGTGGGTTGGTTATGGCGTTACCATCGGCAACAAACAGCTTGCCGGGTACAGTTTCACGAGACGCGAAAGGCAAGGTTCAGAAAGAAAACTCGGCAAAGCCACAGTCAGTAGCAGCATACGGTGTGTCGTTACACACCTTCAAAACTAGTTGCGGTAACATCAGTATCCAATGAGAGAGAAGTTCTGAACGTGTTTAAGAGCAGACTAAGTTGCTTGATAGCCTTTCTTGTGAAAGCCTCCTCAGTGCAGGATGCCTTGTGAACTGGCCGCCTGCCTTGTCCTGGTCACTAGCTGATGCGTGTCATCAGTGTTGATGCTCGTAAACTTGGTATCTCACTGCTCTGGTACGCTCCCTCTTCTATTTTCGACGTTTCCAGTTTTCTTGTTGCAATTCCTGTTGACGTGTACTCAAGTGTTTTTCTGGCAACGGTCCCTCCAATGTTTTTATCAAGGTTCGTGTTGGCAGATTGGAAATTTTCGCCACATGCGTGATGTACGTCGAAAGTCACACTGTCTGTTCTCGAAAGTTCGCCGTTTACGCCATTAGGCGTTGTGTGCTGCTGCTTAGTTGTCATAGGGTCCACTGAAACCCGGCGGGTACTTGCGTCACAAGGCATGAACTACAGTCCCAAAGCTCGGGCACCTAGAGTAGTAAGATGCCTTTTGACAAACGTCGTTGCAGTCGGTACTCACTGCAGATCATTTTGCAATGCCTGAGTGCGGCAATGACCTTTTCTATCGACTCTGAATATTTACTCCTTTGACGATTATCATTCTTCGGTAACTTCGCGCGAATTGCGGCACCTGCTTTGTTTCGCATATACAGCGACTGAGGTTAGCAGCAAGGTTGGACCACGAGGTATGTGCTCACTGCAGTTGAACAATTGAATCCCGCATATGGTGAGCACATACTTCGTCACCCAGTATTTCTCCTGAGCCATGAGCTGTCTTTAGGTTTTAGAACAGTCTTCAATTTTTTAGCAGACGTAATCACCATACTTACTGTCTGGTAAGGTTATATGTAGGGCAGCCTTGCCTTGCAGGCGGCTGCTGCGGTGAAAAAATTTTCACAGTGACTGCCTCTCAGCCCTTCACTTCAAGGACTCTCTTGTGGGGCTAGGGCTATTGCATGCATTCTTTAATATCATCTCTTCATAACAGAACATTTAGACTCATAGATCACATCACGAGCCATTGAAATTATTTTAATACACATATCTTTTACGCGATTTACAAGGACTTGTTCTAGGCATCTTTATAGCCACGTTGTATCTACCATTTGCAACTTACTGCTCACATCATTCCTAACATATTGAGAACTTATTACCATATGTCATGGCACTCTTTGGCCATGGCTGGCCCTTGCACAATTAAGCACTACGCATCATCATCAACCTGCTGCCCTTCAACGGAACTCTCTGACGCTGGTGGTGCGTTAGTCACAAGGCACCGCTGTTCGAAGAAACACATTCATGATGGCTTGCAGTACTCTGACTGTGCCAGCCTTTAATGAACTTTGATGCCAACTTGGGTTCCGGGATACCGCCAGTATGTGTGTGCCGCTCTCCCATTGGCGTCTTTGATGCCAACTTGGGTAAATAGGCATGGGCATCTTGGAATGTGTTGCTCTAAAATGACAAAAAAGTTCGTTTACCTTCTCCAATGCTGCGCGGAATCAAACCCACATGGCACTGTTTCCTCGAGGAGGGCAACCAGATGTTTTAGCAGGCTCCGCCACAAACGCACCGGGTTTGTGCTGCTTCCAACGATCGTCTTTCACACCAGCGCGTTAGCAAGCTTCGTCATGAGCACACTAGTTATATGCCGCTCTTTAATTAATCTCTTCCCAGTTTAGGCTACTGGGTATTGTTGTGCCTGGTGATCCCTCGGAACAAAGAAGGCTTCACTGCCAGATGTGCAGCTGTCTAGGGACGCAATAACGTAAAACCATTCCAAACTTTTCTGTTCTATTTCAGCAATCAGCCCTCCGCGATTGGGGAAGAACTTTTTGGACCACCCCCACTTCACCGGTCTGTCAGGCGACTTCACAAAAACCACGATAGCTCCCCATCTGATACGTTGTGTACATACTGATTATGCATGATTTTACCAAACAAAATAAAAATAGGTATTTCTGATTCGACGCCTTTTCGCCATTGTCCTTCTGCAATTGGTCAAATGTTTTCGGGCTGCACCCACTTCACCTGCCTGTCGTGCGACGTCACAAAACCGAAAAGACTCACTGCGTCAAAGTGACGTCTGCACGTTAAAGATGCATTAATATGCCGAACAAAACTGAATTTCTTCTCAATAGCCGCAGGCTGCCCCATTCCGTAAGGAATAAAAGATGGCTGCCGCCGATCACTCGGGCGCTGGCTACTCGCACTTGCCGGAGAGCATGGGTTTAGTTAGGTACAATCAAACATTTTGCGGGGCCCTGTAACGTTTTAGAGCACTTTCGGCACGTTTACAACCTCGCTCTGCCAACTCTTCTTTGACGAGGATCCGTCATAACTGCAATCTTAACCTTACTTTGCATGCCGCCGCGATTTTCGACCAGCTACCGCAAGCTAGTGAGGAAAAGTGGACCAATCGCTGACACCGGTCCCACACTCTTCATCCGGTTATCAATTTTAAGTGCACAGGCTTCGGCCCCGTCGAATCCCTCTCCACTTGAGCGTACTTCTCGCCTCTTGTCACCCAATTAGATAACACAAGCTGCACATTGTAGGCAATGTTATTCCTAAGTAAACAAAAGTAACCGCTTTTAAACGAGAAGAGCATTTCATTGGTCTTTTCAGACAACCCTGCGGGTTACCGCCCAGCGCTTGCGTCGGCGGTTACGCAAATTTGACGTCAGAACATTGGAATAAAAACACAATGGAATAGTTTTACGTTATATGGCTCTAGGGTGCTACGCACGCTTCGTCGTTTACTCAAGGTGACTAAATAAACGTCAGCTGGGTTTTACGGACAAGGAATTATGTTCCGTATTGTCGGCTTTACGACCGCCCAGAGCTGACAGGCGAGACGAGTGCCGACGGTGGCGTGTAAACAATCATAGATCATTTCAAGGCCTCAACACCCCTCTCCGACTACCGCGAAAGCCAGTCTGCCAATCCGAAAGCCAGTCTGCCGATCCTGAAGAGGCCACTGATTGAGGAAAGGGCCATTGTTGAGGACTCCCGATGAACGGCGTCGACGAAGGGTCCACAGTTTGCCACGTGGTTGCCTCGTAGCGTGCAAAGTTGAAGATAAGTGAGCCTGCAAAAAAGGTGGGAGTTCGGCAAAGGGGTGGGATATCAGGGCCGGGATCTAACGTGAACGTTTCGGCGTTTATGCGGTGAGAGAACGAGGCTCGGTAGTGTACGTGTTCCGAAAGTTGTAGCCGTGTTTGTAAAAGTCAGTCATGTGCATTTGAATATAAACATCTTTCTCATCTCTTAAACGTCGCTCGGGATGTTTCTTTCTCCCGGCACCTGGCACGGCACCATCCATCGAGCCTTCGTGGCTGCGCAGAGCACCGACTTCCCAGTAGTATTTGCCGCTCAGTGCACGGCAAGCTAGTGCACAATTCACAGCGTTGACAGGCAATGGCGCGCTGCGCTTGTCTCGGAGGCCATGTGCAGACTTCGTGGAAGTGCCACTAAATTGCGCAACGTGTCCAGAAAGAAGCGCAATAGAGAAGCGCGGTTGCCACGTGACGCGTTTCTCAGGCGCCATGCATTTCAGAAGGTGAGCGCAGGCTTCACGGTGGCGCCGCAAGATGGCGTCGAGTGTCCTTAAGGAAACGCAAAAGAGGAGTCTCGCTGTACTACATGCCTCAAACATACAACGTTTTGACGGTGGCAATACGTTGTGCCGCTACATTTATTCAGTGCTGACGTTTTACCATAGACAGTCACCGGCACACGGCTTGTGCCGCAATATTTTATGGATTGTCTCGTATCCACCACTCTAATACTTTATTATTCATCTTTCGGAAATATAGGACCTTCTGATATTTCCAGTGTTGTCCAATTTTGTTGACACGAAGCAGTGTTAAAAGTGGTGAGAGAGCGTCGCCTGTAAAACCCGCATTTAGCGAAAACCTATAATAGCATTATTGCTTGCATCTTTTCATGCAAGCGTACAACCCACGTGCCTTACTTCGGTGTCGTTGTGTAGATGAAGGAAGCGATTACTCGATTATGCATGTGCAGCGTGTGCAGTTGCCGCAGTTCTCACGCATGCAATGGCGCAATCAGAGCTACACTTAGCCTCTTTCTCGGCGTTCCGAGGGACATAGAGGCATAGTTCGGCCAGGGGTCGGCAAAGGTCGAATGTAGTGGCCACGCCATAAGACAGCGCCACGATCACACTCTAGCAGCGCCTCTACCCACACGCAAGCTCATGCCTTTTTACTGTATTCATATTCGTAATTGCTTTTACTGTCATCGGCCATGCCAGTTGTGTTCAGTGGCCTAAAAGTTGCTTCAAGGGGCTGCGCGGTTTCAACATTTCCGGGGACGCTCCCATTCAGCATCTTATGTGCACTCGCCGCTAGCAGTAGATAAACTATGTGAGCACGGAGCGCGGAAAATACGATGTCCTCGGGGATGGATATCCATGAGTTAAGCCACATCACCTATTGTTACCATGATACTACGGTCAATAAAGAATGCCATCACCGTCTAAGTGAGGGGTAAATGCGGCTAAGAACAATATGCAAAATCTTTTGTTTCTATATTTATTATATCTGACCGGAATCCTTTGCGGATCATTGAGTAAATTGGGCTTTACTCAAATTACACAAAAAAGTAAACATGAAACACAGAATGCACCGTTCAATAAGGCAAAATTGGAAACTTGGGATCAAAAGAGAACACCAGCCAACAATACAACATCGAAATTACATAAACATATTCGGGCCAGGATACCCAAGCAAAGAAAGGGGAACGTCAACAATAGAGTTCAGTAAAGATATGTTGATGATAAGGAGGTGAAAATACAAAGTATTATAACACGTATAATACATGTTATACGTGGTACGTGTTATACGTATAACACGTCTAAAAGAAAAAAAAACTATAAAGAATGAAAGCGCGAGTTAGCTGACAACAT
Source organism: Dermacentor andersoni (assembly GCF_023375885.2). Lineage (NCBI taxonomy): Eukaryota > Metazoa > Arthropoda > Arachnida > Ixodida > Ixodidae > Dermacentor > Dermacentor andersoni. Next base: position 168,800,845 of record NC_092815.1, on the reverse strand, counting down.
GCGAATTAGGTGACTGCAGAAATTTTTGGGGGTTCGATTCTGCGATTACGTGCCCAGGATCGTAATTGCATAGACGATTTGCAAGACGAAGCGCTGATGAGCTAAATATGTCAGTTTTATCCTGGATGCGCTTGAAGCATAGGTGAGTGTATAACCTACGTGATGTTTGCGAAGATGTATCAAGGCATTAAAGATGGTGATTAAATTCATGCACGTATTTATGAAACAACTACCAAAGCGCAATGTTACGGCGATTATTTAGCAGCTCCAAGGAAACAGCGAGTTCCAATTTCGTTACGCTGGAGTGGTAGTCAGAAATTCAAGGAGCGGAACGAGCGCCTCTGCCTAATTCTAACTTGGAAGTTTGATAGTTTTGATAGGTGGGGGGGGGGGGGGGGGGGCGAGGTCGGAGAGGAAAGCTCAAGTTGTGGGCGAGCAAGTGCTTGAATTCGGCAGCATGTTACACTCCTGTAAGGTGCGAAGGCGAAAGCCTGCTAGACACTTGCTTGTGCAGTTCGGCTTCTTCGGTTTGTTTTCGACGCTTGGCTCCGGCTTCGCGCGCTCGTCTAGTGGGGTCAGGCTCGCGCCAACGATGTTTTTCTTCGACTTAACCTTGCATCTTCTCAGCAGAGGACTGAAACGTGTCCTGTTCTGTGTGTTGTATGGGTGATTTCAACGAATGTGTGTTAAAGCTAGATGAATCATCATTTGGCCGTCCGCAGATTATTGTCGTCTTCGAGGCAGACTAATTGTTTTCGCTGCATTGGCCCAGTTTTAAACACCACAAATCACATTTGTGCGAACATTGCCTGATCCACTACAGATTCGCGATGCGCTTCCCAATAATACTTATTGTCTTCCTCGAACCGGCTTAGTTTCATTACATTTTTGCAAACCACGCGAAAGTAAGGCCTTACGGCATTTGAAACTGATTATTACAACATAATCTAAACACATTATAAACAAACACCGCCTTTGCGACAAACGCTTCGCAATGCGCGAGAAGGGCTGCCATCAGGATACTTTGTCCTTACTCTACTGGTTTTATTCGCTCCGGCTGCCTAATTCACCTGGTGGCCTGATGGTAGTAATTTTTCCACTAGGTAAATTAGACCACTCAACTACAATTTCTGATAGCCTTGCAGGCTGATCATCATCGTGCTCTTCTATTTGCGTGTCTAGTGATTCACCTATGCTTGAAATTTTCCACTTTTTCGTTCCTGCCCAGTTGCCATGGGGTCCCTTAAGTTTGGTGGCCCGTCTTAACATTTGTTTTTGAACGAAACAAGCGATGCAGTGGAGATACTTCGCATTTTGCCTCACTTATTCTTCTTTTACTGCTAACAGCATACGTCAAGGCGGCTAGATTTTGAATGGGTTCAATTAAGAAAGCCATATAAAACCAAGTATAGACTACATCTACAGATTATAAGCACCTGGTATTTCCCTGGCATAGCAAAATTCTGTAACAAAAGGATGCTTTGAGGTCTCCCTCACAAAGTTGGGCCGCTTTATTCTGGCGCCGCATTTCTACTTACACAGCTGAGGCTTAGTGCGCTACCCACTGTGTATTTTCGTAATGAAGAAGACAGAATTCATCACCTCCACCTACTTTGCCGTTGGTTTACTGCCACGAGAAACGGAATCCTGCAGCTACAGGTTCGAGCACCTGGCCTGGAATTACATCAAGTTCTTATTGTTTCTCCAGCGGCCTCCTCTGTTGTATTTAACCATAGCGATGTTTGCTCCACTCTCTAAGAATTTCTTAGACAATATAAGCAATGCCCTATTAATTTATTTTAATTTTCTTTCCATGTGGGCTATGCAATAAATTAATATTCATTCTTCCAGCTAATATTGGTTTCAGGACACCCTACTTAACGTAACATATAACACGTAGTCAATAGACGCACCAAGATCTTTTTTATTGATAAAATTGAAAAATCCGCCAGTTTCTTTCCCATCTTCTAAATAGGTAGGAGCCGCATGCTCGGTAGGCAACAACAACAAAAACAAGCCGCAAAAGAAGAAGAAAAAAAAGAAGAAGTACCGCTTGGAGACAATGGGTCATGCTTTCACTAATGGGACGATAAACCCGCGCACAGGCATGTGCCCAGGAGATACCCGCTTGCTCAAGCAGACGTGGCGAAACCTGTGCGAGCACAACCGAAACTACGGTGCGCTCATCTTGCAGTCGTTCTTCCACAAGCAGCCAGACACCATGCAGCTGTTCCGGCGCTTTCGCGGCAAACCCGTCCAGTCCCTGCCTGAAGCCATGTTGTTCATGACGCACGCCTGCGCCTTCGGCTGCCAGCTCACCTCCATGGTCGATAACAGCGACGACCCCGATCTGCTGGAGGCGCTGATCCGCAAGAATGCCGAGGTGCACAGGCATCACCTGGGTGTCCTGCCTATGCACTTTCGCATCATGGGCAAAGCCGTGGTGGACGTTCTGCAGACCGAGAACGGCAAGCTCATGACTGCTGACGCTGTCTTGGCGTGGGAAAGGCTGTTCAGTGTAAGTGCACGTGTGGAAATTACTGGTGTCCGCATTTTCTGGCTATGTACCTCGGGATCTTTCTGTGCCCCATTAATGGCAATTTGCAGCTTCAACAATCTTATGGACACGAACACAAAGACTACGTGTGCCTCTCTGCAAGCATGAATCATTTATTGAGTTTTCTTTATACGAAGAACGGCCTGACCAGAGTGTGTGCCGTCATGTCGTCCTATTATGACGTCGTCGTTAAAAAATTTGGCACTTGAAATCAGTAAATGTCAAACATACCGCTCTACTCCGCCAATGTACATTGTAAATGGACGGGGAAAATATGTTGCGGCTACGTACATTTTAGGGTAAATGAAATAAAGAAACCCTGATTCTTGCTAATTACATGCTTCCGTCATTCAGTGACTGGCGCGACCTCCCTGTAAAGGAGATTTTTGCCAAAAGGAAATACAATGTGAATGCCAGCAACCAAATGTGTGCCGATTTGCTGTGTGATACTAGTGCGCAGTAAGAAACGTAAGTGTTACGTTAATTTAGTAGTGTCAGAAATGGCAGCCTAACTAAGCATCACATAGAAGCAGTATGCGAACAGTGGTTCCTTCAGTCATCTCGACAACGTATAACGTTGCTGATAGGTGTATAGCTGATGGTCGCGACATACACTTTTGTTAGGGTGCACACGCAATTTCGATCTTGGAATTTACAGTAACGTAAGCGAATGGATCGATTCTTTTTTTTTCCACTTCTTGCAAATGTTTAACTAATACATCAGGTTCCGGCTGCCCGTAGCATTCCGTGCCCTGATGTAGCGACACCACGTTATGTCTGATTTTTCGGCACCTGTTTGTTTTTCTCAGGCTGGGTTTTGCAGATCAGCTCAACTGCTTAATTCTCTAAAAGGATCACTTCACGGAACCACCGTGTTCCGTGCACAACACGTGATTTGGTGGTGATTTGGTGGCAGTGTCATGTTTCGGAATAGCGATACTTGGAACGCAAAGCTACCCCGCCGCGGCCGGTTCGCGTGGCAGAGCGCGCTAGCCCACCGCGAAACAAAGCTTGAAAACACCCCCTGGTACAACGCCAAGAATTAAAAAAATGTCGTCACATCCATCCTAGCGAGATAACGTTCATGCGATTAGCAACACAATCTGAATATTGGTGGCTAACCATGTGATTATACGTATTATATAACGTTTACACTAAGCGGGAATTAGGGAACATGTTTCGCGCCAACTTGGATCACTGAGTAGGTGTTACACAGTGACACCTAACCAGCGACACAAGTTGAAGCGAAACATGTTCGTTGAAGAGCGGAACACAATCAGTACCGCACACCCGAAGAGTTAAGTTCACATTAAAAAGGTTATTTGAAGAGCAGCATATACCCTCTGTCACATAACGAGGGTCTCGTAAGCAGTGATTAAAGTTGGGCCAACGGTTGGCATACGGTTCTCTCAGCATAGCAGCCCGATGCTGTACTCATTCCGTGATGGAAAATCAAATGTTCCAAGTCGATGTGATAGAAGTAGGTGCGGACATATATATGTGCATAATACATACATACATACATACATACATACATACATACATACATACATACATACATACATACATACATACATACATACATACATACATACATACATACATACATACATACATACATACATAACTGATTAACTGAATAAAGTTCCGCTTAGTTGGGAGTATCAACGGAAGATTTCGGCACGATTAAAGTAATACAGCACCACCCCTAGCAACTGCATGGCCTGGCTTTACACTGGGAAAGACCATAAATGATCGGCGACGAATGGCGGCGCGCCTGGGTGACGAGGTACGACGGCGCTGAGCTGACGCCGTCGCAGGCTCAGCAGGCTCAGTCTCATCTACACTATACTGGCGTTATATAACCAGCTTTGAAAGACATCATTTCCATTAGGCCGACACATGTATCCGGATCCGCAGTGACTGCGGTTCCGGATCATGAGACTGAAATAATCAGAAGAATAAGAATGGGCTAGGGTGCGTTTGGCAGGCATTCTCAGATCATGAACAGCAGGTTGCCATTATCCCTCAAGAGAAAAGTTTATAACAGCTGTGTCTTACCAGTACTCACGCACGGGGCAGAAACCTGGAGGCTTACGAAAAGGGTTCTACTTAAATTTAGGACGACGCAACGAGCTATGGAAAGAATGATAGGTGTGACATTAAGGGATAAGAAAAGAGCAGATTGGGTGAGGGAACAAACGCGAGTTAATGATATCTTAGTTGAAATCAAGAAAAAGAAATGGGCATGGGCAGGACACGTAATGAGGAGTGAAGATAACCGATGGTCATTGAGAGTTACGGAATGGATTCCAAGGGAAGGAAAGCGTAGCAGAGGGCGGCAGAGTTAGGTGGGCGGATGAGATTAAGAAGTTTGCAGGGACAACATGGCCACAACTAGTACATGACCGGGTAGTTGGAGAAGTATGGGAGAGGCCTTTGCCCTGCATTGGGCATAACCAGGCTGATGATGATGATGATGATGATGATGATGTATCCCTTAGGACTGATCACTGCTCCAAATCAAAAGTCCCAACGTGCCACACAAACCCGCTCAGTGACACATTTATCCCTATGACCTGCATCGACTGAAAACACCTTACTGCCACCATTGCTTTAACACTCCAATATGTTCAAGACTTCCATGTACCGTGTGCTTCATGCTAAATTTTTCTGCATGTACTTCATAATAATCAGACTCCTCTTCTCTTTAATATATCCGTGCCTTGAGAGTATAATACGCAATAAATATAGTAAAGATATAGATAAACAAAACACAAGCGCAAGTTTTAAGCTTATGGCTCTTGTCCTGAAAAATAAGCGTGTAACTTTGGCGCTTCTTTTTCTAGTTACACGGGTTCACTACAATCTATATTTCTAGCTTGCAGTTTATTGCCGTCGTGACGGCGACAGTCATGGAGGCTTCGAAGCTGACTTCCGACGGAGGAAAGAAAGCTGAAGACGCCGTCAACTCCAGCACTCTTTCCAAGAAGGTCAAAGCGCAAAGATCAGCGTCATGGTCCTCATCGTCTTGTTCGGCAGGTTCCGAATCGTCCGCCAATGTCGGGCAGAGTAAATTGCCCTCTCAGCCCTGGTCAGAACGACCGTCCACAACAGCTGTCGGGCCGTACATCCCGCCCTCGGAATCCGCTTCATCGCACAAGGTGACGAACGTACCACCTGCTAAACAGGACGTCCACCAGTCCAAGAGCACGGTGAAGAAGCAGCCAAAAGAACCAGAGAAAGAAAGCTGAATTCCAGACAGCCAGTTATAAAGCCGGACAACCGGCCATTGCTTCACCCTTATAAGTATGCGAACGGGAGCATTTGTGTGAATCGCAATTCGATAGCTTATCTCAATGTGCATATTACTGCTCTGATCACCGTTACCCGGTGCCAACAATAAAACACTGTGTGTTAGGTACACGCAAAGGTATCTCCAAAACCACCTTTTTACCAAACGATATTAAACGTTTCATGTTCGTCTGTTCCAACGCTCGAATAAATATTTTCCGTATGCGTGACCAACACGGTAATTAATAGTAAACACACATCGCTACTAGAAGCGATTCGTTGATCTTTAATTTTCTTTTCTCTCAACGACCATGAAGGCTGCTGCGCCAGCGCGTGTTTGAAGAAGGAGCTTAACAACTAATATGAACCCAATTTTTTTTCATTGGCTCATATGGCAATAAACAACAGAAGGGAAGAGAACTAGTTTCTGTAGTATTTCTCTGACCTTCGTGTATTTGACAATGTATTAATATGCCGCGAGAGGCTCGTCGTCGGATATAATCGCGGGATAAAAATAAAATCTCTTGTTCGAAAAAAAAAAAGACTTTAGGATGCTCTAGTGAAGCTTTTCTAGTCACCGGTACGTTTTGAAACCGTGCAATACAAATACAAGCGAGACAGTGCTGTCAGCGTGGCTGTGACATATAGTTAAAGAAGTTACTGTGGCTAACCTCGTGTGGGTGACATTTTAGGACCTCATGTAAGGACCATGATTCTCAGGAGGCATGAGATTACCTTAGCACAATTCAGCACAAGTGGCACCTGCTGTCCGACAAGTCTTGTGTTCTTGACTAGCGGTTACATCTTAGCATTCCGCTTTATGCAAACTTCACCGTGAAACATTACGGCATTTAGAGAGTCTGAGTGCGAACAAAATGCGAAGCCATTCCGTTGAAAAGAATTACTGAATATTTTATTTTTCCCTATTCCTTGCGTTATTAGACAACTGTTTACAATTGCTCTTAATAAGCTGGCATACATGGGTACTGTTATTTCATTGTTTGGTTTTCACTTACGTGTACTATCACCCTGACTGCTTTTTATGTCCTTCGGGACTTTAGTGTATTCGAAATAAAGAAAATTAATAACGAAAAAAATAGTACTTCAAGGACCTACCTCTTTATTTTGCTTTTCTAACTACTGGTGTATTTTACTCATGTTGACTTTTCCTACTCTTACTATTAGGCTGTTTTTAAATATTTATTCTACAATATATTCCGCCTGATGCATGACACTGCAATGCCACTAGGGCGTTTTAGCTTTCCACGCCTTTGTCAATCTACCGAGAGACAGCACTTATCGTGGGCTTCTCGACTATCGTGTAATACTGGATGGCAAAATAAATTTAATTGAAATAGTTTTTCTCATTCTAATGAGGTGCTTATAGAACTCAATAGCAAACTACTGCGGCAAAACTGACTTCGCTATGAACGCCAACGCTAATGCGATTAGCGGTGAAGCAACATGCTAGCACAAGTTTTTGGCCGCGAGGCGCGTGTGTAGCGGGATACATCTTTCGCGTTTTTCCCTGGGCACGCTGCGCCATCTGACGGCACCACTGCAGTGTCGGTTAGTGGTGTGGGTGTGCAAATAGTGCAGATACAACCCCCCTGTTAAAATCTCTGTGAAACTTTGCTTTCGGTGAGCGGATGATCGAATTGACCCCATTTCAGCTCTGCATCTTGGTGTAAACAAAAATGTCGCGTGCGCGCAAGCTCATGCGCACCCCCGCTACGCAATGAGCAAACTCTTATATTGCCTCCTATGGCGTCATTTGTCCTTATTTATATTGAATGTTCCTCTCGCGTCTAGCTAATCGCTCGTGATGGGCATGTACCAAAGGCTGAATATTCTCATAACAATCAACAAGTGGCGATCACTTCAAGGAGCTCATTGGCTCTAGCAAAATATATAAACCAAAAAAATCCGCCCACCACACAATATTTCATGACATCTAAAATCGATAATGTTCGTTTTAATCTGCTGCTACATTTATGTCGCGACAGAGTTTCAGGAAAAACCCCTCGTTAGATCGGAACGCTGGACTAATTGTTTGTCTGCAAGCATATTTCATTCCAATGATAGTGCAGTGGAAATACCGCATGATAAGAATTTCTCACAGGACTGTTGTACTCCTTTAATGCAGTTTATATGTTTGTCCCCACCTAGGAGAGCTTCATTTCTTAATTATTTGGTGAAATGTTGTGGGCACTCTGTACATACTTCATGCACTTACGTTATTATATATCTAATAAATATCCTGAAAATATTATATGCAACTGCGACCTAAACAGTTGAGCGTCGAGCTGGCTTCCAGGAGTTTCAAACGCAATTGCCCTGACACCGCAGCCAGATGCTCTATCCATTCGACCATGGACTGCCTAGTGACCCAAGTTCAAGTTATGGTATATTTGGCGACACAGCATCATCCAACAGATGTTACGTATTCTACGATTTACGCTGCCGTCCTAAATTACTCGTACGTTGTTTGTCACATAACGTGATTTATTGCCATCACACAGCGATCATTAGTTTTTACTGCTTCAGCATTCTTAGGGCACCTCTCGCACTTTCCGGGAATAAGCTATGTATGTATGTATGTATGTATGTATGTATGTATGTATGTATGTATGTATGTATGTATGTATGTATGTATGTATGTATGTATGTATGTATGTATGTATGTATGTATGTGTGGTATGCAGGTATGTATGCCTAACCCCTGTCCCGCCTACCTGGGTCACTGGGCAGTCCGTGGTCGAATGGTCAGCGTGCCGGACTGCTGTACTGAGGGCCCAGGGTTTGAAGCCAACCATTGGGTCAGCTTGGGCTACTGAATTTGTTGCAATGACTACATATGCGCCGCTTTTCAGTTAGCCTCTTTCAGGGCGACTTAAATCACAGTATATGCGGGACAGGGTAGGCACCCCTATTCAATAAAACTCTTTCGCACCAACTTCGAGCAATGGGTACACACCACTCGGTCTATGCTCGTCTTCAATGAACTTGTTTCATGCGAACTTGAATCACTTGGTAGGTGCCAGTAGGTGCTTTCCGCAATTCACTGACTTTACTTTTAAAGCAAGTGTGAGAGAGAGGTAGGTACAGTAAAGAGAGTGTGCTTTACTGTACAAAAGAAGTATCGGAATCACTTGAGAAAATCGCTCAAGGACTTGCGCGACGTTTCAAACATAAATTGCCGCTAGGCCTAAAGAAACCTCCCTTGGGAGACGACTTTGAAACAGTAACAGCGACAGAGATTGAAAGCATTATTAGTTCGTTACCTGCGTCAGCCCCCAGTCCAGATGGAATTACAACAGGAATGCTAAAAGTTTTATATTATTATGCGCGTCAGGACCTCCTAAACATAATTTCTCTCTCAAGAATGCATGGTTTCGAAGCGAGTGGAGAAGAGCTAAATCTATTCCACTATTAAAGAAAAGATCAGCTGAACTTGACTTAGACAATATAAGACCAATTTCTCTTACTTCTAATGTCGTCAAATTGATAGAAAGGGCTCTTCATGGGCGTATAAGAAATTTTATGCAAGATCATACCCTTCTCAGCCCTTGCCAGGTTGGTTTTCGTCCCGGCCACTCCAAATGGTGTGCCCATGTAGAGTTAGAGAGCCGCATTAAACTTGCTCGCCGCAAAAGAGAGTACGCAGCTTTGACGACGCTAGATGTATCAAAAGCATACGACTCTGTAGGACATTGTATTCTATTTGATAAACATCAGTCTCCGAATTTTCCAAAATATATAACCGCTTGGATCTATGAATTTTTAAGAGATAGAGAGTTTTATTGTTACCAATACGATATTTCGACGTCCAAGCACAAGCACACAAGAGGTGTACCACAGGGTTCCGTTCTTTCCCCTATATTATTTAACATTTTGCTAAGCCCAATTTCTTTGTGTCCGGAAGTACATGTTTATGTTTACGCTGACGATATCGCATTTTTTAGGTCCGCGAATAATATGCATTCACTACAACAGTCGTTGCAGAATTACTTAGGAATGCTGGAGACATGGCTAGAGGGGTTATGTATGTGGTTAAATATTAGCAAAAGTGCGGTATTAGTATTCCTAATACCTGCACAGGTGCACATATGTTTACTATACCGACAGGAAATCATTCCTCAGGTTGACGAAGTCAAGTACCTTGGTGTTATTTACGATGGCAAACTAACCTGGCGCAGTCACATTGAACGTATTAAAACAAAAGCAGAACGAGCCGTAGCTATGCTCCGCCGGCTCTGCCACCGTCGCTCTGGACTACGCAGGGATACCTTGCTGATGATCTATAAAATGTATGTTCGGCCCATATTAGAATTCGGCTGCGTAATATTATACGGTGGCCCTGCCTACAAAATTAAACCTCTCATACTTTTAGAAAGAGCAGCTCTATGGTCATGCCTTGCGCTACCTAGATTTGTTGCCAACACTGCTTTATATCAGGAACCTCATATACCCTCCTTAGATTGCACATTCTGCATACTTACGTTTCAGACATTTTGAAAAATTTATGACTATTTAAAAAGAAGTACCCAATATTCTTTTGTCACTGAACCTTCTCAGTTTTTTTAAGTATCGTGGTCGAGATTCCACAGTCCTCAGATAATATTCGTACAAACACAGTTACAAAAATTGGATGTGTCCATACGCAAAGTTTACCATTCAAATGATGCCTTAACATACCTCGAAATTGAGTTCGAGGACATATTTCCAAATCATGCTAAACTATTACCAAGGAGATATTTAATTATTATCTTACACGGCCACTCACACCAGCTAACCACTGTCAATGTAATAGCTACTGAAGTTTCTGTGTGCAATGAGAAAGCAGGAGTGGGGGTCTTCTCTGAATCGTTTCAATGACCTTACTCTCTTCGCCTTTCCTACGTCACACCTATATTTCAGGCAGAATTATTAGCGATTATATTAACATTACGCAAACTCCCCCTAAAAGACCCATTAGCTGTTATTGTGACCGACTCCTTATCTATATGCACCGCACTAACTGCATCTTTAAATTCAAAATTCAACAATTCAAAGAGCATTTCGTTCGATGGTACCTCCGTACTTACGAAAAGTATGTTTGCTTTGGGTGTCGGGACATCATGGGTTGCACTTGAATGAAATGGCTGATCCACTTGCACGAGCATCCCTGAACGGCCCTATCATATTTGTTTTGCCGACATCAGCTTATATCACGGCGGCTAGGTACAGAGATTTCGCTATATCTCAAAACTCTGCCATCTCCATACTAACACCTTCTTCTGAATTCGACCATCTTGCTTTCCCATGGAATATTAATTGGTGTCCTTCAAGGCAATTGGAAGTTTCTTTTACAAAACTGAAATGCCGTATACCTCCTCTAAATTTTTACTTACACAGGTCTGGTGTCGCTATGTCCCCTCTATGTTCTTTTTGCACTGCACCTGAAACTATCGAAATTATTTTCTATCGTGCCGCCGCTTTCAAAGACAAAGAAAACTATTAGAATACTCATTTACCAAACTTGGGCTATCGCTAACCTTCCCAAGCATTCTTTATTTTGGGGCGACTTCACTGGGATCCAGCCACAGGGATGCTTATCTTGCAATTTACAATTTTGTTAGAGAAACAAAAAGTGTACCTTGCAAAATTTCTAAAATTACCCACAGTTTCTATTATTTCATTTCTTTAGGTTAACCTATTTTATCAAAATTCTTAACAATATTTTCATTGCACTTCTAAATTACAGTTACATCGTCCCACGCTCCACTATTCAAATCTGGTTTCTCTCTACTTCTAACCATACGGAAAACCACCTGCTTCTTGGCCAGTCCCCCATAGTGGGTAAGCGCCACTGTCGAGGACACAAGACGAGTCAAGAAGCCTGAACTGCGCCCTTGTTCTAATTGTCTCACCGCTCTCGTCTCCAGTGAACCGCGACAATATGTAATGCTTATGACTGACTACCTACATATATATTGGCGACACCACTGTGTGCGATAGCCAGGGACGTTTACCAAATTTCGCACTCGTAACTAAGGAAATGCAATGTTGATTGGCTAGCTCACATATCAGCCTGACCGATAATAAGTGTTCTGTTCTTGTTTTGCCCTTTAAAGACTCAGTGCGTACATGGTTCAATTATCAGCTGCACGATGTCCCATTATGCAGATTAATTATTTTCTGTTCATTGACGCAGTCACAAACACAGCAAATTCAATTTACGCGAACATTAGCTAAGTCACTACATATTCGCAATGCGCACCCAAAAAATACCTACTGTTTCTCGAAGAAAATTTCGTTGAATAGCGTTCTCGCAGTCCACCCGAAACTAATGCCTTACGGCACCTTAAACGGATTAATACAGCACCGTCTAAACAAACGATCAACAAACATCCTACTTGCGACAGACGCACCGTTGTGCTAGGAAAGGCCTGAGTATGGAATATTTTGTCCTACGTCTACTGATTTATTTTCTTTGGGTTTCCTGATTTTGTGAGTACTAGTTTGGCTGAGTTTAAGGCGGTAACTTTATTTCTACGTAAATAAAACAACTCAACCACAGAAGGTTCTAATCTTACAGAATCACTATCCCTTTCCTTTTTTAGTGATTCCCCTAATAGAACTCCTCTACTTGGCAGTCCCTGCTTATGAGCAATGTATTCATTTGATTTTAGTACTAGCTTTCAAAGATATGATTCTGAAGGAAAAAAATCAATTTACTGGCAAAGACTTTGCTTTCAGCCCACTACTTCTTCTACTACTGATAGAATTACGGCTCTATATTGTATGCATTCAATTGTAAACGTCTTATAAGGCTTAGTATTGACTACTTCTCCAGGTAATGTGCACCCTAAACTTCTTAGGCGTAGCGAATTCTGTAGAACAAAGATACTTGCGCTTTCCGTCTTAAAACCAGAGTACCACATTCTGGTCCTGAGGTTCTACTTAAACCACTCAGGTTTTATTCCTTGCCCACTGCGGTCATGTTGTAGTAAGGAAGAAACAATTTATCATTTCCCCCTGCGTCGCCGCCGGTTTACTGCGGCAAGAAAGAGAACCTTGAAACTACATCTTCGAAGACTTGGGCTGAAATTAACAGAACCTGTTATTGTTTCCTTTGGGACATTCACTGTGCGACTTAACCAGAGGGATGTTTGCTCCACTGCACTATGCAAGGAATCATTATTTAATATTGGGGGTGGCATTGGTTCTCCTTTGACGTTTCACCCATTGGAGCGCATAGTGAATGGAAATTCAGATTTTTTTCATAACGTTGAAAAATTCCCCGATTTCTTGTCCAATCTCACATAGTAGGTAGGAGCCGCAGGCTCGATAGGTAACAACAGCAGAAAGGCAAGAAGCGAAAGAAGAAGAAGTAGAAGAAGAACTATCCTTCGGAGGTAATGGGCCACGTTTTCGCTAAGGAGTCGGTAAACCCGCGCACAGGCCTGACGCCGAAAGAGACCCGGTTGCTCAAGCAGACGTGGCGATACTTCTGCGACCACAACCGCAACTTCGGCGCGCTCATCTTGCAGGCGTTCTTCCACAAGCAGCCCGACACCATGCACCTGTTCCGGAACTTTCGCGGCAAACCCGTCCAGACCCTGCCAGAAGACATGTTGTTCAGGACGCACGCCTGCACCTTCGGCTACCAGCTGACTTCCATGGTCGATAACAGCGATGACGCCGATCTGCTGGAGGCGCTCATCCGCAAGAATGCCGAGGTTCACAAGAAACACTTGGGTGTCACGCCGATGCACTTCCGCATCATGGGCAAAGCCGTGGTGGACGTTCTGCAACCCAAGAACGGCAAGCTCATGACGCCTGGCGCTGTCTTGGCGTGGGAAAAGCTGTTCAATGTAAGTGCACGTGTGAAATTATAGTTGTCCACTCTCTCTTCATTGTATATATTGCTGTTCAGCTCTCATCCAGTAAGGTTCTTCACACTTTCGACAATCCTACGCGGATCTACACAGAAGCTACGTATGCCTCTGTGCAACTGTGCCTAATTTATTAAACTTTTTTATCGGAAAAGCAGGCCTCCGCAGATAGTGCGCCTTCACGAGGCCCTGTTATGACGTCGTTCGTGGAAAAAAATTGTACTTGAAATGAGTGAACTTTTAAACCTACCGCTCTGTCCTGCCAAAGTGCATTGTTTGGTGACCCCAGAAACATGCTTCGGAGTTGTACACTGTAGGACAGGTTAATGAAAAACATACTGTATTTGCTAATTACATGTTTTCGCCCTCAGTTACTGGCGCAACTTTCCTATAAATGAGATCTGTGCCAGAAGAAATCGCAGTAAGAACGCGAAGTCTCCAATATGTGCCATTTTGCTTTGTGAAATGTCACCGCAGTAGCAAATGTTATCGTTATGGCAATTTACTAGTGTCGCAAATGTCAGCGTCCCTTAGCAGCATATACAAGCGGTTCGCGCATGCGTATAGCAGCGGTTCCTTCAGCACTCTCGACCATTGTTGCTAAATGTGAAATCGGTGGTTCTGACGCCCACTTTTGTTAGGGTGTATATACAAGCCATTTCTATCTCGGCATTGAAAGACACGTAAGCGAAACAACTGTTTAGTTTTTTTTTTTTCAATTATTGCGAACGTTTCGCTTGAGCATCGGGTTTCGGCAGCCCGAATTATTGTGTTCTGGTGATCCGAGGCCACGTTCCTTGCTGACTTTTTATCAGCTATTCCTTTAGCTGACTGAGTGGACAGGTCTGTGGAACTGCTCAATTCTTAAAAATTTTCATTCCGTCCAAACACCCTGTTCTGTCCTCAGCACATGCTTTCAAGACAAGGTAATGTCTTAGCAGAGCAAAACACGTATACGCCCAGTAAGTACTTCTGAACTTAACGTTACAGCGCAAACACTTAAGACGAACCACAAAAAGAAAGACACGACAAACACTGGCGCTGTGCGTGTCGTGACACAACAACAGCGCCAGTGTGTGTCATGTCTTTATTTTTGTGGTTCGTCTTAGGTATTTGCGCTGTAACGTTAAGTTCGCGATTGTGTACCAACTAGGCCCAAATGAAGTTTTACTGGCACAGTAAGTAACATGTGCACACGCATAACATTGCTCGTCGAACGCAAAAAGGCCGCGCCGCCGCCGGTGCCTAGAGCATGTGAACGCGCAGTGGAAAACAAAGCTAGCCACGTACTTCTGAAACGACGCCGAAATAAAAAGAAGCACGTTGCTGCCAACGCAGAAACATGCTCCCAATCTCGCGTTTCATGCTGAATTCCAATGGAGAATTCTGAGCAGCCGACCAACTACGCGAGCGAGTGCTGCTTTCTGCCGTAGAGCGGCGCCGCCAATTTCCCGATCGGAGCACAAGCCAAGACTCCAGAGCATAACGGGGTGCCGGAAGGGCTACACCGAACTCAGAGTTAGGAGAGATGTACCCTAGGTGGGGTCATCGGCTTTCTTTGTTCGCCGAAGTTGTCAGAATTACGATATCTGAGTATGAGCTGTAACCATCGGGCCGCAAGAACAATGCCACATACTGCGACGAGTTTTCCATGGCGTCTTCCAATAACAAGAACGCCACAGCTACAGCAGCGTCGCCAAGAGATTAGGCAGTGAAAAAAACAATGAGTGCGTGTCAAGGCTTTCCTTTACGCACAGTTCTGGTTCGCTCCGCCAGTTTTAGCAGAGTACTTTCAACTGGTGCACACATTGAGCGTACATCGAAATCTGCTGTCGATTCCCACTTTCTCGAAAAAGAGAAGAAATTGTAGGGGTGACTCCGCCATTGGACTTCGTCAGCAAGCGCTGAGCACAATGAGTCATTTCTCTATTGTAAATAATGTGAAATGAATCACGGAAAATATAGCGAAAAGTATCTTTTTCCGGTGTGTCTTCGCGCTTCCAGTGGCCAGCTTAGTGCGCAATGTCGCCATAGTTGATTAGAACGTTTACTTTCAGACTGCTACGCATAAACTTGGGTGCATTATAGTCATTTCGGAAAGGCTACTTTCTGTAGGTTAACATAAGTCTCTCACAGGAGAGATCATAGCTTCAAAGTAGAATTTCCAGCCGGCCTCACGAACCTGTTCGCCCACTCATGTGATCTTAGAATTTGCGTCGTCTGGGACCACCGTTCTACTGCCATCGATCGCCGATTCCAACAACGTGGAGGCTGCCCTGCACAATGCTCATTTTTAAGCTTTTTCTGTACGTGTTGTATATTCATCAAACCAGTCGTCGTTTTACTACATCCGGGCTTTGACAGGATTGTAAATAAATGAATAAATAAATAAAGCCACAAGCAAGAGTTTTAAGCTTGTGGCTCTTGCTCTGCAAATCAGGCGCGTAATATTGGCGGTTCTATTTCTCTGCTTTGGTTCGGTAAAATGTACATTTCGTGCTTGCAGTTTATCGCCACCGTTACGACCACCGTTCTTGACCCTTCCAAGGCGGATGGTGCAGACAGTGTCCACAACCCCAGCACTCCTTCAAAGAAACTCAGGCCGCAAAGATCAGTGTCACGCACCGCAGTATCGTCTGCGAAAAGTGCCAAATCGAAAGCCTAAATCGGACAGAGTACGAGCACTGCCACCGCGCCCTCTCAACGCAAGTCACATTTACCTCCCGCAGCAGCTGTTGTGCCGTACAGCCTGCCGTCGGAAGCCTGCGCATCCACCAAGAGGCCAAACATATCACGTGCGAGGCAAGGCGTCCAGCAGTTCAAGAGCTCGGTCAAAAAACAGCCCAAGGTGGTCAGGGAACAACACCTCAGTGACAGTTAGGTAAACTGACAACCGACAATTTTCTCAATATCGAATGTGTGTGAACTATACTAATACAATGAAGTGCATTATGTACCTCGATTTGCTTTGCACGTTTATGCTGTGATTGTATTGCCTAGTGAGGATAATAAAATGTTCCGAGTAAGGAGCATGCAATGTGTTCTGCAAATTCAGTTGTGTTACAAGATCATTTTTTTGCGTGGCAGCTTTGCGCCAGTATGTGTTTGTAGAAGCACTTGAGTAAATAAAAGGAAATAAAATTAGTGGATGTGACAGCGTAAAAGAAAAGAAGCAATCACAGCTAGGTTTTGTGGCGTTATTGTGGTCTTAAGTATATGAAAAATCTTGATACGGGAGAAGAGGATCGTCGCCCTAACAAAAACTTGGGATGAAAAGGAATTCTAATTAATGAAGGAAAAGTGAGACATATAACCAATCGTAGCTATTGCTACAAAGGAAACCCATACGGGTTTCTCGAAAGGAAAGCCTTGCAGTTGAGGAAAATTCGTCCTGGTCCAGTACTCGAACGCGGGACCACCGCCTTTCCGGGGCAGCCGTTCTACCATCTGAGCTAACCATGCAGGCGAATAGCAGATCGTAGGGCGAAGTCCAAGTTATCGACAACTCTAAGCGAAGGCAAGACATTGACGTAATAGGTCTGCGGAAACCCGCAAGGTGGAGGGAAGTAATTATTCAAGGGAAAATGAGACATCCACCCAATCTTAACAATTGCTATAACAGAAACCCATACGGGTTCCTCGAAAGAAAATCCTTGGAGTCGAACAAAAATTTGTCCTGCTCCGGAACTCGAACCCGGGACCACCGCCTTTCCGGGGCAGTCGCTCTACCATCTGAGCTAACCAGGCGGCTAGCAGATGGCAGGGCGAAGTCGAAGCAAAGGCAATAGTTTGACGTAATAGTTCTGCGTAAACCCGCAAGGTGGAGGGAAGTAATTAATGAAGTTAAAATGAGACATGAGTTCAGATGGTAGAGCGACTGCCCCGGAAAGGCGGTGGTCCCGGGTTCGAGTCCCGGACCAGGGCGAATTTTTCTTCAGCGGCGAGGCCTTTATTTCGAAGAACCCGTATGGGTTTCTTTTGTAGCAATTGCTACGATTGGGTGGATGTCTCATTTTCCCTACATTAATTACTTCCCTCCACCTTGCCGGTTTCCGCAGAACTATTACGTCAGAAGAAATTCTGTTTCTGAAACTTTCAGATGTTCATGTCAAATTTCTTTTTCACTGACTGCACAGTTTTAAAATCTGTGATAAAGACAATAATTCATCACAGCGTTGGTTGTTGGCTGCGGTTTATTATTTGAAAGGTAACTGCGAGCTAGCCCCTTGTCAGTGACATAGAATGGCCTCCCGAAATAATCATCGTTCTTAAGCGCCATAAAATGACGTTAGCCTAATTTATGAAAACTAGCACCTGTTGTGAGAAGCGTCTCGTGATCTTGAATCACTGGCCATTGATGAAGCAAGCAAGGAACTTACTTCCGGGCAGGCGGTACCATACATATATGCCGTGTCGTATATCATTAAGACGACGACCTCTCTCCTTGGTGTTGGCATTGTGTAAACACCGTGTTTACACGATGTTATCACGGTGTAAACTGTCCAACATTTGTGCTATGATGATCCACTAGAAAAGAAAAAAAGGCATGTGGTACAAAACATGCAACCAAGTTTATGGAGTGTGTGTCAGGGGTAGTTCATCTCATCACACTTTGTTTTAGAACGCAGCAAGTAGGGCAGATATGTCAGTGCTTTACTGGTGCACAGTGACAGCACGATCCTATAGTGAAGAATGCTTTTGGTGCGTGCCTCATAATCAAACCGTAGTTTTGGCACACAAACACCTAAAATTTAATTTTAGTGCTTTTTGTCGGCTTAATGGGCACGTTTTGTAACGAATGCTGACGTTATCCACTGTTAAGTTAAACGAAGCTTATGGGCAGAGCTAGAGATAAGACGGAGTGAAGTAATAGAGGTCTATTATACAAAGCGAAGCTGTGCTGCCAATGTCAGCATGTCGTCTTTATCCCTTCTCGTCACCGAACAGATTTATTAGAGCTCAGCTATTAAGCGCCCGTTGCGGCCGCGAGCTTCGGCGTTGTATCTCGTTATCGACCAAACGAGCACATTGAAGATGGAAAGGGAACGCGCAGCGCAGCCGGAGATGAAAGATGGCAATATCAAAGAGAGCGCAAGGAGGAAAGCGGAGGAGGCGGATATGGCGAAAGCGCGAGAAGAAAAGCGTTGTGCCGCGCAAAACGGGCTCTGCAGCGACGATGGCTACGACATTGCGCCAGTGTAGCGCGCGTCGTCTGTATAGGGACAAAGCGCAGCATGAACTGAGGTCATTCTGCTGCGGCTGCTGTGAACAGCGTAAACGCGTCACCCATGCGCTGCCTCTCGCGATCTGTCGATTAGCGAGGCAGTCGCGTCACACTGTGTTCCTTTCGCAACATGCCCCACGAGTCAGTTCTTCCGGGCCAGCTAATATATTGCGAATTGAAAACACTTAAAGAGCTGCGCTCAGTTTTCGCATTAGGAAATATTTTAATCGTCAGTGATTTTTTTCTGCGCAGCTTCCTCCGCGTGTTATTTGATTAGTATGGGCAGTAGATCACTGAGAGTTCGTTCTTTGTTTTGGTTATTCTGTTTGTTGCAGGTGGGTCGTGATCATGTGCTATGGTTGTGCTTAAACAAGCCTTTCTGTCGTAAATGAAATCAGAAGTGGGCACCTGTCCGGTCATATGTGGTTTATGTCGTCGTATTGCTTGCAGCGTAAATTTGTTCGAATATGACGCACCGACTAGCTCAACCCTTGATTCTGCTGGACGCTTCATGTCTGAGGCGTTTGGAGCAGGGTACCTCTGCATAGAAGCCCGTATGCAGCAGGGTTCTTCTAAAGCGAAGCTTTGTTAGCCTGTTTCTTCTGCTATTATACTGCTACTGCGGTCTTGCACGCAACAGCAGAAGGTGGCTGAAAGCGCGTAAATTCTACATCGTGGTAGAGCGGAACGCAATTAATTTCACAAAAGACACAAAAATTGCTTCTGCAGCTCCCGGGACGTCACCACAGCCTCTATGCAAATCTGTTTTAAAGCGAAACATTCTTTACCTCTTCCTTCTACTATCGCACTGCTGCGGCTGCTGCTGTCTAGCACACGGTGTTGGGGGGTAATTCCGAGCGGGTGTATGTTACGCATGACAGGAGTGGCAGAGAACAAAAGCGACGCGACAAACTCGCTTGGACCATTGCACTACGTCGAATGGGCACAGTGCCCTCTGGAGCTCCCCACGCGTCACTACATTAGCCTCTTGGCAGCTGTAATTATCCATCAACATCCACAAAAGCATTGTAGAACTTGCAGCGATTACCTTTCCACTAACGTGCAAGTTGAGAGGGAATCTTGTATGGTAGAGAGGAGGGGGAAGAGTAATAGAATGGGAAAATCTAAAGCCCCTCGATTAGAACCAATGCAGTCGCTAAACGAGTGACTAACAGCTTGCCACTCTTCGCTCACAGTTTCCATACCAGAAGGCGGGGTGGGGGTGGAGGGAAGGATAGGGAAAAGGCGACGTGAAAGACAAGGAAACGCTACCACTATGGATACGACAGCGGTCCCTGGCCCACGGCATAAATTTAAGTTCAAAGTATACAGTACGGTACTTTTCTGCTATTGATTAAAAATGAACACCACGCAAATTTGTCACGCTGACATCTTACACAGGGCATGCAGAAGCAGAGTTGCGTTAAAACGCACCGTAGGGTCTAGGCGGCACTGCGGATGTGGTCACACGTCAAATCAACACTTCTGTGCTCGTCGCCGTAGCCTTGCGGCAATACCCGCCACGGTTTCTCAGTGGCTACGGGGTTCGGCTGCAAAGCACGAGATCTCGGGATCGAATCCTGGCCGCGGCGGCCGCATTTCGATGGGGGCGAAATGCGAAAACACCCGTGTACTTAGATTTAGGTGCACGTTAAAGAACTCCGGTGGTCTAAATTTCCGGAGACCTCCACTACAGCGTTCCTCATAATCAGAAAGTGGTTTTGGGACGTTAAACCACATATAAAAAAGCTTTGCGACAGTGGCATTGTTTGAGGTTGCGTATTTGCTCCTGGCCGCGGCAGCCGCATTTCAATGGTGGTACAAAAAAAAGCGCCCAAGAATTTACATTCAGGGGCACGTTAAAGAAAACCACCGGGTCAAAATTAATGTGGAGTCCGCCCCTACGGCGCGCCTCATAATCCAGTTGTGGTTTCTGCGTGTGCAATCCGATAATTTACGTTTAATACTTCTGCCACGACCCCGTGTGCCATGGGAGGCCACTAATACGTTCAACCCTCTCAGACGTTATGAATTATGGCGCAAAACGCATCAAGCAATCGCTCAGGCCTATGTGCTGTGTGGTACACGCAGTGGTACACGCAAGGTAACGTTTAGCGTCAACTCACCAGTCTGGTGTTGGGCTAACCGCTGAAAAAATAAAATATTCGCTGTCACCGTCAGCTCTAATTATCGTCAGTGAAAGCAAACACAACAAAAAGCTTCGCTTACATCGGTTCCCACAGTGCGTGGGCCCTGCACATTTTTTAGGCGCGAGAAACTGCGAAAGAATCGTATAAGCTGCAGTGCTTTTCTTTGTACTTACACAGAACACTCCTGAACGGAGGTAGACAGTGGAGGGAGAGAGAGGGTGGAGTCGGATTTTCTACCTAGTCAGTCACCGACACAGCCACCAAACAAGTAATATCTTACCATTCTTCGCTCGCGGCATCCCGTTCACATGGGATGACCACACGAGAAACGAAAGGTGACGACAAAGTATGCCTCGTTCGGGGGCTGTTCAACAAAGAAACACTATACATGGTGTCCAAACTGTCATGCACCGATATTTACAAATATGCAAATGCCATTTAGCTAAAGAGAACCAAGGTAATGTTGTTTGCGGTCCCTTAGAAATACTCAGATTATTTGTGCATTTGAATATTTTTAAATACGTTTATTTTAAATACCTTTATTAAATAAATTTTAATACGTGGCATCTGAATATTTTTAAATACCGGTGCATTTGGGACAAGTTCGGACACCCTGTATACTTGATGTGGCAATAATTTGTTTGACCAAAGCAGCCTCGTCAAACAGCAACGAAATTATAATGAAAGCATTTGAAGGCAAAACGACTCTTGCTAGATATATCCGTAACTTTTTTTTTTAGAGCATTCGATGTATATAAAGACAAAATTTGACTTCAAATGTTAGGTACGTATGTTGTTTGCGGCATTGCACTAGCGCTTCTTCAATCCTACCTAGCACACAGAGTCAAAACGTTAAATTGGGTGATGTCAGGTAAATTTTGCAGCCCATAAGAACTGGCGTACCGCAAGGAAGCATGCTCGCTTCGTTTTTATTCATACTCTAGTAAAATTACATTTCTGTCATATGCCATTACATTTCTGTCAAACGTTTCTCTCATACGCTGATCACACATCGTATATTACAGCTAACACATAAAGCGAATTCAAGCAGCTAGTATGTGAAGCTTTATCGGAATTTCAAGGATACGCAGAGCTGAATTCACTGCCTATAAAATGAAGAGACGAAGATTGTGGCGTGTATGCGAAAGGGAAAGAAATCATGAGCCATTCCACTCTTTGAAGGGGGATGACCAGCGAAGCTTTTTAGCACACGACACCGAGGTGACACAGAATTTTGAAAAAAGGTACTAACATATTTATTGTCTCGATCGGTGGTCATCGTGGCGATAGGTAGGCACACAAATTCTCGTATCACCTCTGCTATTATTATATAAATTCTATCTTATTCCCGTATAGACCGCACTGCAGAGGATCAACACGCTTACGAACAGTGATGGCAGGAACAAAAACGAGAATGCAATTGTCGCCGGCGGGCAGCAAACAGCACCGATGATGATCGTGCCCAAAAGGCCAAGCACATGCGGGACGTCGCTTTTCTTATGCGCGTTGTTCCTCAGAAGTCCCGGCTATACGTGGCCTCCCCATTACGGCGACAGAATAGAAGTGAAATTGAAAATGGAGAACGACAACTTGTCTTTCGGGTATTTTATATAAATTCGCGGGGACGACGGGAACGTCATCCCGCAGAGCCGGATGAAACTATAGACATGCGTGACGTTTCAGCGGCACCGCCACCTCGGGAAAAAGGAAGGAAATGAAACTAGATACGTAAGCGCTTGGAAGGCTGACAAAGATAGGGTCGTGCGAACGTAGACATAGCCGACATGTCACCCTTTCGGTATACCGCGCGGTCTACCGAGGAGGACTTCAGATCGCCTGCGTGTCAGCTTCAATAAATTTGGACTGAGACGCGGAAGGCCTCACACCACCTTGACGTCCTCTGGGTGTTCAACTTGGACAGAGTTGGGATCACCTGCGGTGACCTCACCCTCAACCCTAAGCACCACAGTCCGCGCCCTCTGGGTCATACAGTCGGCCTCCCGGGTTTCTTCACTCCGCAACAAACCCAACCAGGGTAAGGCCCTGCAATGCGTGGCTGCGGTCCCCGCCAGTTCACATTTCACGTACACGAGTTCTTACGCCCCGGGTGTTCGCAGACTGGTGGTTCGTCCATAGGGCCAAGCTTAGTCTCATTCACCTCCATGGAGCCTCTATGTGGATGATGGCTGGACGCGATCAGCGATGCAGTGTGTGCGGTTATGCGAGGGAGACGCTACTGCACGTCCTGTGTCACTGCATGGCGACGAGTGCACTGTGCATGGCGCGCCACAACAACATCGTGTCACGTCTCCGAACGGCATGCCGGCATCGGTTCATCATCGCCTGACAACCAGCTAATCGGTGATACCAACCTTCGCCCTGAATGCCCTGGCCCGTGGCGAGGGGGCTCTGCTCACGGTCCTACCTACGGCTTTTCGAGAGGTTGGGCATCAGCGAAGTCGTTGTCGTGTCAGGGAGGTCTACAAACGCGAAGTCGTCCATTGATAATGCACGGCGGCCGCATTTCGATGGGGGCGAAATGCGAAAACACCCGTGTGCTTAGATTTAGGTGCACGTTAAAGAACCCCAGGTGGTCAAAATTTCCGGAGTCCTCCACTACGGCGTGCCTCATAATCAGAAAGTGGTTTTGGCACGTAAAACCCCAAATATTATTATTATTATCCATTGATAATGCCTCATTGTTCACACTTGACCCATGTTTCCTGGACTTCCACGCATGTTTTTTTTCATCGCCCTTCTTTTCTTGTCACCTTCCAAATATCCTCTCCATGTAGTTTTTTTTCCTCAACATTCGAATAAAATCTGTTCAGACCCTTCTGCCTGGGACCTCTTTGGGTCCCTGGTGTGACAAGGGTAGTTCAACGGTGTGTTACAGGTCCCGGAGACCACCAACCGGAGTCCACAGCGGCATGCGCCGCTGCGGTTAGACCCTTTCTGCACAAATAACAGGATCGGCCCACTTCTCCGTAGACGCAGAACAAAAATGCACGGAACCCTAGCCATAAACAGCTTTGCTCCAATGCTGAATGCGGCACTTAACATGTACATATTGCCACGGGGCAGAATCAGTGAAGCGTAGGTGCATTTACAAGGTATATGCAAATTACAGCAACACTGCGTACACAAGATGGCTGCCCGAACCAGCCGCACGCTCTTCTCGCCAAATCGCCGTCTTTGTTCATAGCCGCAGTAGGTCTCCGTAACATCAAGCCCTGGTCGGAGAGCCGCTGTTTCGGCGCTAGTGTTTATATGGGCGAAGTCGTGCTGGAGTAAGGCTTCATCCTAGACACGTGTACAACATCAAAGGGCACTGGGGCAGACGATGAATAACCGTCCAGTGGGGATACTTCGTAGTTTACATCGTCGAGCTGGGCCAGAATATTGTAAGGCCCTGTGTAACGTGGGAGGAGTTGTTCAGACAATGTGATGCGGCCGCGTGGTGTCTATAGAAGAAATAGATCCCAGTGTCGGCTTCAACACCTCGTCTTTTGTGCAACCTTTGAGGCAGTGAGTCGTGAGTGGGAAATCTGGTGAGCTTTGTGAGCCCGGGCGATATGTTGCGGGAATGCTAGTTGCAATGTTGATAGCGGGTGGAAGGAGTGTGACGTAGGGTATATTTTGGTGACAGCTAAACAGGCTCTCGGATAAAATGGAGAAATATCAGTGATCTAATGACGAGACTAATTATATACAAAGATTACGTACGGTAGCGTGTCGTTCCAGTCACTGTGGTCCGGAGAAACATAAATGGATAGCATCTCTGTCAACGTCCGGTTGAGTCGCTCAGTTAGTCCATTGTCCTGTGGGTGATATGCGTTGGATAGCTTGCGCACGGCACGGCAGCAGAAGCGAAGATGTTTGACAACGTAGGACGAGAACGTAATCAGTGAGCAGCTGCTTCGGTGCGCCATGATGTATTATGACGTCATACAGAAGGAAATCTGCAATATCCGTAACGCAGCTTCTCAACAATGCTCGCGTTTTAAAAATTAAATTATGGGGTTTTACGTGCCAAAACCACTTTCTGATTATGAGGCACGCCGTAGTGGAGGACTCCGGAAATTTCGACCACCTGGGGTTCTTTAACGTGCACCTAAATCTAAGCACACGGGTGTTTTCGCATTTCGCCCCCATCGAAATGCGGCCGCCGTGGCCGGGATTCGATCCCGCGACCTCGTGCTCAGCAGCCTAACACCATAGCCACTGATCAACCGCGGCGGGTGATGCTCGCGTTTTGGCGTAAAGCCTAGTGTAGTGAGTTACGACTGCGACCCACTTCTTGCCGGTGTTAGACATTGGAAGTAGGCATAGGAGACTGACGCTTACGCGAAAGAATGATTCGGCAGGGACGTCGATGGGGTGTAGACATCCAGCTGGTAATATACAGCAGGTCGTTTGCGGCGCTGACAGACGGCACAGGCAGCAACGTAGCCGCGTACGGGTGCTCAGGCCAGGCCAGTAAAAGCGGTGTTGCGCAGGCTCGTAGGTACGGGAGACAGCGAGGTGGCCGACGATGGGTGCGTCATGTAGCTGCTCAAGAACTCCTACGCGACGATGTCGATGTAGGGCGAGTAAATGTTCCGAGCCTCGAGGTGAAAATTGCATCACACAGAAAACCGTCCTAGAGTACGAATGTACTCACAAAGGGTTCGGAATGCGCAGAAGCTAGGTGGCGTGGAGGCATAAATTCTCATCACGCATTGCAAGTCTGATGGCTAGGGCGCAAGCATCGGTATCGCGGGCATCATTGCCTGGATGGTTGACCGGGTGACGGGAGGGGCAGTTGGTGTCCTTGTGTAAACGACCACATTTCTATAGAGCAGTAAGAGTTTATTCTTGCAGTCACAGCGCTTACCGAACCAGTCATCCATTCGGGTTTTTCAGCGATGAAGGCCAGGGCATGGTGACCGTGATAACAAAAAAATTAACGACCAAATAAGTAACGGCGGAACTTAGCTACTGCGCAAAGAAAAGCCAGGCACTCGCGTTCTGTGAAAGAAATGACCTGGTCATTCCGGCATGTTGATGGCCGACCGGAGCATGGCTCGCTTTCCACCGATGTGCGACGTTATTGAACCGGTTGTACCACTCCTCAATTTTTTCGCTGCTCATAGCATCGTCACCGAAAGCCGTCTGAATCTTCCGAATGGTTTCCACTTGGCTATCACCCAGCTTATCGCAAAATGTGATGCATTAGCGCTGCTCCCGTCGTTCTGCCATTTTTCTTACAATAAAAAAACCGACGAGAGCACTGCGCACTACCTCACTCAAACTCTGCGCCCCAGCGACTGAGGCTATCAGCAGGCGGGGAAAAAATTGCGCATGCGCACGAAGGTTCCACGTCAGCTGATACAAGCGCGCTTGTTTCATATCCATCAGGTGTTCGGAAAAAAAATAAGGTCGGATACTTTTCTAACAGACCTCGTATATGAGCAATATATCGGTACGTTTTTCTCAGTATTCTGGAAGTTACATATAGTTTGTGTAGGATTGGTCTTCCTCCAACTGTAACTAGAAAATTCTCATTTAGACATTCCTGTTGTTTGCTTCGAAAGAATCACAGATGCGTGAAAGTTATTGGATACCTGATTACAATCAAAAGACAACGACGCCTGCCACAGTGAGAATACGCACTTTGCTCACTGTTTAGGGAACATTGCGCGAATTATCTGCACTGAATTGAACTGCCTCAACTCTTAAATTATGAATTAAACCTCTGTTTTTCTTGGCGTTTGTAAGCTGAGCCTATAGGCATTTAGAAGTGTCAGCTTCGTGCTTTATTAACAACAAACTAACAAATGAGCTGCATAACGCTGCATAAATTAGGCTTACCGAACCAAAGCATACGCCAAAGAAAGAAAATTACCTTGAATTTTCCAATCGCGCGCCTGCTAAATAATGCAAGACAATGGCCTGTAACACTAACCGACCGATCACATAAACAAGAGTATGCGTTACTGCGTGACCACAGTCCCTATCACGTATATAACTAAAGAAACGCTCCTTTATTGCTGCAATGAAATGTAGCTGCTACACATCGTGTTACGCTATTACGCAGGTTCTTCAGCCATTAAGGCTTGTACGCGTATGTTGTTCACCCTGCTTTGCTTAGTTGCCGTAGCCTGGAAGTGTGAAAGAAACTCTGCAATGCACACGTTGAGTGCGATGGATGCACGCTGGGCGTAAAAGAGTGGCACAGGTCGTGCGAACTGTACAATGTAAACACAAATTAATGGAGCAAACAGACATATGAACAGGCAATGTAATATTCCAAGAAGTTTTCCGAACGAAATTCTTGGATTTCAGGAATACAAAGTGAAGCGTTATAAACCATTAAAGCCGCCAAAGAACAACACACAGCACACAAGACAAGACAACGAGGCAGATTGCCACCCACAACTACTTTATTTTTGCTGAAGACACCTACATATATACCTTCAGTCAGCGCCTGCTAACAAGCACATTCAAGCATCAAGTGAGTTAAGAGAAAGAACGTTCAACAAACTTTTTCCCTGACTCATACAAAGACATGGACTTTTCACCAACACACTCTACCGTTCTTACTGATATAAAACGCTTCCATAATTTCCCTAGTTTTCGACTGCGCTAATATCTCGCACGCTACAAGCAGGACGTTCTGGTTTTGATTGGACTTCTACAAATGTTGGTTGTCCTGGCACTGACAAGTCACGTTTAAATATATAAATGTATGCCTTATTATTACTACTGCCATCATCTCGGCGGTTTCTTACATCAGTACATAAATACTGTCCTCATGTCGACATCAGTGCAAAGTAAGTAATTCGGGCCTTTTTCTTGCATTCTCCCGTTTTTTGTACCAAGGTTTCCAGCGGGTAAACCTTCCTACCGCTTAGCGCCCTCCTCACTCGGAATATAAGGCTGAAGAACTTTCATGTTCGAACTTCGTATCTCATATATATATAACCGAGTATGTTTGTTTCCGTTTTTCATGATGAACGTAAAAGCGTCAAAGTGCAAGTATTTGACATAATGGCAATATGTTTAGCCATACCGGATCCAGTGCGTTACAAGCTAGTAAAGAAAAACATGTCAATATTTCTTTTTTTTTCTCGAAATCAAGAGCACGGCATTTGACGATGCAAAATGAAGTTCCTTCAAAGGGTAAGCTTTAAACGACGTGATATTTTCACTTCTGGTATTTAGGCGCCCTGGCTGCATTGTTTTGGTTTTATGGGCTTCTCAGTATTATTTTCTTTCTTCATGAAATATATCCCGGCAAATTTTCTAGTGAGCCGTTAAGGTTATTCGTTATAAAGACTCATTTGTTGTCTTGCTGTTTACAGAAAGAAATGCAATACAGAATTTGCATTTTACAATCGCACCTATTTCTAACCTAAATACACAAGATATGTGCCGGGGAAGTGGAAAACGGACGCAAAATTAATTTTGTTCCTACGGCTTGAAGCCTTCTATTGGCCTTCTTAATTACAACTTTTCCACAATACATTTACATTCGCACAAGAACAATTTTTCTACATAACTGCGAGTGTTGACGCAATGGAGAAGAAGATGTACGGCAGCAGGTGCCGCAGCTGCCGTAAAATATTTCTTCTCTGTCTCCGTGAATAGCCACAACACACATAATTCACAGGGCTATACACTTCCGAAAATTTTGTGCAGGGGCTGAGGCAGCTGCACTGGAAAAGGCTGTGAAGACCCTGGAGGCAGTGGGACAGCTCCTGCGGGGCAAAAATATTGTCTCCACCGAGAATGTGCGAGGAAGTCAGAAGTGCGCCCTCAGTGGTGCGTCTAAGAATGACGAAGTCTCGAGTGAATAAAGCTCCGAGCTCATTCTGCCAATCCTCATTCACGGCGCTGTTCAGAAGTTGAACAAGGGCTAAGGATCCCTCTTTACAGTGACTAACCGAAAACACAGAGCCAAGTTATGTCGCAAATGTGACCTCAAGTAAGAGTTTGAATATATAGGGCTCTGAGTGGTTGTCACTTACTTCAGGAAAGTCGCCATGACACTGAAGGAAATAAAACTTCTGCGGATACAATATAATCTAATTGTTTGTTGAAGCCTTCTATATGCTCGGCCTTTCATTCTTAGAGAAAAAGAATTACGCTGTTTTATTAGAAATAGGCCTCGTTTACATAATCAACCACGTCTTCTGCCAGTTGTCATTACAACGTGCAGAGAGATTCACCTTTAGTTCTCGGTGCAATAGTCAACGAAGTATGTGAAGTCTGAAAGTTAATCGGTTCAAGAAATAATGACATGAACATTACGTGCCAGCGTCACGACAGAATACTGCCAGAGCGAAAAAATATCAATGACTGTGCACTATGCAGGTGGCTGGTATTGGGGTGACAGTAACCATGAAGGGCCCCTCAACCACTTAGAGATCGAGAGCAAACGAAATGTTTCTTTTCGCCTTCGCTCCACTCCGAATCGGCGCTCTCTTCATTCTCGCCACTTACTTCTTTAGAAGACACGTGGACACTGCGTTAGCACGAAACGTTACGATGCCGCTTTTATAATGCGTTAACATCGTTAGCTTGCTTCACGCACTTTTCTGGGGCTATGAAGTGTGTATATATTTTTGTATCTAGCCGCTTTCTCGCCTGCCTGAATCAATGGGCAGTTCATGGTCGAATGGCCAGTGCATCGGGCAGCTGTGCTGAGGAAAGGGGGGTTCTAAACGAACCATCGGACCAACTTAGAGGTCTGCGTATGTGGCAATGTGTCTTCATCGAACCTCTTTCACGTCATTTCTTACTGCAGAATTAGGACTGGGTGGGTGCCGTTGCTCAATGAAACTCATTGACGCCGTCTTAAATCACAGGGCATGTGTTACTTGGCCTGTGTTAGCCTTGAATGAACCTTTTTGATGCCAACTTGGGCAACTGGGTGTGCGTCGCTCTTCAATGAAGGTCTCTGACTCCCACTCTGCTAACAAGGTATGTGACACTGGGAATGTGACGCTTTCTAACGAAGCAAAGAATCCCATAAACAGAACTCACAAAGGTTCCTCATGGACATTAACCCGATGCCTTAGCACGTTGTGCTAGGAATGCACTGTGCATGTGCTGCTTTTCAATGAACGTCGTTCACGACAATCTTTTAGCAAGATGCGCGATGAATGCACTATGTATGTGCCACCTTTCAATGAACGTATCCAAAACTTGGGCCACTGATTATGTGCCCCTGGCTCTGCAGCACTGGTTGTCACTTAATTAATAGCCCTTCGTTACGAGTGGTGCGAAATAGATGCAGACAAATTTCGGAAAAAGCTTTCTTCATAATTCTTTTCAAAATATTCTTGAGTTTGACCCTACAATAAGCATGTTTCTATGGTTCGGAAGCCTTGCGCATAGTTGGCAAGAACAATGTTAGCAATAGTAAGAGAAATATGTTTTCACGTGTGTAGAAAAATCAACATATAACGATTACTGCGAGGAAAGCATTACAACGTTTCAACACGTCATGATATACCTACGCGAACGTTTTACAGCTAACGGTTTTTTGTGTAGACTTTGGGTGTAAGTTTGTCACTTCAATATTAACTAGGACAAATTCCGTGTTTAGAAACGGAAATGACAGTGGAGTAAAAAAATAATTTGTGCTGAGGTACTATCGTTGCGACTCCATCGACCACTACCACCAACCTCCCTCCAATATTCACTAGTGGAATAAGCACTCCTCGCCAAACACAAAGTCCTCGGTTTGTCTATGGAGCAATAAATTAATTATCCCGCGATGTGAGAATGGCACGTATCTTACGCGGTACAGCGTTTTCACGTCTACCACTTCGCCACAATTAAGGCTCATTCACACCAGGCCTACGCGACACCGATAGCCGTCTGCCGGCTGTGGGCGAGAGCGTTGCTTCCTTCGTGTCGGCGCATCTGTCACGCTGTACCGAAGCCGACAATCTGTTGATGGTCAGCAAAGGCTGTCGCCGACAGTCGGCAGACCCAAATCAGTGTCGTGTTGGCCTCCTTGTGTTAATGAGCTTTGACAGCCAACATTTATTCTACGTTGGCTTTATTAGTGATAATCGTGGAAAATAATAAACATTACATGTACACATAGATCCAGAACAGATGCTGGTTTCTACACATGTAAATTATAAGTGGCATGGTTTGATTCTATTATCATTACCTAAGGCGCCAACTTATACGACGGCATGTAGTCGGTACTGTTTCTTTCAATATATGGCACAACTATATGTGGGGAAGTTTCCAGCATTCCTTTGCTGTTGAACATTTGGAGCATATCTAATCACATTCGTGAATGCGAGTGAAACATTTCACAGACGAAGCCGCAGTCATGGGCTCGTTTGCTCGAAGCGCTGATGCACTCTCTATGTTATCGAAATCCTGACAACATGGGAAAATTCGCTCGTGTGAACTGAGCGGGCGTTCTCTGGAAGCGAGCCCGGCATTATGATTCACACAGCTGACGTCAAACGATCTCGCACAGAATTGTCCATTCTGTTATCTAGTACGCCCAACAGGATGTGTGCGAGCAAGTTTTTTATCAAGAATGCCTACGGAGCGACAACAGTCTCAGTATGCAAAAAAGAAGTGAGGCGTGCAGACAGGACACAAGAGTAGAGAAGTTGACAACACGAACGCCGACTATCAACTGAAGGGAGCACTGAGGCGATAAAAGAAAAAAGACACAAAACTCATCTGCGCATGCTCAGGAATGGTAACACCACTTATTTTTTGCATAATGAATCCTTACCAACTAGCTCAGCTTTCTGTCGTTCTAAACAGTCTCAGCATCTCACAAACCCATTATTCAGCCTGGAAAAAAATTGCGAATGATCCTCCACCTGAGGCGGATTCTCAATTACAAACAAACGTATTTGCATGAACTGCTTTATTCTCTGTCATGAATGAAGAGTGTGAACATATTTTTCCTGAAGACTGCTCAGGTAAAAGTGACTTGAATTAAAAATTCTAGTTGCCAGATATCACGAAGTATGCGCCATAGTCTTCGTGGTGTTGAAGTTTGTTGTTTTTTGTTATCGGCAGGGACACGAAGAAGTTCAAGCAGTTTTTCTAACCTTTAGCTATTTCTCAAGTATTCTTCCTCGTCCATTGTCATAAATATTAATTGTGAAGGCTGGAAAGAGGTATGTAACCCATTGTATCGACCGTTATATTTTCAATTCAAAAGTAAGCTTAGTTACTCTTCTTGCATTGTTAGAGTGATGAATAGTAACGAGGTCCAGAACAAAGTTGGCACTTTCAATGCTTTATTCAGTATGTTAATCTTAACAAGTGTTGACTCCATGAAAGAAATCTCTGTAGGAATAGAAGATATTACAACATCAACTGTTTCGTGTCTAGCATGCTTGAGAAGAACCTGTCTAGCGACTTGAAGATCATGCCTGTTCTATAAATACTGTGAGAAACAATGAAAGGTGTGCGCTCTATACATGAT
This sequence comes from Dermacentor andersoni, assembly GCF_023375885.2. Classification (NCBI taxonomy): domain Eukaryota; kingdom Metazoa; phylum Arthropoda; class Arachnida; order Ixodida; family Ixodidae; genus Dermacentor; species Dermacentor andersoni. The sequence goes on along the minus strand of NC_092815.1, from coordinate 168,768,276 downwards.
GACATACTGACACCGTCAGCAAACATTCAGACCTCGGCCTTCCAACTCGCTTTACTAGACGCTTTACATACAACATTCCAACTTGCAGCACAAGTCTCACCAGATTTTTTGAACTTGTGTGCGACTGGAATAAAGCACCATTATTTTCGTAAGTGCTAATGATTTTGATACACGACCATGGCGATTAACATTTGCGTGCGAAGCGCGTGAGCGGGATAAAAGAGATACGTATATGTTACCCCAAGAGCCCATCACATTGTTTTCTACTGGATCAGCAAATGTTCAGTGCTTTTTATCTTCGACAGAGGCTGCTCCACGAAGATGCTTCAGACCTTCCTGTACACCATACTACTAACAGCTGCAATTAAGTGTCCACTGAGTGACGCTTCATTAACAATATGCCTTCGGTAATAACAGCAAGAGGACACGAAATAATAACATGACATGACATGACAAGAACTTTATTTGAGTCCTGAGGGACTGAGATCTTGGGGAGCTAAAACCGAAGGCTCCCGAAGATCAAGTCGGTGGCGCCACATAGGATGGGACCGGGAGATGAAGTTCCGCCGCAATGTCGTGGGCCCTCTGGACAGCCTGGAGTTGCATGTGGAGATTGCTGCTCTTGAGCGATTCCTGCCATTGTTCTTTCGTGATGGGTGGAGTGGCGTTAAGGGCTGGGCACAGCCAGAGCATGTGTTCAAAAGAGCATGAGTCATGACCACATTTGGGGCACGACTGTGAGTGGGCAGGATCTATCCTGTTAAGAGACCGAGGAGTGGGATACGAACGGGTTTGCAGAAGTCTGAGTGTGCTAGCCTGAGGTTTGTTCAATTTAGGGTGAGGGGGTGGAAATGTCCTCCTGCCCAGTCGATAATGGGAAACAATTTCATGGAAAGTACATAATGGATCTTTGTGGATGTTGACCACGTTACGAGCCTGGCTACCCACGACAGCGCGGTACGTGAAATCACGCGCTCTCCGGTGGGCCTGCTCGTTAGGATTACATCCAAGCGGGTTAACTGAGCTATCTAGATGGGCTGGGAACCACGAGATGTGGTATCCTTCGCTGCTCGCCCTAGTCTTTTGAAGTGCGTTAAGCAAAATCCTGTTCGCCTGTTCAGATACGAGAGCGGACGAGAAGGATCTAACCGCCGTGCGCGAGTCCGAGAAGATGATAGCGGGAACTTTTGAGCTGTGAAAAGCCAGAGCGATCGCCGCTTCCTCCGCCACATGGGCAAACTTCGTATAAACAGAGGCTGCATTGACCAGGTTGCCTACCGCGTCTACCACCGAGACAGCGAACTTATCCCCACTGTCATATCTGGCAGCATCGACAAAGAGGGCATCTAGTTTCTTCTGATTTATCTTTTTAAGGATGGAATTGGCTCTCGCTAATCTCCTACCCTCGTTATGCACTGGGTGGATGTTTCGCGGAACGGGCTCGACCACAATGCGATTTCTGGTTTCCCGGATCAAGCTAACTTTGGTCGCCGGTTCATGTCTTGGTTGGATTCCCGCTTCTTCTAAGATCTTGATCCCTGGCTTAGTGAATGAAAGTCTCATTATTTGACCCGCTGTGTGAGCTTCTATTAGCTCATCGATGGTGTTATGGAGTCCTAGCTCCAGCAGCTTCTCAGTGCTTGTGGACGAGCACGCGCTTGAGGCCGGTTCTGATTAGGGAGTCGAGCTTGGCCTTTTCCGTTTTACCCCAATTAAGGTACGGTGCGATGTAGATAACATTACTCAGGAAGAATGCTTGATAGGCTCTGAGCAAATTGTCCTCTTTGAGACCGCCTCTTCGATTTGAGACGCGGGCTACAAGTCTTAGGACATTACTAGCCTGTCCAGTGAGCCTGTTGAGGGCCGTCGAGTTACAGCCCTTGGCATCACTGAGGAGACCTAGATTTTTCACCGAGTCCATCCTCGGTATAGGATGCCCATTTTTAGCTCAAATTTCTATCGGCAGAGTTTCCAGAGGCGCAAGGTTTCTGACCCCCTGTCTGGACTGGCGGTATAACAATAGCTTTGATTTAGCGGGGGAGAGTTCAAGGCCCGTGTTTGAAAGAAAGTCTTCAGTAGCCTCCAACGCGCTCTGTAACGAGTGTTCGAGCATGGCTAGCGATCCGCCCGGTGCCCAGATCGTGATATCATCCGCATAAATGGCGTGACCAACGTTTGGGATTGCAGCGAGGCGAGTGGAGAGCTTGTGCATGGCTATATTAAATAAGAGTGGGGACAGGACCGAGCCCTGCGGGGTGCCGCAGGTGAAGAAAAATTATTTCGAGACATCTGATTAGTAACAGCTTCTGCAACAGAATGTACGTTTGTCGGAGAGTAATAGTCAAAGTAGAGATAAGGAATACTACATTGGATGTACGATGTCATTTTCTCTTTCTTTTTTTGCGTCTACAGCACTTGCGATTGCATGCTTGTCACATTGTTGTTGTTTTCTCAATCAATGCACTCAGGAAATAATGCATGTTTGGGAAGCTTTCTCACTCGTCACTTCGCCTCTTGTACCATAAAAAAGCGTGGACACTTCCAACCGCTTTTTTATATAGTGCTGTAAGCAGACGTCCCCGGCAATCTCTTCCTGCATGGTTATTCTTGCGCTCATTTGGCATTTAGAAACGATCAGCGATTCTAGGGTTTAATAGATAGATAGATAGTACTTTTATTCATATCAATTCTCGTACACCAAAATCAGGCCTACCAAAGCCTCACCAAGGGCTTGAGTGGCAGCGCCTGGCAGACAGCGAACATTAGCAAAACAAAGGAAAAATAGAGATGTTGCAACGAACTCGACAAACAAACAAAAAAGAAAAATTTTAACAATTCAGAGAGACAGATATAGAGACATAACTCTTACAACATCAAAAGGGATGACCGTAATGCGAAATTAAGACAGTAACACTCGATTCATTCCATAGTTTCAAAACCTGTTTCTGAATGGTGTGAATATGTGCGTTTTATCGTATGCGAAGAGACTGGCATTCCACTGAGTGATCTATGTCTCTACACCCGGGTGCATTGACGTACCGGCTACAGCTGATATCCGCTACAGAGGATATTCCGTATAAATGGTGATCTGGCAGCACTGGGCGCACCATCTGCCTCTTCAGGGGCCTAGTTTAAAAGCGCGTGTACATTGCAAGGATCAGCGATCATCACCCTGTGGCTGTACCTGTCTCTAAAATGCGACAGTCACCTTCACCGTCCACTCATTTATGAAGAGTCAGCTTCGCTGGGCGTCGTACTGCTTACAAAGCCACGCCTGTTAGTTAGTGCACCCTTTGACATCCGTCCGGACGGCCTTCTCAAGAGGCGTGCTACTTTGAATCCGAAACCATTGTCGCGGCGTATTTCGCGGCGATATGTTCTCGAAAAGTACTCGAAATAATTGAGCACACGCTTTTTATTTTTTGACTGAAGCCTTAAAATTATCTTTCCATTGCGTTGCGATCCCTCAGGTTCACAGCGTTGGTAAGGCAACGAGTCTCATGTAAATAATTGAAGCCCTTTTACCGGTGCTGTTCGTCCAAGTTGATGCAGTTTAACTCGAGAGCTTATGTTCTGAAAAGGAATGTAATTCTCCCTAAGTATTCTACCGAATTGTCAATATGGCAGTCTCTTCTTTGATTAGTAAATTGGCGTCATAAATCACCTGAATTTCGCGTATCTGGAAAACGATAATATATACTTCCTCCCTGCGAGTTATGTGGCTTCCTGTTCCCACAACTGCTTGAGTGTTTTCTTCGAGCAGAGAGTGGGGTCGTTATGGTAGGGCTCGCATACAGCTTGTGTCATGTACACCGGTCGCGCCCAGGTGTTGTACGAGCTTGTCATCTGGCTACGTGAATGCCGACATACATATTTTTGGGAATGGGTAGGAACCTTGTGTTTTGTACAAAAGTCTAGGACACCTTACATTTCGGGAAAATATGATAAACGTTAAACGGCAGACAAAGTGTTGGGTATTTACTAACATTGGTAATTTTGCTGTGTATGATTTAAATACTAGAATCTTACTGATGTGACAGAAATTTGTAGGATGGAGCCATCTGACAGACTTTGTTAGGGAAACTTTTCAATACGTGACACATTGGCATAATGAGCCTGCTGATGTCCTTATGATGATACTAATGTTTGATACAAGGCTGACCACTTTGTTTCGGTGAACAGAATCATATAACTTATAGGGCTTTTTTTTTCAAGTGCTGAGTTACGTGAAAAAAGAACATCTTGTAATTTCGCCTTCTTGTGGTTCTGCAGCTACTGCTACGCGGTGAGTACTCAAAAGCTAGTCGTGCATCCAGTCTTTTCGTTGTGTACTGAAATAATGACCTTTGCAGAAGCATTACTAGTCAGCTTAATTCTTAAATTAATCCACAGTTAGTCATCTTAGTTCTTAATTCCGCTATCTTTGGCTTGCAAAACAGATACCATATTATGCAGAAGTTTTGCATCTCTTCTTAAGAGACTATGCGCGCATACCCTGCGAAAAACTGACAAATGTATCAATAGAGCCGCAATCATTTAACAATGTCAAACGCAATTTTTATTTGCTGTGATAGTTGTCCGCATATCACCAGCTAAAAATAATCAGTCGACTCAATAAGTACAACTCAAAAACAAATTTTTTTCACTTAGGTCTATTTATTTAAGCCTCTGGAGATCAGCAGACGCGAATTTTCCATTCTGCATGTCAAATTGAACTCGCTTAAAACTTCCTTTCATCCCTGAGACTATTTAAAATCCATGTATTGATGTTTGAATTCTCAGTGAGGCCACTTTGATCATTGGGCCCTTTCTGTTCCAATGATTACTGAATGAACTTATTAGACATCGAAAAGACAAATAACCGGGTTTTTCATGACGGCGAGTGCAAGCAATGCCATTTACATTGTTTGTCGACTTAGCAATGCAAACACGCCTCTTTGCCAAATCCAAATTTCGCAGTGTCCATGCATAGCATTTCGCTGGTATTAGACCTTCGTGCTGTATATTTCCATGCTTCGGCGTAGTGCATATGAGCGGCCTTGGGTGATTGAAGACCTCTCTTCAAATCACATGTTTCATTTTTTTTCTCCTTATGAGCCCGAAGGCATTACATAAGGGGACATAACGACATGTAAACTTCTATTATTTGAACAAAAGTACAAATAAATACAAAAAAACAGTCAGTGAATAAAAAATGCAATTACAAATACATTGATAATATAAAAAGTGAACAAAAAAGAAAGAACAAAATTAGAGCATATTGGTACTCATTAAGCTCAGTTAGTGTAGGAAACAGCGGGCGTCTGAAGCTGTGTAGTGAAGCGTTAGTTTTTCTCGGAATTATGTGCATGCGGTGAATGCCACTATCTGTTGTGGGAGGGATTTCCACAGCACTATTGCTAAAGTAAAAAAAAAAGATGAGTTCGTAGATGCCGTGTGGCCATTTACGGACGCTATTGTCTTGTTATGGCTGAGTCGAGAGGACACCATGGATTGTGGTTTTGGTAGCACGTGGCCTGATTTCTGGTGATAGGAGACAAAGTGGAGCAGGCAAGTGCAAGATATGACCCGGTGTGATGCGAGAAAGGGGAGACCATGTGATCGCTTGAGGGACAAAACAGTGACGTAAGGCGATAATTTGAGGTTATGAAGCGACGTGATCGGTTGTGTATTGATTCCAAATGCTCGGTTAGATATGCTTGTGAAGGATGCCAAATGGACGATGCATATTCTAGTTTTGGACTGAGGAACGTTAGATATGCTAGATTTTAACACCTTACGATGCAGTGCTCAAATTACGAAGCAAATAACCCAGCGTTCGAGAATTATCGGAACAAACAATTAGTATGTGCGTTTTCCGTGGTAGCGATGATGCCATATCTATTCCGAGGTATCTGAATGGAGCTCTGTCATCCAGAGCTCAGAACTTTCACGTCAAACCTGGGCTGGCCAAACAGCCCACGATGCGGCGGTTAGGCTCGGCCTACCAGTCCCCACGTGGGAGCGGCCCGCATCTCTGCCCTAGGGCAAAGCTTCTCAGCACCTTGTAATTAAAGTGCTCTGTCTGTCTGTCTGTCTGTCTGTCTGTCTGTCTGTCTGTCTGTCTGTCTGTCTGTCTGTCTGTCTGTCTGTCTGTCTGTCTGTCTGTCTGTCTGTCTGTCTGTCTGTCTGTCTGTCTGTCTGTCTGTCTGTCGGCTGATGTGGCTTCAATAGAGACATTATTCATCGTATAGGCATTGATATTGCGGTTCTAATTGCGCGTAAATGTCATTTATTTGCACTTTTATTTTCCCCCATGGCATACGTCAATATGTTGTGAGTAAAGAAGTCTCAAGAAACGCATGCTCCTTGCAACATGTTGAGGTTTTTTTGCTGTTCATAGTAGTTATTTGCTCATTTGCTTGTGGTTCTATTACGTGGTTATACACGTAATATAAACGTTTCACGGCATCAAAAAAATGGGACAAGGGAGGGGGGAAAACTAAAGGTCAGAGTATGATGTCACGAGTAAGCATACCACGATTCTCTACCCGCATCCATTTATAAAAATCACGTTTTTTTTTTCTGCAGCGGAAGCCCTGTACACCTCCGCACTTCTTTTCTAGTCTGCCGACAGCTGGCTAAGCAGTAACGATGGAGCGATGGAGTAGTGGTGCAGACATGCCTGAATAGGATTGTCGGCGAAGTCACACGCCAGTAGATAGCATTGAATGTCAATACAGATGATACAGATGACTGCCAATACGGCCTGCAGCGGTGGCGTAGAGGTAGCGGTGGCGCTGTATTATTGAGTATTAGAGAGAAAAAAGAACAGTGGAAGAACTCGATGGAGCGAGGCCGTACACATTACAACAATACCAATGGCATGCGAATACACAACCACATTGTTCAAGTCATAGATGCATGACAAGGCAGCCTACCACGAGCACTAAATATTCTCCAGAAGCCTGGTCAGATAACATTAAACGCGTTCCCTCACTCAAAAAAAGTTCAAGCTCTTACAAATATACACGAGCTTTGTCACAGACGCACAACCCATTAACTGCTGACTTTGGTTAATGATTGGTGCTGTTGCTCCTGATGTGGTTTTCTAGCAAGAAAGTTCCAGGTTAGGACAGCAATCATAGAACTAATTGTATTATATGTATTCCCATGTTTACTTCCCCGACAAGGGTGCTAGTAGCGAGCTATATTCTCCTCAGAATGCCGCAGTAAAAAAATTTGGCCGACGATATCGATTCTTGTATGCGATCTTTGAGCCTAGCTGTTACCTTATTTCAACAATAGGCAACAGCACTGAGAATACGCCGTGCCTAAGGGAGGCGGTTCTGCGTTTCGGATTGGATGGGCAGCACACGCTGCGATCCGCCGCTATCGAGGCGGCGCTGCGGCGATGCGCCATCTCGCCATCTTACAGTGGGTCACCGCCACGATGGGGGGAGGGAGATTAGCACTCGTTATTTAGTGCTTCTTCTGAGGTGGGATGAGGAAACGGCAGGAGCACAGGGCAATTGAGCAGGGGTTACACACTCATTCACTCACAGACATGCCTCAATATGGTCGCACAAGGCTAGCGTGGGAAGTAGAAGTAAGGGGACGCCACGCCATAACTGTCTTTCGAGTCGCCGCAACGGCACTGCTCCACGTAAGGGAAAGTATAGCCAGAGAGTACAGGTGGAAGAAGGACAGCCAGGCGCAAGCACTACCAGAGGCGACAAATGCCACTGAGAAACGCGCCCAGTAAACGGGGAAGGGAGAGACACGGCTGAGAGCCATACAGCGACGCGACGCGGATACGGAGGAGCGGAGAGCGATGAATCACGCGCGAGGCGGCAAAGAGTGCCCGCCGCCAGCACCGCGTCAGCGCCGCGACAGCGGGACAAGGAACGGCGAGGGTTGAGGGGACGGTAGTGGCGAGAGTCACCTTAACGACGCAACGTGGAGGAAGGGGGCGAGAGTATAGGCGAGAACGCGTGATCTGGCTTTAGAGGACAAAGAGCGAGAGATGGCAGCAGGACTGCGAGCAGCAGGAGCAGCGTGCGGTTGATGAACTTGGTTACCGCATGGCGGACGGCGATGGCGAAGCAGAACGCAGGAACGGGCGCGAAAGAGCTGCGCCTTAAGAACATGAACTGTACCGAATATCCGCAACGCGTAACAAATGCGTACATCACAGCGATTTGAACACCAGAAAATGCTGCAAACACACGCGCTCTATATGATGCAGGCAAATGTTAAGGACAACCTCCACAATGTATGGAGCCTGAATCTCGTGCAAGTAAACAGACGTTCCATCGTTAGTAATGAGAGGGAGAGAAAGAACTTAATTTGTTCGTGAAACAAAATCCATTTGTAAGCTTAGACTCATTGCTTGACACTTCGAAGTGAATGATCATAGCTTGCTATCAACACTGAATCAGCCTTACGACAGCAAGAAAATTAATCAATTTTTCTAGGTTAAAGCATTGAATACCAGGCAATTCAAGAGCGCATACAATTCTAGAAATAAAATTTATTTGAAAATACCAAATAGGAATGAACATTGAGGCTTTCCTTTGGGCTTTCTTACTTTGGCTGAACAATCTAGTTTAATATGGCTCCCATTAGCACATCGTGTCAAAGTTGGCCTAATGTAGATCAGTTACATGACTAGCTGAAAGATGTGGATGATTGCTAGAAATAACAGTAAGCGAACTATAAAATTTATCTCATATTAATATTATAATAATATTATTTATTTGAAGAAAACAGGTTAATGGTGGGCGGTATGCGAGGCGGAGCAGACAGGTGCAAAACCCTACGGCAAGAAATCCTGTCATGGGCCTACGTTGCTGTATTGTGCATAGCACGTATTGGCATGGCTTCCTTGTTGGAGGTTCCCGGTATAATAAGAGCGTGGACCACAGGACCACAAATTGGGCTACAGACATGTCTTTCAGAATGCTATAACGTCCTATACAGCTTTCTAAAGAAGTGACAGTATCTGCTCAAAAATTTGATGTGTCGACATTGCGGTTGTAGAGAACATAGAGAACTTCTATATATATGCTCAGAGCACAAGTTGCCCTTGAGCATATATATATATATATATATATATATATATATATATATATATATATATATATATATATATATATATATATATATATATATATATATATGTATATATATATATATATATATATATATATATATATATATATATATATATATATATATATGTATATATATATATATGTGTGTGAGTGTATGACCTGCTTGTGTGCTCAGCACACCAGCCGCTGTGGACGAATCAGGCTAGCGCTAAGGGTACCCTTCGCAACACAATTTCCATTCCGCGATCAGTAATCACACAAACATTATTGGCGTCTTCCATGAGTGGCGGACGCGGGTTTTCGGATTCCTGCTTATTGCAGTGTTTCGTGCCAGAATATGGCAAGGAGTAGGCAGCTGTTTTGAGCAATCACGAGCATTATAAGGTCATTTCTGCAGACGCTAACGCTGGGTACGAGCAGCGCAGTGATCTCGTGATCTCGGGGGCTAGAGGAGGCAATTCTGGATTTTGTTTGCAATCAGTGACCATGTGTCGGAGTGTTCCTAGCTGTTCGCAATATTTGCATTGTTCATCAGCACTCACCAAAAAGCGAACAGTGAATACATTTCTTGAAATCATGCGTACAACATACAGAGCAGCATACATTTCAATAAGAAACATGCCCAAAACAATCAGCCGTACCGCACATTTGTGCTTAGGCGATCCCGATAACAATGCCATGCGCGTAGCGCTCCCGGCATGTTCTTCCCGGCAAAAATTACTGCTGTGTAAGATTCCGCTGCGACGGCAGATTGGGATGTGTGAGGTGACATCCTCAGCCTTTCACATATAAAATAATAAGCCTAGCAACTCTTGTCAATGTTGTTGCAGCATCCTTAAAGGTGGCAGCGTGCTGATAAAAATATCATAACTCCCATTACTCTAAATTGATCTTTTCTAAAGCCATAAAGCACTGCTTACGCCCTTAAGCAGTTGTAGTGGTGCTTTTCAACAGCTTTGCTGGACATACGCTTCTGCAGGGCCGAGATGGCGAGTGAATTTTTATTCGCACTTTCAGCACAGCTCTAATGAGAAGTGTTCCGAGATACATGGGGCGTGTTTTAGGTCTTGTCGCGACGTCGGTACGTAAGGGATCAAAATCGCTGGTCATTATTGCGTTCATTGGCGCTTTACCTTTTCATGTGCTCACGGGAAAATGGTGCAATCCAAGATGTGCAGGACTAACGCTTGTGTAGAACCAAGTTTGTTAGACAGTCAAACACAAAGGGAAGGAAAATATTTCAGGTCACATAACAGCTGCAATGATGTCGTTGTCTGTGTAGTAAATGACGTGATGGAGTGCAGAGAAAGTACGCAATCATAAAAAAATATTTAAAACTGCATGTCAGTAGAGTTCTAGAATGGTCCTACAGCGCACACTTGAAAGGAGGGAGGGCAAATGTAATATTTAGTTTTCTGTCGAGCCCTATAGTGGCTTATGGCACCCTCGACAAACAGCACATGTGCAAGGCGGGTTACCCCGAGGCGATGGCATTTCAATGAAATGACGACTCGGTGAACACCAATAGGATTTGTCGAGGACATGCGTGCAGGAAATATGTTGAGGCATTGTTGTGAAGCTAGTGATGCGGGAAGTGCGTGGTCATACGTAGGCGCTGCCACACGGCAATAATCCAAAGCTAAGATCGCATATAGGGAGCTACTGCGCCGCTGCAGGAACCGCATCAGCCAACGCCGACTTATAAGATCGACATTGCCTGGTTCTATTCGGCATCTATATTTAGTTTCACTGTATCCTGGCGCAAGGAATTTCTGGTAACGTCTATGGTTGTGGGACAGGAGCGCGAAGAGGAGTCTGACGTTCATGGCAACACAAAGCAGAAACAGGTGCCTAATTTTGAGAGCAATAATTTTGATTGCCCTGTAATCAGGTGAAGAGGGTGCTCACGCTAATGTAGAGAAATGATGTTTGGTGTGGCGGGGCACGCACTTTGATCATAATTGGCGGTGGCTGTTTTTCTATAAACGCCATCTACATGCGTGATTCATGTCATCTCCATGAAAATGGTATCAGAGTTTTATTATTGAAATCACTAAAGAACAATTGATCAATAATAACTGTGACTTGTGCAACAAAGAATCCATTAACAAGCAGCTAACCTAGTAATATCTTCATAGCGCTTAAATTCTTTTTACGATGCATTTGCGAATAAATAAAGAAGGACACACATACTCCCTGACTGCTTGCGAAGTAAGGATATAGCCTCGTTTTATCGCGGATGAACTTTAGTTGGCAGTGAAAGCAAAGCCATTGTGAGATTGCTTCTCAGCTAGTGTTTATGAGCCAAGTAGTCCGGCAGCGTATAACAGAACTCTTGGTTTTTTGAAAAATCTGTCAGCGTAGTCTCCACGTGCGGATGTTTTGTATTCGCTCAAAGATAGAAAAGAAAAGCATATAAATAGGTGACATTTACCGCGTAGTGCTGTGTTCTGTCTTATTCCTCAATTTACAATGCTATGCATACGTGTTCTTTTTCCAAGCTGAAGCTATTGCAGATGAGAATTGTGGCTCCATTCGGAGCGCTCCTGTACGCGCTTTGTATTCGTTGATTTTCATTCACAGCCGCAGAAACCTGTCCACGAGTTTAGAAACGAAGGATTTGCAAAGGTAAATTACGTCACCTTCCCGTGGAAATAAACTAATAGCGCTTCAATAATATGAAGAAATAAAGTCGAAAAATGTATCGTGCATTCTGGCACCGTTCAACTGCAGCACAGTCCTTCAAGCGCAGAAAAATTTAATTATCTTTTCCAATGTTTCATCAAAATGACAAACCAAATATAATCTCAACTGATGTAGGGATGCTGTAAAAAAATCTTTCTTTCGTTTTCATCACCTTGAAAGAAAATTTTCCAACTGCTCTACGTCGATGTTACCCTTTACCGACTGAGAGGGAGGAATTACTGCTCACGCTAAGTTCGCGGTTATTTTTTTTTCCTTTTGTCACATTTCTTTATTTCTCGCCAATTGCTCTTCACTACCTCTCCGACATCGCGATAACGGTTTTCCGGCAAGGTACATGAACGTCCTATTATTCCTCTGACTGACGCGTGGAGATTGGAAAACCCCAGAGATTACATTGTATTGAATTCAGTGGTAGCCATGTGCTTGAGTATATAAGGAATTTCGAATTTTCATGAAGCAACCAGTTGTCAGCCGACCACCAGGCAGCAGAAGAAAGCGGTGAGTGTCAACTTTGTTTTAAGTACCAGAGGATGCTGCTCGCTTAGAACAGGCGTCAATAATCGGCAGAATTTTATTTTTTTTAATTTTTCTTTTTGATGCCTCACATGTCTTTGACAGTTATGAGAGATCACTTTGTCGTCCAAGGGTTTGCGGTAATATATGAAAAAATAATTTTTCGCGTGCTGTTTAAAATCTACATTAACGCTTGAGATGAAAGGGGGTTAAACGAGTGCCCCTATTTTTATTCATCACGTCATAAGAAGCCTACAAACATTTTTACCAAGGGCAACATACGGGAAATTACTTGTACTACTTATAATAACGCTCGAACCATTCAAGACATCTAATCTCTCTCATTTTCAAGACATATACTTAAAAATGCTTCCCTAAGGCGTTGCCACATCTGGAAATAAATGTTTCTGGATTTTCGTGTTTACAAACCAATGTATATGCCACTTAAAAATGTTCCCCTCATGCTCTGGAAGAGCTAAAAAATTTCTTGGTTGTGGATCTTCATATCTTGTTTTAAGTCGAAGTTTACAAATTTCGCACATTTATTTTCGCTGACCTAGCTTAGGTATTAGGACGCCAACCCAATAACGCTCCTAACCAGTATGTCTCATCAATATTTTCAAGGCCGTCATTGAATAATTTTCACAATTGAAGGCTCCCTGCTGCTTTTGTGTAATGCAATGCTTTTTCTCTATGTGTGTGTGTGTGTGTGACCATCCTATGCAGGCCATTTCACCATGAAGACTTGTTTGTGGCTCACTCTGCTATCACTCGTCGCCGTAGCCTGTGAGTCTAGCGCATCTTTCAATTTACGGGTTGCATGTAATAAAAGCTAGCTCAACTAGCAGTATGATGCCTTTAATGTGTCGCATCAGCGTGGCAGTTTTAGCAGACTAGGACACATTAGGAGCTTGATTGGTGTCCGCAGACGATAGTTCACCTAAGATTTGCAAGACGCAAGTGCATTTGAGAAAGTCGGAATAAATTGATTGCAATAGCCTCTGCCACGTTGTAAGCAAAACATTCTGTTTGTTAAGCTGTTGTGGTTGTATTTGGATTCATATGTGATCTTTACCACACGTTAACTTAAAACAGCAAGGAGAAGAAGGAATAGAAACGACTAGAGTCTTCAGAAGCATAAGCGGAGTGAATTTATAAGCGTAAAATATGAAGCTACACTGAGGTCATGAGCGCACTATTAACGGCGTTATCTATCGGTTACGAACGCATTCAAATCAACAACCCTTTGATAGACAAGTCATTGCTCTATCAACGGCGAGAACAAACATGCCAAATCGGATGGTATTTCCATGCACGTGTTATAGAACTTACATTATGTTTTACTTGACATTACCACAACAACAATTTACATTAGCTTTTAGGGATATTCAAAGAACAGTGGTTCTAATACATTCTTCTTCTTGTTGCTTTTTTCATATGCAACGAAGATGGAGCAACACTGTGAGTATTCGTGTTGACGTTGTATATCAAACGAGAAGAGTATATTACGCCCGAATATTGTGCTTATCTGGGGTGCCTTATTTCTTTTGCAGACCGCCGCAGGCGGCCTTGGCTAAGCCTGTTCTTCCTAAACGTAAGCATTAAATACTGTACCATGTCACTCCGCATTCATACTTTCTGATTCTGCTTCATACAGATACTGTGGACGATGTCAGGAATCTAATATCATTACTTAAGCACATTTTTTACGCAAATACCCTTCGCACGAGTTATGTGATTTTTCTGCACCTTCTACGCAGGTAACTCAATTGCGTCTCAAATATATTAAATGGTTTGTATAACAGCACTGTTGTGATACACGCACTTCGAAATTACAGAAGCATCTCCATTTCAAAATAGCCCATTGTGAAAATGGATTGCCGCTGAAGGTATGCAGAGAAATATTGCGACGGGTGTGTTGACCCCCGTTATGAGAACTCATACTGTTGTGGTGTCTTTCCAATTCTCTTAAGGGTATGAAATGAGGGATATACTTAAATATGCGTAGTTACTTATAATAAGCATGGATATGCACCATAGCAATCAAACCTTATCACTTTGTGAAACATATCGTCATCGTAGATGACGTAAAACAGTTGTCTTCGATTATGCATCCTTACATTTATATTCGCTAATTGACTGTTTTGTGGATATGGACCATTTTCTCGCCTCCAATTTTTGCAGAAGCTGAAGCAGATGCACTTGAGAAAGCTGGAAAGACTCTGGAGACAGTAGGACGGCTTCTGCAGGGCGAAAATGTTGCCTTCGACGAGGAGGTCCAAGAACATTTGGTCAACGCTCTTCGGGTTGCGTCTAACAATGGCGAAGTCTTGACCGAGGAAGATTCCGAGTACATCCTGCCAATCATCATTCGTGGTGTTGTTCAGGGTGCCATCGCCCACGTTGTCCAGAAGAAGTTGAACAAGGGCTAAGGACAGCGTCAGTGAAGAACTACTACGCGTTAACTGCAATGTGATAAAAAAAACGAATACCAGGAATTCCCGAGTCGTTTACTTGCTCATGATTTGTAGAGTCACATATGATTCTACGGCTCGAAATAAAGCCTTGCTACCCACGACGATAGTGGAAGAGAGAATAGCCTAGAGGAATTCGAAATCCCACAGGTAACGCCAGAAGAAGTAAAGAAAGCCTTAGGAGCTATGCAAAGGGGGAAGGCAGCTGGGGAGGATCAGGTAACAGCATGTTTGTTGAAGGATGGTGGTGAGATTGTTCTAGAGAAACTGGCCACCCTGTATACGCAATGCCTCATAACCTCGAGCGTACCGGAATCTTGGAAGAACGCTAACATAATCCTAATCCATAAGAAAGGGGACGCCAAAGACTTGAAAAATTATAGACCGATCAGCTTACTGTCCGTTGCCTACAAAGTATTTACTAAGGTAATCGCAAATAGAATCAGGAACACCTTAGACTTCTGTCAACCAAAGGACCAGGCAGGATTCCGTAAAGGCTACTCAACAATAGACCATATTCACACTATCAATCAAGTGATAGAGAAATGTGCAGAATATAACCAACCCTTATATATAGCTTTCATTGATTACGAGAAAGCGTTTGATTCAGTCGAAACTTCAGCAGTCATGGAGGCATTACGGAATCAGGGTGTAGATGAGCCATATGTAAAAATACTGGAAGATATCTATAGCGGCTCCACAGCCACCGTAGTCCTCCACAAAGAAAGCAACAAAATCCCTATAAAGAAAGGCGTCAGACAGGGAGATACGATATCTCCAATGCTATTCACAGCATGTTTACAGGAGGTATTCAGAGGCCTGGAGTGGGAAGAATTGGGGATAAAAGTTGATGGAGAATACCTTAGCAACTTGCGATTCGCTGATGATATTGCCTTGCTTAGTAACTCAGGAGACCAATTGCAATGCATGCTCACTGACCTGGAGAGGCAAAGCAGAAGGGTGGGTCTGAAAATTAATCTGCAGAAAACTAAAGTACTGTTTAACAGTCTCGGAAGAGAACAGCAGTTTACGATAGGTAGCGAAACACTGGAAGTGGTAAGGGAATACATCTACTTAGGGCAGGTAGTGACCACGGATCCGGATCATGAGACTGAAATAACCAGAAGAATAAGAATGGGTTGGGGTGCGTTTGGCAGGCATTCTCAAATCATGAACAGTAGGTTGCCACTATCCCTCAAAAGGAAAGTGTACAACAGCTGTGTGTTACCAGTACTCACATATGGGGCAGAAACCTGGAGGCTTACGAAAAGGGTTCTGCTGAAATTGAGAACGACGCAACGAGCTATGGAAAGAAGAATGATGGGTGTAACGTTAAGGGATAAGAAAAGAGCAGATTGGGTGAGGCAACAAACGCGGGTAAACGACATCTTAGTTGAAATCAAGAAAAAGAAATGGGCATGGGCCGGACATGTAATGAGGAGGGAAGATAACCGATGGTCACTAAGAGCTACGGACTGGATCCCAAGAGAAGGGAAGCGTAGCAGGGGGCGGCAGAGAGTTAGGCGGGCAGATGACATTAAGACGTTTGCAGGGACAACATGGCCACAATTAGTACATGACCGGGGTAGTTGGAGAAGTATGGGAGAGGCCTTTGCCCTGCAGTGGGCGTAACTAGGCTGATGATGATGATGATGATGATGACGTCCATTGAATTTCAAGTCTGTCTTACTGTCTTTGCATTGCGCTGTGTGCCTCTCGCATGCAAAACTGAATATTATTCATGTGTTTATTCTCATTTTCAACGCGCTGTATTAGTGATGACTAAAGAAAAAAAAGAACGGCGGAATAACTCGATGGAGCGAGACCGTACACATTAGGACAGTACCAATGACGTGCGAGGACGCAATCCTATTGTTCAAGTCATAAATACATCACAAGGCAGCCTACTACGAGCAGTAAATATCCTTGAGAGAACCCTAGTCAGATAACTCTAAACGCGTTCACTCACTCAAAAAAAAAGTTCAAGCTCTTGCAAACATACATCAGCTTTTTTAGAGCCGCAAACCCCGTTTATGGAAGTCTAAAACGAATCTTCAGCTATCGGTGGTAAAGCTTTTCTACGCTGGCACGTGAAGAAAAGCACTATTGAAGCGACGCTTTCTAGGCAAACCTTTCCGGACACTACTTGCTTTGGTTGCTGCGGGGGGTGTTACTCCTGCTGTTCTTTGCTAGCAAGAAAGTTCAAACACAGCACAACACTATAGAAATAATTGTCTTATATGTATCTCTGTGTGTACTAGCCCGGCAAAGGTGCTGCCAACACCCTACGATCTCCACGGTATCCGCAGTGAACCAAAAAACTGTACCGAATATCCCCAGCGCGTTAAAAATGCGTACATCACAGCGATTTCAACCCCAGAAAATGGCACCAACACACGTGTACTATAGGATATGGAGAAATCATACGGACAAACTCCACAATGTATGGATCATGAAACTTGTGAAAGTGAACAGTTTGTTTCTATCGTTGGTAATGACAGGGAGAAAAAAAAAGTGTTTGTTCATGACGGCAAAATATTTCGCGAAAAACTGAACGATTTTGATAGCGCTAAAATAACCAACTAAATACCACACGTGTCTTACTAATATTTATTTATCGCCTCGTTGGTACTGTGTATATATTCCCTTTTCTTCTTTTTTGTACCTATTACAATCAATGTGCACTTTCCTATGTTACTTTGTTATGAAGCTATACAACTTTGATGCACGCCCGCCCTTATGCAATGTCCTCGTGCCCTGAAGGCTGAATAAATGAAATGAAATGAAATGATACAAAATCCCGCTTATAAGCTCAGAGTCATTGCTTAACACATTTGAAGTGAATAAGTAAAGCTTGTTATCAGAACTGAAGCATTATTTCGACAGCACGAAAATGAATCAGTTTTTCCAGGCTTCAGCATTGAATTGCACGCAATTCAAGAGGGCATAAAATTATGCAACTAAAATCTCTGAGGGAATGCTGCACAAGAATGAACATTGTGGCTTTCCTCGGCGCTTTCTTACTTTGGCTGAGTAATCTAGTAAAAGAACCCCACGTGGTCCAAATTTCCGGAGTTACCCCCTAAGGCGTGCATCATAATCAGCAGCTGGTTTTGGCACGTATAACCCCATTATCTAATCTCATCTAATCTACTTCGAAATGACTCCCAGTAGCACGTCGTATCAACGTTGACCTAATACAGGTGAAATACACGAATATCATACAAATTCTTGGTGATTGCCCTAAATAACGGCGAAGGAACTATAACATTTAGCACCATTAGAAATTTAATAATAATAATATTTATTTGAACAATACAGTTTAGCCGTTGGCGGTATGCGAGGCTGAGTAGAAAGGTGAAAATCCCTACGGCAAGCGTGCCTGTCATACGCCTAGGTTGCTGCGTTGTTCATAGGACGTATTAGCATGGTGTCTTTGTAAGAGGTTCCTGGTATAAAAGCAGCGCGAGGCACAGGACAACAGATTGGACTACATACATGTCTTTTAGAATGCTTTGACGCCCCATATAGGTACCTATACATGTGGCGGTATCTGGGCATAAATTTGACGTGTCGATTTTGCAGCTTTAGAAATACTCATAGAGAACGTCTGCAAATATGAAGAGCACAGGTTGCGTTTATATATATATAAAGCCTTGATATATATATATATATATATATATATATATAGCCTTGATGACCATCGCATTCTTCAAGAGGACCTTCATCGCGTTACCAAATGGTGTGAAGACTGGCAAATGAAACTTAACTCATCTAAATGCCAACTAGTGACATTCACGCAAAAAACATCAACTCATAGGTTTTCCTATTATATAAACTCAAATATAGTATCTCGGGCATCAGCATATATATACCTAGGCGTAAATCTTACACCGAGCCTTTCCTGGTCCTTTCACATTTCAAACATATGCGCAAACGCTTCTAAATCTCTTGGGTATATTCGTCGCAACTTGCGTAATTGCCCGTCTAACATTCGTAAATTGGCATTCATATCATTTGTACGCCCTCAGCTTGAGTTCGCGTCCCCTATATGGTCTCCCTACCATGAATACTTAATCCGCATGTTAGAAGCCATCCAAAACCGAGCTAGCCGATTCATTTCCCAAAATTACAGCTACCAGTCAAGCATTACCCAAATAAAACTCGACCTTTCCCTTCAATCACTGAGTAGCCGACGTGACATAGCACTCCTGTCCTTGCTCCATCGATATGTTTACCAAATCAAGCCATCAAACTTGCCACTGGAACGCGCGTCTTGCACATCACGACGACTTTATAATGATTTAAGCCTCACTCGCATTTATAGTAACACTAACGCATTTAACTTCTCGGCTTTACCACGAGCGATTCGGTTATGGAATTCGCTTCCTAATAGCACTGTCGCTCAAATGAGCAATGATAAATTCAGACAACTACTAAACCTACAGTCATCATAACAAATATATTCATCTGTACATATGTCATGTCACATAATACGTCACTTTTTTTCTTCTTGTTATTGTTTCAATTTTGTTTGCTTTGTGTACTCGCGCTATGTATGTTATTTTGCGCGAGTGTTACAGCGCTTTTTATGTTAGGGTGAATTGTACTTTTCATTCCTTTCCAGATAACTCTTTGTATTGATTTAGCGTTTTTTTTACACTGTTTTGGAAGCATGTGATCATTACAAACATTTATAGCTCTCACATTTTTTAGTGCTCATAGATCTGTTTTCTCTTGTCATTTGTTCAATGGTGCCCCCCTTAATCAATGCTCCCCTTGGGGCCTGTAAGGTACTTTGAAATAAATAATAAATAAATGAATATATATATTGCTGCGGAACATACGACCCGCACATACGACTGTGTGCGCCGTCGATTCTTTTGGCCGGGTCTCGCCCGCTCCGTGCGGCACTACGTTGCCGCTTGTGAGCCCTGTCAGCGCCGGAAGAAGCCCTCCACTCCTCCAGCTGGATGTCTCCAGCCGATCGATATCCCACACGAACCCTTTTTCCGTCTTGGTCTAGACCTTCCTGGACGATTTCCTCTCTCGGGCTCCGGAAATAAATGGGTCGCCGTTGCTACTGATTATGCTACGCGGTACGCAATCACCAGAGCCCTCCAGACAAGTTCTGCTACTGACGTTGCGGACTTTCTGCTCTATGACATCATCTTAGTGCACGGTGCTCCGCGCCAATTACTCACTGACCGTGGCCGCAGCTTTCTCTCGGCAGTCGTCGAGGACATCCTCCGCTCCTGCTCGACAAAGCACAAGTTCAGCACGTCCTACCACCCACAGACCAACGGCCTCACGGAGCGCCTCAACCGGACCATCACCGACATGCTTTCGAAATACGTTGCGACCGACCACCACGACTGGGATTTTCACTTACCATATGTGACGTTCGCGTACAATTCATCACGTCACGACACCGCCGGCTATTCACCATTCTATCTCCTATATGGCCGAGAACCCGCGTTGCACTTGGACACTTTGCTGCCCTCGGCCACACGTTCAGCCACTGAATACGCCTGCGGCGCGATTGCACACGCCGACCACGCACGCCAGCTCGCCCGCACCCGTCTCGAGGCCTTGCAGGAGCATCAGAGACGCCTCTATGATTGCCACCATCGCGACGTGCACTTTTCTCCGGGTTCTCTGATGCTTCTCTGGTCACCCATTCGATGTGTGGGCCTTTCCGAAAAGCTGCTGTCGCGCTACACTGGCCCTTACCGTGTGGTGCGACAAGTGACAGATGTCACGTATGAAATCATCCCCGCAGACCTCATAGCGTCATCATCAGCTGCAAGTGACATCGTTCACGTGGCGAGACCAAAACCATACCACACATCTTTCACCGCGGATGTGTAGATTAAGCACCAGGACGGTGCTTCTACAGCCGGGGCTGATGCTACGGAACAGCCGCCACAGTGTGGCTGCACTGACAAGAAAAAAGACGACGTGTGTGCCGGCTTGATATAGCGTCGCCATTTTGGCCTCCGTTAGCTGCCTTGTAAATAAATTGTAAATAGCAGTCAGCTTCAGCTACACGTAACAATATATATATATATATATATATATATATATATATATATATATATTGCAATGCCATTTTAAGAGGGCGCAATTAGAATTATTGAGATTTCAAGAATGCGATCGATGCGATGCCCAGGGTTGCTTTCTGTCAGGTTATGTGGCACACGCCGAATAATTCTTTTAATGCAGTAAGCAAATGCGTACATTAATATATGCACTGACCTGTCTTTAGTAGGAGAAAATGATACGGGATTTTTGCAATTTAAAAACAATTTGAAGATTAAATTTGCTTTGAAGTGTGCCTTGCGGTTTGTCTAGTTCGTTGCGAAGATAGACAGCGTACGTAAACAACTAATGCTCGAAGCTCGTTGTTCAGTGCTCTCTGTTGTCTGATGTGCCTTCTATATACGTTTCGTTCTACCTGCGCTACCAGAAATTAAACTACTTATCGACAAACTTAGATAGCTACCCTGATCGCATATGCACTTTTCAAAGTTCGGCTGCAACGAAGTCGTGCCAGCGCAAGCCTGATTCGTCAATCGCGGTTGGTGTGCTGTGAAAACGCACACCCGTATATATATATATATATATATATATATATATATATATATATATATATATATATATATATATATATGTCGTTGCGCTGGCATGACTTCTTTGCAGCCGAATTCTGAAACCTGCATATGCGAGGAGGGTAGCTATCTAAGTTTGTCGATAAGTAGTTTAATTTCTGGTAGCGCAGGTAGAACGAAACGTATAGAGAAGGCACATGAGACAACAGAGAGCACTGAACAACGAGCTTCGAGCAGTAGTTGTTTACGTACGCTGTCTATCTTCGCAATGAACTAGAGAAACCGCAAGGCACACTTCAAAACAAATTTAAACTTCAAATCGTTTTTAAATTGCAAAGTCCCGTATCATTTCCTCCTACTAAAGACAGGTCAGTGCATATTTTAATGTACGCGTTTGCTTACTGCATTAAAGGAATTATTCAGCGTGTGCCACATAACCTGACAGAAAGCAACCCTGGGCATCGCATCAATCGCATTCTTGAAATCTCAATCATTCTAAATGCGCCCTCTTCAAATGACATTGGAATGCTTGCGACTGGACCTGATTTCATCGTGCCAATCGCCGCATTTGAAACAGCTTTTCTGAAACAGCTTTTTCCTGCGGCAAGCATCGACGGCGGTGGCGGCGGCGGCGGCGTAAGTTGATGAACGAGCAGAGTGCACGATGAGCCAGCAAAGGAGGAGAGGGAGATGAAAGACGCTAGCCACGAATGGCCTAGACCAATGATATCGGCCCCTTCAGTGATGTGCGTGCTGGAAACTCGTTTCATGCCTATTCGCCCGACTACTCGATGAACACTATTATCTGGTCTCAGCCGGACCAGTTGTTTGTACTACACTCTTAGGCGAAGTTACACCCTCTGGGGTCTATCTCTGCCCCACAACGATAATCGTCATCTACAAGGTGGGGTTCTAAGCCCTATTCTTTTCAACCTCGCACTTCTTGCGCTGGCCGAATCCCTACCGGAAACAGTGAGTGGTCTCAATCTACGCCGACGACATTTGCATCTGGTCATCAGCGGTCACTCGTCTGCAGGTTCGCGCAAGGCTGCAGAAAGCAGCAACACAGGCATCTCACTATCTTCACACACAAGGCCTTACCATCTCAGCAGAAAAATGTGCGTTAGTCGCTTTTACAGAAAAAACCAATGTCTCGTTATCCAGTATGCATTAATGGCCAGCGTATCTCCTACAAGAGAAGTCATTGGTTTTTGGGTGTCATTGTGGACTGGGACCTCTCTTGGAGCCCTCATGTTGCCCAATTGAAGAAGAAGCTCACATCTATTGTTCATGTCTTCAAGTTTATCGCCGGAAAAACATGGCGATCGTCAGTGGGCTCCATGCTACAGTTATATCGAGCACTTTTTATCGGATTGCTACGTTATAGTTCTCCCGTGCTTGCTAAAACATGCAAGTGAAATCTTCGAGAACTACAGAGCGTGCAAGCACAGGCACTACGTGTTTGCCTAGGACTTCCGCGGAGCGCCTCAACAGCAGGAACCATTATACTGGCTCGAGACCATCCGATCACGACCTACGTTAGCATAGACACGCTTAGGACCCATGTTCGCCATGTTTCACGCATGCAAACAAGCTCTGTTGCCTGCCTGCCAGAACGACGACCACAGGCGTCCTTCTCCAACGAGGTCAGCATCCATCGTGCCTGTCTATCATCGGGCTTCACACCCTCAGCACGTTCAACCTCAGCTTTGTGGTGTTTAGAACAACCTCAAGTGCGTCTCACGGTTCCAGGGATAAGAAAGAAGGCCTACCTGCCTACCTTGGCCCTGAAGCAAGCAGCTCTGGATTGTTTGAACACTTTCTACTTTGACCGAGTCCATATATATACGGATGGCTCTTCCACTCAGACCAGCTCCACCGGCGCAGTGGTTATACCATCACGATCAATTAGCGTCCGATACAAGATTTCTCACGTGACAACATCGACTGGATCGGAGCTTGTTGCCCTCCGAGGTGCCGTTGATTACATTAACAACCAACCCGCTAGTCGGTGGGCAATATTCTGCGATTCGAAGGCAGCCTTACAATGTCTTCTGTCATCTCTTCATCGCGGGTCGTGTGAACAACTAGTGTTGGAGATACGAGAAATGCACCATCGTATGATAGCGAAAGGACACGACATCGTGTTTCAGTGGCTGCGTGGCCATTGCGGTATCTCCGGCAACGACCTCGCTGACGAAGCTGCTAGGAAAGCACGCGAAGGAGCAACCCTTGTTTCTGTAGCTTTATCGCGGACCGACGCAGCCCAACACCTAAGCAAGGTAGCACACCGCATTACATTAGAGAAGCTGCACACACCTGAATTCACCCAAGAAGGATTGCATTCCCTCGACCCCTCTATGTAACTGCGGCTGTTACCAGGGCTTCTGCGAAATGAGGAAACAATGCTGTGCCGCTTACGCTTGGGCGTCGCATTCACCAATGCATATACGTTTTTGATTGGAATGACTGATAGCGCCGACTGTAATACCTGCAGTGCCGAGGAAACTATAGAACATCTACTGTTCTACTGCCCATCTTTTCAAAACGAAAGACATGACCTCTGCACAGCTCTCAATCAGCTAGATAGAACACCATTCACCTTGAAGAAGATCTTGGGACCATGGCCTCGCATATCGCAGCTACAAAAGGCCACAAAAGCTCTGCTGCGATATTTGAAGGCTACTGGATTGAGTCAGCGTCTGTGATCCAGACTGAGTGACCGAACGATGTACCCAGTAGACTTTCTCTTCGTCTTTTAATCTTTCCGTCCCCTATTCCCTTTTCCCAGTGTAGGGTAGCCAACCGGGCACAGTCCTGGTTAACCTCCCTACCTTTCCTTTATAATTTGCTCTCTCTCTCTACATTGCTTGCGTTTGCTTTCTTGAAAACGCCGCGCCCACTACTTTCCTGTCGGTAATGCAATGTCATGCTGATAACGCGCATGCCGTTCGTTACTGGAAAGTACCGGGTTCGCCGCGCTAAAGAAAGGAAATGCGGGCAAGACAGAAGACGGTTATCGTTGTGTGGCAAAAGGGTGTAATTTTGCTTAAGAGTGTATTGTCTGCTCGCGTCAGCTCTCGCTTGCGTCTGGTTTGTTCGCTTGGTTTAATCTCGTTGGAACTTGTTTCGATTGTCATGGTATGAGTTGGTTTTCTGAGTTGGTTGGACAGAGTCCCTCATTCAGATATAGTTGACAAGTTGGTTCATCTTAACATAAACTACAATATAACACAATGGATTCGTGCATAACTAACAGGCAGAACTCCGTACGTAGAAATTAATGGCTCCATATCAGAATTATTAGACGTCGCATCGGGTGTTCCGCAAGGGTCTGTGTTGGGTCTAGTCTTATTTCTTGTTTATGTTAATGATATTGCGCAATGTATTAACAAAGACATAAGGGTGCGACTTTTCGCAGATGATTGCCTCCTTTATAAAGAAATAAAAAGCCAGGAAGATTCGAAAATTATTAATGATGCTCTGCAAGTGGTTGAGCAATGGTGCGAAAATTCAAAAATGAAAATTAACAAATATAAAACTGTGGCATTTCGTCTCACAAACAAGACAAAACATGTTGTTGACTTTAACTACACGCTGGGTTCTTTTACACTTACCGCAGTCATCATCATCATCAGTCTGGTTACGCCCACTGCAGGGCAAAGGCCTCCCCCATACTTCTCCAACTACCCCGGTCATGTAATAATTGTCGCCATGTTGTCCCTACAAACTTCTTAATGTCATCCGCCCACCTAACTTTCTGCCGCCCCCTGCTACGCTTCCCTTCCCTTTGAATCCAGTCCGTAACCTTTAATGACCATCAGTTATCTTTCCTCCTAATTACATATCCTGCCCATGCCCATTTATTTTTCTTGATTTCAACTAAGATGTCATAACCCCCGTGTTTGTTCCCTCACCCAATCCGCTCTTTTCTTATCCCTTAACGTCACACCTATCATTCTTCTTTCCATAGCTCGTTGCGTCGTCCTCAATTTAGGTAGAACCCTTTCGGTAAGCCTGCAGGTTTCTGCCACGTACGTGAGTACTGGTAAGACACAGCTGTTATACACTTTTCTCTTGAGGGATAATGCCAACCTGCTGTTCATGATCTGAGAATGCCTGGCAAACGTACCCCAGCCCATTCTTATTCTTCTGGTTATTTCAGTCTCATGATCCGGATCCGTGGTCACAACCTGCCCTAAGTAGATGTATTCCCTTACCACTTCCAGTGCCTCGCTACCTATCGTAAACTGCTGTTCTCTTCCGAGACTGTTAAACATTAATTTAGTTTTCTGCAGATTAATTTTCAGACCCACCCTTCTGCTTTGCCTCTCCAGGTCAGTGAGCATGCATTGCAATTGGTCTCCTGAGTTACTAAGCAAGGCAATATCAGATCAATATCCCCAATATCGCCGTAGATAGCCTTAAATACTTAGGTGTAACTATTTCCAAGAACCTGAGTTGGAAGGAGCACGTTCAAAACATTTGTTCGTCAGCAGATATGAAACTGATTTTTGAGTAGGAAGCTCAAGCTTGCTTCGAAAGAAGCTAACTGCCTACCTATATCTGGTAAGACCGACACTGGAATACGCCAGTATTGTATGGGACCCTTATGAAACAGCATTGATCAACGTGACTGAAAGAGTCCAACGAAGAGCTGCTCGATTTATTGTCTCGTTACCCGCAAACTAGATCTGTTACAGAAATGTTACAATTACTTAAATTACCCTCCTTCGCAGAACGACGCCATGTAGGCAGACTTAGGTTTCTTTTGTTGCTTTGGAAACAGCATTTTAACATAAATACTACTCACTACATAGTGCCACAACAAGGCAGAATTTCAAGAGATACACATAAATGTAATTTCCGGATATCTCGACTGCACATTAAAGCATACGGCAATTCTTTTTCCCCAGAACAATAAATGAATGGAACAGAAAACCAACAACCATTATTCAAAGTGATACCGTAACACAATTTGAAAACAATCTGAAACAGATCGTGTCCTAAACAAAATTTTGTACATTATGGTGCATATAATACAGACTGTGTGTATTGTCTCTTTATATTGCTGTTGTTTCTGTACTGTTACGAACTTCCCTGTGTTTTAGGAATGTATGCTCAACACTACTATTTGAGGTCTAATTTGCGTGCATTGTGTAAAATGTACTTGATGTTAATTTCATGTTCTGTGCTGTACTCCATCCCCGTAACGGCCTCCGGGCCAACAGTTTGACTTAATAATGATTAAAAAAATAATAATCCGATTGTGTGCGAGACCCGAATTGTGTAGCACTCTCTGGAAGTCACGCAGAACCAGCGTTTACATAGGAGCGTTCGAAGAGTCATGTGTAAAAGCCGACGCGCTTGACCCGCAGATCAGAGTTTCGACGATTGCCGGCTCTGCTACTAGTCTCTAAAATTTTCTGCGTAACAATATTGCGAAATGCAAACACGCTAGAACTGCGCTCAAATTTCTTATTAGGGAGTACCGTAATCATCCGGCAATTTTTGAAAAAGGTGACATGCATTTGAGGCTAGAAAGCACGTATAACTCACACAGAGGCTTCAGATTACTTTTTCGACATTCCTTGCATAACACTTGTGCTCTTGATAAGGCGGCGCCCACGCATTATCGCATTTCTGGAATGCAGACTGACGCCGCTATATAGCATTTATTAATACATTTGGGGATATAAAAACGCCACAGCTTACACTCTGTTACTCAGCAGTTCAACAGGAAATAATATTGTTCGAAGCATAGGAAGAAGTAAACTCACTAGAGACGAAATACTAGCACGGATGAGTAAGACCCAGAAATCTACCTGCAAACTTGCTTTACGAGAAGACTTTACCCTCATTACAGTGGAGCTGGTACCCTCTAGTTCATCGGAATTTTTCGCTTCCGCGTCTGTCACCAAAACGGAGGCCGATACCGATGGAAGTACTAAGCGTGGAGCAATGTCCCCCACTTCCGTAAAGCAGAGGCTTCAAGAAACAGAGCGAAAACATTTCAATTAGTTTAAGAATCCCTTCATTTGCAGGAGTTGTTCCCTGTTCATGGGAGTCGATACCCCTTCTTGGATGCGATGACCCTCTGAACTAACATGATCTGGTCAGAGAGGCGGGAGCCGGAGTGCAGCGTCTCCCACTGCTCTTAGGGGGAGAGGGGGGAGGTCGGGGCTAGAGGAGGCAAGTCTTGATTTTGTTTGCTGTTTGCAATCAATGACGATGTGCCGGAGCGTTCCCAGCTGTTCGCTGTATCTGCATTGTTCATAAGCACTCATCTAAACGCGAAAAGTGGCATGGCAGGAACCCGGCATGCCTTTCCCGGTGAAGGTTACTGTGGTACAAGCTTCCGCGACGACGGCAGCTTAGGACCTGGGAAGTGACGGACTTAGCTTTTGGTATATAAAACAACCTGCCCAGAAACTCATTTCAATGTTGTTTATGCACCGCTATAGTAATGGGCTGATAAAATTACCGCTATTTCCATTACTCTAAATTGCCGTTATTCTAAAGCAATAAAGCATTGCGTAGACCCCTAAGCCGTTGTAGTAGTGGGTTTCAACGGCTTTTCTGGACATACAACTTTCGTAGGGCCGGGATGGTGGGTGTATTTTTATTCGAAGTTGTAGTGCAGCTCTAGTCAGAAGTGTTCCAAGATACATGCGACGTGTTTTAAGGATCATTGCGACGTCGGTATATGAGGGGTCAAAAGCACTGGCCATGATTGTGTTCATTGGGGCAATACATTTTTATCTGTTGTCTTGACGCCCAAATTTGCATCCCAAGATGTGCAGGACCTACGTTTGTGCAGATCACAGTTTGTTAGTCAGTCAAACACAAAGCAAGGGAAAACATCTACAGTTACATAACATCGGCTATTACGTCGTTGCCTGTTTAGTAAGAGTGCGGAGAATGTACACAATGACAAAAAAATCATTTAAGCTGCGTGTCAATACTGTTCTCGAATGGTCCGAAAGAGCACACTGGAAAGGAAGAAGGGCAAGTGTAATATTTAGTTTTGTGTTGAGCCCTAACAGAGGCTTATGGCGATCCTCGACAAACAGCACCTGTGCATGGCGAGGTATCCTGAGGCGATGACATTTCGATGAAATGACGACTTCCCGAAGACCGGTATGATTTGTCGAGGACGGCAGTTTGCATAACTACATGCGTGCACGTAATGCATAGAAACATTGATGCTGTGCTAGTGATGCAGTAAGTGCGGTCATACGCTGGTGCTGGGACAAGGCGGTGATCCGAAGCAATGGTGGCATCTATAGATCCGCTGTTCCACTGCAATAACAGCATCGGCGAACGCCGACTTTTAAGCTTCTACATAGCCTGGTTGTATTCGGCGTCTATATTAAGTTTCGCAGTATTCTGGTGCAGGTAATTTGTGGTTACGTCCATGGTTGTGGGGCATGAGGGGAAAGAGGAGTCCGACGTTCATGAGACCACAAGGCAGAAAAAGCCCGCTAATTTCGAGATCAATAATTCTGGTTGACCCGTAGTCAGGTCAAGAGAGTGCTCGCGCTACAGGAGAAACGATGCTTGCGGCGCCGTTGCACGCGTTTTGTTCGTCACTTATGGGGGCTTTTTGTCTGTTAACGCCTTTCAAATGCGTGATTCATGTCAGCTCCATGAAAATGGTTTCAAATTTTTATTATGAAAATCACTAAACAACAACTGATGAATAAAAATTGTGAGTTGTGTAACGGAGAAATCGTTAAATTAGCAGCTAATCTAGAGCTACATTTATAGAACGAATAATCTTTTCACTAGGCATTTGCGAATAAACAAAACGACATATTCTATGACTGCTTTGGAAGTAACGACATAGAACTGTGTAGTCGCCGATGAACTTCAGTTGGCAATGAAAGCAACGCTATTGGGACATAGCTTCCGAACAAGTGTTTATGTCCCAAGTAATCCGGCATCGTGTAACAGCACTTTTGGTTTTTTGTAACTTTGTCTCCGTATGCTCCACGTACGGAGGCTTCGCATTCACGCAAACGTAGAATAGAAAAGCCGATAAACAGGTGAAATTCACCGCGCAGCGCTGTATTTTCTCTAATTTCACAATTTAAAGTAGTGTGCATACGTGATCCTTTTCCAATTTTAAGCTAACGCGGATGAGAATTGTGGCTTCATTCGCGAGCACTGTTTTTCGCGCTTTGTATCCGCTGACTTTTCACCAGAGCCGCAGAAAACTGTGCACGAGTATAGCAACAAGGGATTTCCAAAGGTAAATTACAGCACCTAAAGAAAGTATCTGGTGAAATAAAGTGATAGCACTTAAATAGGCTGAAGAAATGGCGTCGAAAATAGCATCGCGCATTAGGACACCATTCAAATGCAGCACAGCGTTGAAAGCGGAGAAAAACTGAAGTATCTTTTCCAATGTTTCATCAAAATAACAGACCAAATATAATCTCAACTGACGTAGGGATGCTGTAAAAATATCTTTCTTTCGTCTTCATCATCTTGAAATAAAATTTTCCAACTGCTCTACGTCGATGTTACCCTTGACCGTCTGAGAGGGAGGAATTACTGCTCACGCTAAGTTCGCAGTTCTTTTTTTTTCCTTTTGTCACATTTCTTTATTTCTCTCCAACTGCTCTTCACTACCTCTCCGACATCGCGATAACGGTTTTCCGGCAAGGTACATGAACATCCTATTATTCCTCTGACTGACGCGTGGAGATCGGAAAACCCCAGAGATTACATCGTGTTGAATTCAGTGGTAGCCGTCTGTATGAGTATAAAGGGAATGTCGAATTTTCATGAAGCAACAAGTTGTCATCTGACCACCAGGCAGCAGACTAGCGGTAAGTGTCAACTTTGTTTTAAGTATCATGGATGCTGCTCGCTTAGAATAAGCGTCAGTCATCGGTATAGGCTTTTTATTCTTTTTTGTTATTTTTCTTTTTGCAGCGGCACACAACCCTGACAGCTATTAGAGATCAATTTGTCACTCACGGAATTCCGGTAGCATATGCAATAAGTGCATTCCTCGCGTGCTGTTTAAAATGTTAACAGAGGGACCCAATTTTTACTAATGATATCACAAGAAGCCTACAAACATTGTGACCAAGAGAAAGCTAGGGGAAGTTACTTGCACTATCTGCAATAAAGCTGGAAACATTCAAGCCATTTAGTTACTCTGGAACAATAAGCAAAAAACGTTTTTGCAAAAGATTCCTCTGTGAGCATTGGGAGCAGATAAATATGGTATGACTGCCCGCGAAAGCGTGAAGGAGACCGTAAAAGTTCAGGTGTTACCCAGGAGAGAGATTGTAGTTTTATACTCTGCACAGAAGTGAGCAAGCGGCATTGGAATGCGCAAACAAAGATGATTAGAAAATAAAACAAGACTAATAGGAGAGTGTTCGCATAACTGACAATCAAAAATGCTTGCCTAAGGCGCGGCCGCATTTCGAAGGAAACGTTTCTGGATTTTCATATTTACAAACCAATGTACACGCCACTTACAAATGTTCCTCTCATGCTCCGGAAGAGCTGAAAATTCCTTAGTTGTAGATGTTCACTATTTGAATGAAGTCGAAGTTTACAAATTTCGCACATTTCTTTAGTTTGGCTTGGCTTATGTATCACGATTTTAAAGGCCGCCGTTGAATAATTTTCACAATTGAAGGCTCCCAGCTACTTTTCTGTGATGCAATGCTTTTTTGTGTCTGTGTGCGACACTCCTATGCAGGTCATTTCACCATGAAGGCATGCTTGTGGCTCACTCTGCTATCCGTCGTCCCCGTAGCATGTGAGTCTGCAGTATGTCCTAATTCGACGCGTTGCGTGTAATAAAAGCTAGCTAACTAGCAATATGATGACGTTGAAGTGTCGCACTAGTGTGGCAGTTTGATCACACTAGGAAACATTAGGAACTTGGTTGGGGCCGGCAGACGACACTTCACGTGACGTTTCCAGGAAGCAAATCCATGTGGGAAAGTCAGAGTAAATTATTTGCACTAGCGTCTGTCGCGTTGTAAGCAAAATATTCTCTTTGTAAAATTATAATGATTGTGTTCTGATTCATATGCCATCTTTTCCACACGTTAACTTAAAACAGCAAGGAGAAGGAATAGAAAGCACTAGGGTCCTCTGGAGCATAAGCGGAGTGAATTTCCAAGTGTACCACGAGACACTAAATTGACGTCATGGGCGCACTATTAACGGCGTTATCTATCGGTTACGAACGCATTCAAATCATCATTTTTTTTTTGTATTCCACTCATTGCACTATCAGCGGCGAAAACAAACATGCCAAATGGGATCGTATTTCCCAGCACGTATTATAGAACCTATATTATGTTTTAATTGGCATTACCGCAACAACAATTTACATTAGCTTTTATGGATATTAAAAGAACAGTTGTTCTAATACATTCTTCTTGTTGTTGTTTTTTCATATGCAACGAAGATGGCGCAACATTGTGAGTATTTGTGTTGACGTTGTATATCAAACGACAAGAAAATTTTACGCCCGAATATTGTACTTATCTGGGGCACTTTATTTCTTTTGTAGAGCGCCGCAGGTGGTTTTGGCTAAGCCTGTTCTTCCTAAAGGTAAGCATTCAATACTGTACCACGTCACTCCGCAGTGATACTATCTTACTCTACCGTATACACATTCTGCGGACGATGTCAGGAATCTAATATCATTACTTAAGCACATTTATTACGCAAATACTCGTTGCGCCAGTTATGAGCTTTTGCTCGATGTTCTATGCAGGTAACTAAATTGCCTTTTAAATATATTGAAGGTTTGTATAACGGCACTTTTGTGGTTTACAGACTTTTATATTTCAGAAGCATCGTCGTTTGACAATGGAAGGTTGTGATAATATATTACCGCAGAAGATATGGACAGAATGATTGCAACGGCTCTGTTGCACCACATTATGAGATTTCATTTTGTCACGGTGCCTTTCTCTTCTCTTAAGAGTAAGAAATCAGGCATATTCTTAAATATGCGTCGTTACTTCTAGTAAGCATGGATTTATCACGTGGGCATGAAACCTCACTTTGTGAAACATATCAGCACCGTAGGTGAAGCAAAATAGTTGTCTTCGATTATCCATTATGAGTTCATAAGTTCACATTCGCTAGTTGATTGCTTTGCACCCATAGACCCCTTTCTTGCCACCAATTTATCCAGAAGCTGAAGCAGATGCACTTGAGAAAACTGGAAAGACCCTGGAGACAGTGGGACGGCTTCTGCAAGGGGAAAATGTCACCTTAAACGAGGAGATGCAAGAAGATTTGGTGAACGCTCTTCTGGAAGCGTCTTACAATGGCGAAGTCTTGACTGAGGCCGGTTCCGAGTACATGGCGCCAGTTGGTGTTATTCGTCGTGCTGTTCAGGTTGCCATCGCCCACTTTGTCAAGAAGTTGAACAAGGGCTAAGGACGCTGTCCGTGAAGAACTACTACGCGTTAACTAACGTGTGATAAAAAAACACTACCAGGTATTGCTGAGTCAGTTACATGCTGATGATTTGTAGATTCACATGATACGGCATGAAATAAAATCTTTGCTGCGTGCATTAAGTTTCACGTCTGTCTTACAGTCTTTCTATGCGCGGCCCATTCTTATTAAAAATGTAAATCTCGCTCTCGCATGCAAAACTGAACATTATTCATGTGTTTATTCGCCTTTTCAACGCGCTTTATTAGTGATGACTAGAGAGAAAAAACAACGATAGAAGTACTCCATGGAGTGAGGCCATACACATTAGGACAATACCAATGACATGCTAGTAGACAATCGCATTGTTCAAGTCATATATACATGACAGGGTTGCCTACCACGAGCACTAAATATCCTCCAGAGCACCCTGGTCAGATAACTCTAAATGCGTTCACTCATACAAAAAACATCCAAATTCTTACAAATCTACAGCAGCTTTATTATAGCCGCAAAACATCTTTACTGCTGGGTGCTGTTGCTCCTGCTGCTCTTTTGTAGCAAGAAAATTCAAACACAGGGCAACACTCACATAAATAATTGTCTTATGTGTATCCCCATGTGTACTGCCCTTGGAATGGTGCTGGTAGCCAGACACATTATCCTCGGAATTCCGCAGTGAAACAGTAAGCTCTACCGAATGTCCCCAGTTTGTAAAATATGGGTACATCACAGCGATTTACACCCCAGAAAATCATACAAACACACGCGCACAATAGGATGAGGATAAATGATGGGGACAAACTCCACCAACATGCACACACACACACACACACGAAGACACGCGGCATTGAAACATGCCTGGACGCGCTTAGCAGGAGGCGTTGGGACAGCGCTAAACAGGCCAAAATGTCCGCCGCTGTGAACGAAGCCCCGGCGTCCGTTGCATCCGCGCCGGCTATACCGCTCCTCGGAGGCGAAACGTAACAGTAGCTATGTAGGCATTGTGCGGAATATAACGAACCCTTATATATAGCTTTCATTGATTGCAAGAAAGCGTTTGATTCAGTCGATACCTCAGCAGTCACGGAAGCATTACGGAATCAGGGAGAAGACGAGCCGTATTTAAAAATACTGAAAGATATCTATAGCGTCTCCACAGCCACCGTAGTCCTCCATAAAGAAAGCAGCAAAATCTCAATGAAGAAAGGTGTCAGGCAGGGAGATACGATCTTTCCAATGCTACTTACAGCGTGTTTACGGGAGGTATTCAAAGACCTGGATTGGGAAGAATTTGGGATAAGAGTGAATGGAGAATACCTTAGCAACTTGCGATTCGCTGATGATATTGCATTGCTTAGTGACTCAGGGGACCAATTGCAATGCATCCTCACTGACCTGGAGAGACAAAGCAGAAGGGTGGGCCTAAAAATTAAGCTGCAGTAAACTAAAGTAATGTTTAACAGTCTCGGGAGCGAACAGCAGCTTACGAAAGGTAGCGAGGCACTGGAGGTGGTAAGGGAATACATCTATTTAGGGCAGGTAGTGAGCGCGGATCAAGATCATGAGACGGAAATAATCAGAAGTATAAGAATGGGTTAGGGTGCGTTTGGCAGGCATTCTCAGATCATGAACAGCAGGTTGACATTACCCCTCAAGAGAAAAGTGTATAACAGCTATGTCTTGCCAGTACTCACGTAAGCGGAGGAAACCTGGAGGCCTATGAAAAGAGTTCTACATAAATTGAGGACGACGCAACGAGCTATGGAAAGAAGAATGATGGGTGTGACGTTAAGGGATAAGAAAACAGCCGATTAGGCGAGGGAACAAACGCGAGTTAGTGATGTCTTCATTGAAATCAAGAAAAGGAAATGGGCATGGGCAGGGCATGTAATGAGGAGGGAAGATAACCGATGGTCATTAAGGGTTACGGTCTGTATTTCAAGCGAAGGGAAGCGTAGCAGGGGGAGGCAGAAAGTTAGGTGGGCGGATGAGATTAAGAAGCTCGCAGGGACAACATTGCCACAATTATTACATGACCGGGGTAGTTGGAGAAGTATGGGAGAGGCTTTTGCCCTGCAGTGGGCGTAACCAGGATGATGATGATGATGATGATGAAAGCATTGTGCTTGAGAGAACTGGCACTGTGAGGAGGAGTGGGCACCACCACAGCGACCGACGGTACTGACCTTTGTCGCCAATTCATTGACCGCCGCTTCCACCGGTGGTGAGCCAGTCGCACGGGAAATCTCGCCGGCAGCTTTCATTGCCAGTGCTGCCTTCACGGCGTCTTCCAGCGAGGGGTTGGGAAGCTCCAGGAGCCGCGTCTGCATGGCGGTGTTGTTGAAGCCGCAGACGAAACCGTCCCGGAACCACGAGTCCAACTGGTCCCCGAAAACGCAGGCACTCGCTAACCCTCGTAGCGCAGCAACGAACTGCCCGAGGTTCTCTCCTTTCCGGCGGCTCCGGTTGTTGAAGCGGAAACGCTCCATTAGTGTGGACGGTGCTGGGTTGAAATGCGAGCGCAGTATGGCGAGCAGCTCACCCAGCGTCTTGACGTGCGGCGTGGCTGGCTTGAGTAGGTCGAGCAAGAGGCTGAAGACGCGGGTCCCGCAGCTGGCCAGGAAAATGTCCCGCTGTTTGGCCTCGGGTGTGTCGTTCATCGGGTGTCGGGTGTGCCACAATTAGTACATAACCGGGGTTGTTGGAGAAGTATGGGAGAGGCCTTTGACCTGCAGTGGGCGTAACCAGGCTGACGATGATGATGATGATGATGATGATGATGATGATGATGGTGGTGGTGTCGTTTGCCCGAAAGAACACGTGGACTTGCTCCTCGTAAATTTGCCAGGCGGACCCATCACCCTCGAACGGCTTCAGCCTTCCGTACAGCGGCATGGCGGCAGCAACGGGGGGCGGTGTTTCGCCGCTCGCGGGGGCGTGGGACGATCCGTGGGTACTCGTCGCCAGTGTCACGATCCACCCGGGTTCGTGAACAAGGGAGGGCTCGAGGCACCCTCCGTTAGACGGACGCTCCGCAGCGTGGTGGTGCTGAACGATGCCTGACCGCTGAGCAGCCCTGCTCAAAGGTGTTTATTATGGTGCGGTGACCAATGTTGCCTGCCGAGCTTGGCAGGCCACCGAACCTAACGGCGAACGAACATTATCCCTGACGGGGCGTCAAATGCTTGCTACAGGTTTATAAAACAACAAGCCTAGCAACTCATTTCAGTGTTGTTGGGGTACCGCTATGGGACGCGGCATACCGATAAAATTGCCGTTACTTCCATTACTCTAAATTGCATTATTCTAAAGGAATAAAGCATTGCGTACCCCCCTAAGCATTTGTAGTTCTGCTTTTCAGCAGCTTTTCTCGGCATACACTTTCGCAGGGCCGGGATGGTGGGGGAATTTTTATTCGCTATTCAGAAGTGTTCGCTATTCGCTATTCAGTAGCTCTAATCAGAAGTGTTCCAAGATAGATGCGACATGTTTTAAGGATTGTTGCGACGTCGATATATGAGGGGTCAAAAGCACTGACCATCATTATGGTCATTGGGGCTTTACCTTGACAGGCCCAATTGTGCATTCTAACATGTGCAGGACCTACACTTGTGCAGGACACAGTTTGTTAGTCTGTCAAACACAAAGAGAGGGAAAATATTTCCAGTTACATAACAGCTGCAATGATGTCGTTGCCTGTGTAGTAATTGACCTGATGGAGTGCAGATAATGTACACAGTGACAAAATAATTAAAACAGTGTGTAAATACTGTTGTCGACTTTTCCGACAGCACACCCTTTTTCGACAGCGCCATTTAGTGCTGTGTTGCGCCCTGATTTTGGCTTATGGCTCCCTCGACAAACAGCACATGTGCGCGGTGGGGTATCTTGAGGCGACGATATTTGGATGAAATGACGATCCGGTTGACACCGGTACGATTTGTCCAGGACGACATTTTGCACAACGACACGCATGCATGTAATGTGTAGATACACTAATGCTGTGCTAGTGATTCATGAAGTGCAGTCATACGCTGGTGCTGGGACAAGGCGGTGATACAAAGCTAACGTGGCGCCTACAGATCCGCTGCTCCACTGCTATAACCACATCAGCGAACGCCGACTTTTAAGCAACTACATTGCCTGGTTGTATTCGGCGTGTCTATATTAAGTTTCACAGCATCCTGGTGCAGAGAATGTGTGGTAACATTTATGGTGGGGGGCAGGAGGGGAAAGAGGAGTCTGACGTTCATGAGTCCACAGTGCAGAAAAAGACCGCTAATTTCGAGAGCAATAATTCTGGTTGCCCCATAATCAGGTCAAGAGCGTGCTCGGGCTGAAGGAGAAACGACGTTTGGGGTGGGGTCGCACGCAATTTTTCGTCATTTATGGGGGATTTTTGTCTGTTAACGCCCTTTAAATGCGTAATTCATGTCATCTCCATGAAAATAGTTTCACATTTTTATAATGGCAATCACTAAAGGACAGCTGGTAAATAATAACTGTGAGTTGTGTAACGGAGTATAAATAAGCAGCTAATCCAGTAATATTTTTATGGCGCTTGCAATCTTTTTTGCGATGCGTTTGCGAATAGTCAGAAAAGGACACAGTCTATCACTGCTTTGGAAGTTACGACATTTTCTCGTGTCGTCGCGAATGAACTTCAGTTGGCAGTGAAAGGAAAGCTATTGGGACATAGCTTCTGAGCAAGTGCTCATGCCCCAAGTAGTCCGGCATTGTTTAACACCTATTTTGGTTTTTTGAAACTCCGTCAGCATTGCCTCCACGTGTAGAGGTTTCGCATGCGCCCAAACGTAGAAAAGACAAACATATAAATAGGTGAAATTTGCCCCTTATTCCAGTATACTCTCTTATTCCACAATTTACAATGCTATGGATGCGTGTTCCTTTTCTAAGCTTAAGCTAACGCAGATGAGAATTGTGGCTCCATTCGGGAGCGCTGTTCTGCGCGCTTTGTATTCGTTGATTATCCCTCACAGCCGCTGATACCCTATTGCAAAACCCAGTGCCACTGGGACCCAGTGCGCCGGATTATGGGCCCAGTGCAGCGCGCTGGATGCTGGGAAGGCGCAGCGTGCTGGGAGGCACTGGCTACTCGTGCGAAAAACAGCTCTAGCCATAATTATGCGGTGCCTGGACGCCGCATATATTTTTTTGAATACAGAAAGCAACAAAGAGCGTTCTACCGCAATAAAAAAAAGAAAAAAAAAGACGTAAGAATAAAACTGGTTCGAGCAGCATTCGATCGTGCGACCTACAGATCCCAAGCCCGGCACTTTACCGCTGCGCCACGCCAGGAGACAGAAATATTGGGATAATTTGTCATGTCAAAGAAAGTCAAAGCCGAGGAGCAGTTTGTTTGCAGAGGTACGTCTCGTACAGGCATGGTTGATGCGCTATCGCCCAGCAACTAAAACTCACGCCTGTACCAGAAAGAAAAAGTTGCTGTGCGAATTCAGTAGTATGCTTGGAAGTGCCACAACATCGATTTTCACTTGCGATTGCTATCTTATCTTCGAAAAAAAGTCCTAAATGAACCGCCGACCCGGGACGGTGTATGGGCTGTTACTGTCGATTTCGATAGCCGTTTCTTGTTCTTCACGCAAAGTATATGCAACGTTTCCTTAGTTCAGTGATGCTTTTCAGTCAACACGCCTGTCCAGTCATACATGTTCGTCAGAGAAGCGCAGGCTAGTGCTTGGGAGCCTTCGGCGATAGCACATATACCTGTGTTTATGACGCGTCACATCAGCGGTCATCGCTTCTTGTGCTGGCACTGTAGACATGAAAAAATTGTTTATTTAAGAACACCGATGCGAAAGCTGAAATATAGAGTGATTTATCCTTGTTAGATTTCTTGATTCCTGAGCCTAGAAGCGCCGATAGCGTGAGGACGGACTCGGCGAATACGCTAGGCCTAAGCTTCGGTGGGGACCGATCTCGGCGCGGGTAGCTGGCGAAAGCTAAAATGTATTTGAGCCTCAGAACTTTTTTAGTACAATAGGGAAAGTGGAAGCGCACGAATCACCTCAGCTTTGTTATCGGTGCGATAATATCAGTCAGCGATAGGCTTCGAACTCGGGGTCCGTTCGCGCGCGTCTGAACGACTTCTGCATTTCATGTTCACTCCACTACACTGCGACAACGGCGACAACTCCCAGCCATACGTTACGTGCGAAGTACTAAAAAACACGGTGACCTCTGCGTTTACGAGGTTTCATTCAAGAATTTAGCCATCCGCCCAGTCAAAAGGGAAAATGAAAAAAAAAAAAAAACGAAAGTGATTTTCAGTTTCAAATGTGCATGAGTAAACAGGGCAGCTCACGCACCTTTATTGCAAGCTGTGACACGAAATAGGGTCTTATAACCCTAAGATATAGCGTTATTTAGGACAAGAGACTAGTATCAAGCGATGAATTGTATAAAGCATTTATTATTCAGCAGCGCCCCTCCTTGCGTACTGAAACCAGCGCGGCACAAACACAACCAGCGCATTTTCCAGTGCCAATCACCGAACTGCAGCGAGAACCAGCGCCTGTACAGCACAAACCAGTGCGCCCCAGCGTCATGGCAGTGGAACCAGCGTCTCTTCCAGTGTGACCCCGCTCTTATCCAGCGCTCTCACTGGTGTCCCAGTGAGTCCCAGCGAGTGCCAGTGTACCCAGTGCGACCCAGCGCCAAAAAGCGCGCTGGTTTCACACTGGAAGACGCTGGTTTTTGCAATAGGGTACCTATCCACGAGTATAGCAACAAAGGATTTCAAAAGGTAAATTACAGCACACAAAGAAAGTATCCCGCGCAAATAAACTGGTAGCAATAAACAAGCTGAAAAAATGGTGTCAAAATTAGCATCGTTCATTATGACACCACCCAACTGCAGCACGCTGCAGAAAGCGGAGAATAACTGAAATACCTTTTCCAATGCTTCCTTAAGATATCAGACCAAATATAATCGCAACTGATCTAGGGATGCTGCAAAAATATATTTCTTTCGTCTTCATCACCTTGAAAGAAAATTTTCATACTGCTCTACGTCGATGCTACCCTTTACCGACTGAGTGGGACAAATTTTTGCTCACGGTAAGCTGGAGAGTATTTTTTTTTTCCCTTTCGACACATGTCTTCATTTATCTCCCATTGCACTTCAGTACCTCGCAGACATCGCGATAACCTATTTCCGGCAAGGTAGATGAACGTTCGATTACTCCCCCGAGCGACGCGTGGAGATGGGAAAATCCCAGAGATTACATTGTGTTGAATTCAGTGGCAGCTGTTTGTATGAGTATATAAGGAATGTCGAATTTTCCTGAAGCAAGAAGTTGTCAGCCGACCACCAGGCAGCAGAAGAAAGCGGTGAGTGTCAACTTTGTTTTAAGCATCGGAGGATTCTGCTCGCTTGAAATATGCGCCAATTATCGGTAGAGTTATTTTTCTTAGTTTTCTTTTTGATGCGTCACGTAACCCTTACAGTTATTAGAGGTCAATATGTCATCCGCCGGATGCCGGTAGTATAAGTAATCAACACATTTCTCGCGTGCTTTTCAAAATGTCCAATAACGCTTGAGAAGAAGGGCGTAAACCAAGCGGCCCAAT
This sequence comes from Dermacentor andersoni, assembly GCF_023375885.2. Classification (NCBI taxonomy): domain Eukaryota; kingdom Metazoa; phylum Arthropoda; class Arachnida; order Ixodida; family Ixodidae; genus Dermacentor; species Dermacentor andersoni. The sequence goes on along the minus strand of NC_092815.1, from coordinate 168,727,827 downwards.
TTTTATTAATCATATCATAAGGAGCCTAGAAACATTGTCACCAAAGGCAACATACGGGAAATTATTTGTACTACTTGTAGTAAGGCTCTAAACATTGACGACATCTTGTTACTTTGGCATAATCAGTAAAAAAGTTTTCGGAATCGATCGCTTTGTTAGTATTGGGAGTGGACAGATATTCTATGTCTTCCACCGAAAGCAAGAAGGAGACCGGAAAGATTCAAATGTTACCCAGCAGGAAGTTTGCATTTTGGTAAAATGGACAGAGGTGAACAAGCGGCGTTAGAATGACCAAACAAATGCAAAGTAATGTAATGCAATGACTTTTTTTTATGTTTGTGGGTGTGGCACTCCATGCAGGTCATTTCACCATGAAGACTTGTTTGTGGCTCACTCTCCTATCACTCGTCGCCGTAGCCTGTGAGTCTGGCCAATCTTTTAATTTACGCGTTGCATGTAATAAAAGCTAGCTCAACTAGCAGTATGATGACTTTAATGTGTCGCATAAGCGTGGCAGTTTAAGGAGACTAGGACGCATTAGGAGCTTGGTTGGTGTCCGCAGACGATAGTTCACCTAAGATTTACAAGACGCAAATCCATGCCAAAATGACAGAATAAATTAATTACACTAGTCTGTCATGTTGTAAGCAAAATATTCTCTTTGTTAAGCTCTAATGATAGTATGTTGATTCATATGCCATTTTTCCACACGTTAACATAAAACAGCAAGGAGAAGAAGGAATAGAAACGAGTAGCCTCTTCTGGAGCATAAGTGGAGTGAATTTCCAAGCGTACAACGTGAACCTACACTGACGTCATGAACGCACTGTTAACGGCGTTATCTATCGGTTGCGAACTCATTCAGATCAGCATACCTTTGATTTCCAAGTTATATGAATATCATCGGAGAGGTCAAACATGCCAACTCGGATAATATTTCCACGCACGTGTTATGGAACCTATATTATGTTTTACTTGGAATTACCACAACAACAATTTACATGGGCTTTTAGGGATATTCAAAGAACACTGGTTCTAATACATTCTTCTTGTTGTTGCTTTTTTCATATGCAACGAAGATGGCGCAACATTGTGAGTATTTGTGTTGACGTTGTATATCAAACGACAAGAGTATTTTATGCCCGAATATTGTACTTATATGGAGCACCTTAATTCTTTTGCAGAGCGCCGAAGGTGGTCTTGGGTAAGCCTGTTCTTCCTAAAGGTAAGCATTCAATGCTGTGCCAAGCCATTCCGCATTCTAACTTTCTTACTCTACTGTATACAGATTCTGCGGAAGATGTCAGGAATCTAATATCATTACTTAAGCACATTTTTTGCGCAAATACTCTTCGCACGAGTTATGCCATTTTTCTCCACCTTCTACGCAGGTAATTCAATTGCTTCTCAAATATATTGAAGGTTTGTGTAACAGCACTGTTCTGGTATACGGATTACCGTTGTGATTCCGGATATACGAAATATATCACCGCAGAAGGTATGCACAGAATTATTGCAACGGGTGTGTTCTTCCACCTTATAAGAACTGATTTTGTTAGGGTGTCTTTCCCATTCTCTTAAGAATAAGAAATGAGGAATATTCTTAAATATGCGTAGATCGACTAAGAAGTGATGTACCAAGTGACCATCAAACCTTCTCACTTTGTGAAACATATGAGCATCGTAGGTGACGTAAAATTGTTTTCTTCCATTATTCATTATTATTTTTACGTGCGCTAGTTCACTGTTTTGTACCTATTGACCATTTTTTGCCACCAATTTGTGCAGAAGCTGAAGCAGATACACTTGAGAAAGCTGGAAAGGCCTTGGAGACAGTGGGACGGCTTCTGCAAGGGGAAAATGTCGCCTTAGACGAGGAGGTGCAAGAAAATTTGGTCAACGCTCTCCGGGTAGCGTCTAACAATGGCGAAGTCTTGACCGAGGAAGGTTCCGAGTACATCCTGCCAATCATCATTCGTGGTGTTGTTCAGGGTGCCATCGCCCACGTTGTTCAGAAGAAGTTGAACAAGGGCTAAGGACACTGCAAGTGAAGAACTACTAGGCGTTAACTGCAATGTGATAAAAAAACACTGCCAGGAATTGCCGAGCCAGTTACTTGCTCATGATTTGTAGGGTCACATGATTTAGCAGGAAATAAAGCTTTGTTGCATCCATTGATTTTCAAGTCTGTCTTACTGTCCTTGCTATGCGCTGCCAATTCTTATTGTAACTGTGAATGTGGCTCTTGCATGCAAAACTGGATATTATTCATGTGTTTTCACATTTTTAATGCGCTGTATTAGTGATGACTAGAGAGAAAAAAGAATGGCGGAAGAACTCAATGGAGCGACCGTATACACTAAGATCATACCTATGACGTGCGAGTACACAATGGCATTGTTCAAGTCATAGATACATGACAAGGCTGCCTACCACGAGCATTGAATATCGTACAGAGAATCCTTGTCAGATAACTCGAAACGCGCTCACTCACACACAAAAAAAGTTCAAGCTCTTACAAATATACAGCAGCTATATTAGAGCCGCAAAACCCGTTTACGAAAGTCGAAAACGCATCTTCAACTACCGGCGGTAAAGCTTTTCTACGCTGGTACGTGAAGAATGGCGTTATTAAAGCGACGCTTCCTAGGCAAACCTTTCCGCGCACTGCTAGCTTTGGTTACTGCTGGGTGTTGGTGCTCCTACTGTTCTTCTCTGGGAAGAAAGTTCAAAACAGGACAGCATGTATAGAAATAATTGTCTTACACGTATCCCTATATGTACCACCCCTAAAATGTCGCTGGTAGCAAGCTATGTTCTCCTCAAAATTCCGCAGTGAAACAATAACCGTATCGAATAAATTGGCAGTGACATAGCTCGGCTATGCCAGGAAATACGTAGCGAAAGCTAAGGCATAGAATGGTTAGCCTTGGTTAATCTTGATTGAAAGTCCATGTTAGTCAGGTTGTCTAGCTATTTTGCAGCGTTTAGCCAGTCGTTCGGCGCGCTGTTCGTCTATTTCCTGGGCGATTCGTTTCCTCTTCATCTCGTTCCGATGTCGATTCCAGGCCTCCTTCTGCTTATCAGAATTGTCGCCGTCCAAACTGCCGCCTCAACTGTGGTTTTGGCACACGGGAGCTCTCCTTCTCAATCCTCCGTCATGTAATCAGGCATGCGACGCAGCTGGCGAAATGAGAGGAGGCGAGCGCAACGACGATGAACATGGTGTGATGTCATTCCAAACGGCCGAAGCGGGAAGGCGCGGCGCTGGGCAGCGGCGGAACGCCTGTGGGTCGGTGCTACTAGTGGCGCATGCGCAGTAGTGGCTAGGGAGCGAGAGAGAGAGAAATATCCGCGGCGAGGCGCGTGTTGTGACGTCATGTGCCTCCTCGGAGCACCGCCACGGCGAAATCGCAAGTTCGCGGCAAGTAAAGCTTTCGATTTATTATTCCCAGCACGTAAAAAATGCGCCCATCACAGTGATGTCAACGCAAGACCATGGTACAAACCCATGCGCACTATAGGGGTGCTATAACGTAAAACTATTCCAAACTTTTCTACTCCAATTCTGCTATCAGCCCTCCACGATTGTTCAAAAACTTTTTCCGACCACGCCCACTTCACCTGTCTGTCACGCGAAGTCACGAAAACCGCGATAGTTCCCCATCTGATATGATGTGTACACACTGATTATGCATGATCTGACAGAAAAAAAAAACAGTTATTTCTGATTCGACCACTTTCGCCATTAGCCCTCGGCCATTGGTAAAAACTTTTCGGGCTGCACCCACTTCACCTGCCGGTCACGCGACGTCACAAAACCGCAAAAACTCACCGCGTCAAAGTGACGTATACGCGATAAATATGCATTAATCTGCCGAACAAAACTGAATTTTCTTCGGAATAGCCGCAGGCTGCCCCGTTCCGAAAGTAATAAAAGATGGCTGCCGCCGATCGCTGAGACGCTGGCTACTCGCACCTGCCGGAGAGCATAGGTGTATTTGCGCATAATAAAACTTCTTGCGTGGCCGTGTAATGTTTTCGAGCCCTTTCGGCACGTTTACCACCTCATTCTGCCAGCTCTTCTTTGCTGAGGGTCAGTTTTAGCGTCATTCTTAATCTTCCGTTGCATGCCACCGTGATTTTCGACCAGCCACCACAAGCTAAGTAAGAGAAAGCCGACCAATCGCAGACGCCGGCTCCACCCTCTTCATCCGGTTATCAATTTTCAGTGCACTGGCTCTACCCCAGTGAATCCCTCTCCCCTTGAGCGTTCTCGTCGCCTCTTGTCAGCCAATTAGATACGACAAGCCGCTCAGAGTAGGCAATGTTATTCGTTTTTCAAGTAAACAAAAGTGACCTCCTATGAACGAGGAGAGAGTTTGATTGGTCTGTTCAGACAACCCTGCAGTTGACCGCAGGGTGCTTGCGTCGGTGGTTACGCAAATATGACGTCAGCAGATTGGAATAGAAACATATTGGAATAGTTTTACGTTATAGGGCCCCTGGTCAGAGGCGGGAGCTGGTCAGCCGCCTCTCCCACTGCTCTTGGGGGATAGGTGGTGAGGTCGGGGCCAGAGGACGCAAGTCTGGACTTTGTTTGCACTCAATAATGATGCGGCGGTGCGTTCCTAGCTGTTTGCAGTATCTACATTGTCAATCAGCACTCATCAAAAAGCGAAAAGTGGCATGGCAGAAAAGCGTTATGCCTTCCAGAGGGCCCACGATGCGGCGGTCGGGCATGGCCTGACTGTCCCAACGTGGGAGCGGCCCGCAGCGCGCTGAGTCGTGTACCTCAGGACCTTTATTAAAGTTTTGCATCCATCCATCCATTCCCCGGTAAAGGTTACTGTGATGCAAGCTTCTGCAGCAACGGCATCTTACGACCTTGGAATTGATAGACTTAGTCTATAAAATAACCAGCCGTGTTATTGTTACGGCAAGGTTGTTGCAGCAGCGCTATTGGCGGCGGCGTACTGATAAAATTGACGTTAGTTCGATTACTCTAAATTGCATAATTCTAAAGGAATAAAGCATTGCGTACCCCCCTAAGCAGTTGCAGTTGTGCTTTTCAACAGCTTTGCTCGACATGCACTTTCGCAGGGCCGGGATGATGGGTTAATTTTTAGTCGCACTTGCAGTACAGCTCTAATTAGAAGTGTTCCAAGATACATACGACGTGTTTTAATGATTGTCGTGACATCGATATCTGAGAAGTCAAAATCGCTGATCATCATTATGTTCATTGGGGCTTTACCTTTTCAAGTGTTGTCTTGGCGGGCCCAATTGTGCATTCTAAGATGTGCAGGACTTACGCTTGTGTAGAACACAGTTTGTTAGTCAGTCAAACACAAAGGGAGGGAAAATATTTCCAGTTACATAACAGCTGAAATGATGCCGTTACCTGTGTAGTAAGTGACATGAGGGAGTGCAGAGAAAGTGCACTGTCACACATATAATTAAAACAGTGTGCCAGTACTGTTGTCCAATGGTCCTACAGCACACACTGGAAAGGAAGAAGTGTAAATGTTCTATTTAGTTTTGTGTTACGCCCTGCTTGTGACTTATGGCACCCTCAACAAACAGCACCTGTGCGCGACGGGGTATCCTGAGGCGACGATATTTGGATGAAATGACGACCCGGTTGACACCGGTACGATTTGTCGAGGATGGCATTTTGCACAACGACACGCATGCATGTAATGTGTACAGACATTAATGCTATGCTAGTGATTCAGGAAGTGCGGTCATATGCTGGTGCTGGGAAAAGGCGTTGATCCAAAGCTAAGGTGGCACCTAGAGATCCGCTGCTCCACTGCAATAACCACATCAGCGGACGCCGACTTTTAAGCAACTACATTGCCTTGTTGTATTCGGCGTCTTTATTAAGTTTCGCAGCATCCTGGTGCAGAGAATTCGTGGCAACATTTATGGTTATGGGACAGGAGGGAAAAGAGAAGTCTGACGTTCATGTGTCCACAGAACAGAAAAAGACCGCTAAATTTCGAGAGCAATAATTCTGGTTGCCACATAATCAGGTGAAGAGGGTGCTCGCGCTGCATGAGAAACGATGGTTGGGGTGGGGTCACACGCATTATTTCGTCATTTACGGGGGCTTTTTGTCTATTAACGCCCTTTAAACGCGTGATTCATGTCATCGCCATGAAAATAGTTTCAAATTTTTTCTTATGGCAATCGCTAAAAACAAATGATATATAATAACTGTGAGTTGTGCAACGGATAATCCATTAATAAGGAGCTAATCCAGTATTATTTTTATGGCGCTTACAATCTTTTTGCGATGCGTATGCGAATATTTAGAAAAGGACATATTCTATGACTGCTTAGGAAGTTATACGACACAGCCTCTTCACTGCCTTTCACTGCCAACTTCAGTTGGCAGTGAAAGGAAAGCTATTGGGACTTAGCTTCTGAGCAAGTGTTCATGCCCGAAATAGTCCTGCAGCGGGTAACAGCACTTTTGCTTTTCTGAAAGTCCGTCAGCGTAGGCTCCACGTGTGGAGGTTTCGCATTCGCTGAAACATATAAAAGAAAAGCTTATAAATAGGCAGAACTTACCGAGTATAGTGCTGTATTTTCTCTATAAATTTTAACTAAAAATTTAAAATGTTATGCATACGTCTTCCTTTCGCAAGCACAAAGGAGTACTGAAACAAGATTTCGAACTCGAGTTAATGAGTGAGATCAATTTATGTAGGCACACAAACATCGTCTGCAAAATATTAACGGCGAATACAGCTTAGAACATATTTAAGATCAACTTTAGAGTTCGTGCGCGCAGCCAACCGCAAAACGCTGCACCTCGTGATATCGACATCAGGAAAGGAGTGTACACAAACGAGAAAACCCTACGTCACCAGTTTGCACTGCCGTCGGGGCGGGTCCTGCGAGCAAGTTTCGCGCCGCTCCGATCGTCCCGGTCTTTTTTTTTCTCCATGGTCGTGACGCTAACCCCTTTCGCCGCTGACGGCGGCACAAAAATCGGCTAAAATTTGTTTCTCGCATGAAATAACTGATAAAGTGACCTCGCAAGTGTGCGTGTTATAAAACGTTGCGCGATATAGTAAATCTTTGCCGCAATTTTGACTCGGAAGCGGTCAGCGCGACCGCCGCAGTAATCGGCTCTGCGAAGCGGCTCGCCTGGCTAACGTGTTTTCTCATCGTTACCAACTGCGTAGGGAAGACTAATTGTATTGTCACTCATGAGCAACATAAATGTGTGGACGTTGATTGTCTTGACGAATATAGATGCTTTATTACCAGCTACGGACGGGTTGCAAGGGCCGTCGGCCTTGGCTCCGACAGCCAGCGAGCTAGGCCTAAATGACGTTTTCCAGCGATCGCCAGCTCGCTTCGCTTGCTCGTTCGCTGTACCGTCGGCGTCGATAAGCGGCAGAAGTGGTGCGACTTCAGGCGTGCCCCTGGACCCTTAGAATGGACCCTACTGAAGAGCAGCCAGAGTCGCTAGTTTCATTTCTAGCGCGCCTAGTATAAACAAAACCGGCCAAAACCAGCAGTCGGATGGTCTTCCACCAAGACTTTTACCTCGCCTCGTGTCCTGCTCAGGAATATGCTTCACTCCCAAAGCGCCCGCGATAGATGGCTCGTACTACTTGTACCGGTGCGTGCGCATATTGATTGCTGTCGCTAGCCGAACTTTCCGAGGCGCTGCTTTGTACTGGATCAAATCAAATGTGATTGGCCACGTCTAATTCGGCGTCGACTACCGCAAGCAGGAAATAGTCGCTGCTGGAGGACGGAAAGGAGAAGGATGATGATGGCGAGGATATCGCAAAGCACGCGCAGACGTAGCAGACGAACTATAGTAACACGAAGCTCGCGATGGCTCACGCGCCGGAGAGCGCGCTGGCGTGCGTACGTTACAGTTCTGTGAGATAACGTGTCGTGCTGCGTTTACATTATTTCTCTGATCCATCTCGTTACTCTCTCAAACCGAAACATGGACTGGTCACTACAAAAAAGGCGCCAAATAATTACCTGTCACGCTCAGAAGCCAATGACGTTTCGTTCCCTGATTGCTGTGTCATTAGCTACAAGGCTGAGATCCAAGCTACAGAAAAAACAAGGTTGAAAATTTTTGTCTAAGTACTCCTTTAAGCTAACGCTCATGAGAATGGTGGCTCAATTCGGGAGCGCTTTTGTGCGTGCTTTGTAGTCGTTGATTTTCCGTCACAGCCGCCGAAAGCTGTCCACGAGTATAGAATCAAAGGATTTAGAAAGGTAAATTACAGTACCTAAAGAAAGTATCCCATGGAAATAGGCTAATAGCACTTAAATAGGCTCAAGAAATAGCGTCGGAAATAGTATCGTGTATTATGACACCATTCAACTGCAGTACAGGGATGAAAGCGGAGAATAATTGAACTGTTTTTTCCTATGGGTCCTCAAAATAACAGACCAAATATAATCGCAACTGATGTAGGGATGCTGTAAAAATATATTTCGGTTTCATCACCACGAAAGAAACTTTTCCAACTGATCTACGTCGTTGTTGCCCTTTACCGACTGAGTGGGAGCAATTACTGCTCACGCTAAGCTGGCGGGTATTTTTTTCCTTTCATGACCTTTCTTTATTTCTCTCCAATTGCCCTTCAGTACTTCGCCGACATCGCGATAACCTTTGTACGACAACGTAGATGAACGTCCGATTATTCCCCTGACCGACTCGGTGATTTTGGAAAACCCCAGAGATTACATTGTGTTGAATTCAGTGGTAGCCGTGTGTATGAGTATATAAGGAATGTCGACTTGTCATGAAGCAACAAATTGTCATCTGACCACCAGGCAGCAGAACAAAGCGGTGAGTGTCAACTTTGTTTTAAGTATCATGGATGCTGCTCGTTTGGAATAAGCATCAATCTTCGGTTTAGGCTTTTTATTCCTTTTTGTTATTTTTCTTTTTGAAGCGGCACATAACCCTGACAATTCTTAGAGATCAAATGGTCATTCACAGAATGCCGGTAACATATGCAATGAAGGCATTTCTCGCATGCTGTTTAAAATGTCCAAAACACTTTAGAACAAACGGCGTTAACCGAGGGGCTAGATTTTTACTAAACATATCAGACCATGCCTACGAACATTGTCATCAAGGGCAACATACGGGAAATCACTTGTACTACTTGTAATACCGCTCGAAACAGTGAAGACATCTTGTTGCTCTGGAATAATCAGTAAAAAATTTTCGGAAAACATTCCACTGCGAGTATTGGGAGCAGATAAATATGGTATGACTAGCAGCGAAAGCAAGAAGGAGACCGGAAAGGTTCAGGTATTACTGAGGATGAAGTTTGCAGCTTGATACTCACGGAGGTGAGCAAGCGTCGTTGGAAAGACCAAACAAATGTTATTAGGAAATATAGCGAAGCTAACAGGAAAGTTTTCACATAACTGGCTATCAAGAGTGCCCCCTAAGGCAATGCCAATTTTGAAATTAATGGTTCTGGATTTTCATGTTTCCAAATCAAAGTATATGCCACTTAAGACTGTCAACCCCCCCCCCCCCCCCCCCCCCCCCTGCTCTAGAAGAGCCAAAAAAATCCTTGGTTGTAGATCTTCACATTTTGCTTCAAGTCGAAGATTACAAATTTTGCACATTTGTTCTGGCTGTCTTGGCTGAGATATTGGGACGCCGACCCAAAATGATCCTAAGCAGTATGTCTCACAAAAATTTTTTTCAAGGCCGCCGCTGAATAATTTTAACAATTGAAGGCTCCCCGCTACTTTTCTGCGATGCAATAATTTTTTTGTGTGTGTATGTGACACTCCTATGCAGGTCATTTCACCATGAAGACTTGTTTGTGGCTTACTCTGCTATCCCTCGTCACCGTGGCCTGTGAGTCTAGTGCCTATACTAACTCGAGGGGTTGCATGTAATAAAAGCTAGCTCAACTAGCACTATGATGACTTTGATGAGTCGCATCACCGTGGCAGATTAAGGAGACTAGGACACATTAGGAGCTTGGTTGGTGCCGGCAGACGACATTTCACTTAAGGTTTTCAAGACGCAAATGCGTGTGAGAAAGTCGGAATAAATTAATTACACCAGTCTCTGTCATGTTGTAAGCAAAATATTCTCTTTGTTCATATATAATTATTGTATGTTGATTCATAAGCCATTTTTTCCACACGTTAACTTAAAACAGCAAGGAGAAGAAGAACTAGCAACCAGTAGCCTCTTCTGGAGCATACGCGGAATGAATTTCCAAGCGTACAACGTGAACCTACACTGACGTCATGGACGCACTGTTAACGGCGTAATCTATCGGTTGCCAACGCATTCAAATCAGCATACCTTTGATTTTCAAGCCATTGTACTATCAGCGGCGAAAACTAACATGCCAAATCGGATGGTATTTACATACACGTGTTATAGAATTTATATTATGTTTTACTTTGTATTACCACAACAACGATTTACATTAGCTTTTAGGGATATTCAAAGAACAGTGCTTCTAATACATTCTTCTTCTTGTTGCCTTTTTCATATGCAACGAAGATGGCGCAACACTGTGAGTATTTGTGTTGACGTTGCATATCAAACGACAAGAGTATTTTATGCCCGAATATTGTATTTATGTGGGGCACCTTAATTCTTTTGCAGAGCTCCGCAGGTGGTCTTGGCTAAGGCTGTTCTTCCTAAAGGTAAGCATTCAATACTGTACCACGGCACTCCGCATTCATACATTCTTACTCTATTGTATACAGATTCTTCGGACGATGTCAGGAATCTAATATCATAACTTATGCACATTTATTACGCAAATACTCTTCGCACGAGTTCTGCTCTTTTGCTCGATCTTCTACGCAGTTAACTAAATTGCTTCTGAAATATATTGAAGGTTTTTATAACAGCACTGTTCTGATATACAGATTACCGTTGTTATTCCGGATATACGGAATAGATTACCGCAGAGGGTATGCACAGAATTACTGCAACGGGTGTGTTGTCCAACTTTATGAGAGCTGGTATTGTTACAGTGCCTTTCCCATTCTCTTAAAAGTAAGAAACCAGAGATTTTCTTAAATATGAGTAGATCGACTAAGCATGGATGTACCACGTGACCATCAAACCTTCTAACTTTGTGAAACATATGGGCATCGTAGACGAGATAAAACAGTTGTCTTCCATTATCCATTATAAGTGTTAGATTGGCTAATTCATTGTTTCGTACCGGTGGACCATTTTCGCGCCACCAATTTGTGCAGAAGCTGAAGCAGATGCCCTCGAGAAAGTTGGCAAGACCCTGGAGACAGTGGGACGGCTTCTGCAGGGCGAAAACATCGCCTTAAACGAGGAGGTGCAAGAACATTTGGTCAACGCGCTCCGGATTGCGTCTGCCAATGGCGAAGTGTTGGCTGAAGATGGCTCCGAGTACATCTGGCCAATCATCATTCGTGGTGTTATTCAGGGTGCCATCGCCCACGTTGTCCACAAGAAGTTGAACAAGGGATAAGAAACTGCTAGTGAAAAATTACAACGCGTTAATTACAATATCATCAAAAAGATACAATGCCACGAATTACGCACCCAGTTAGTTGTTCATGATCTCTACTGTAATTATGTGGCCTAAAATAAAGTTCGTTGGTGCAGGGACTTTCAAGTGTGTCTTACTGCCTTTCCTATGTGCTCCCATTTCTACTAAGAGTTGAAAATATGTCTCTGCCATGCAGAAATTTGAACTTATTCACGTGTTTATTGGAATTTTGAACGCGCTGTATTAGTTATAGTTAGACAGAAAAATGGACGGAGAAAGACCTCGATGGAGCGAGACCGCACACATTATGACAATCTTACTGATGTGCGGCTAGACTTGTCAAATCAGAGATACATCACAAGACAAGCTGCCACGAGCTCTGTATATCGTCAATCGAACCCAGGTCAGACAACTCCAATGGCATTCACAAACTAAAAGAAATTCAAGCTGTTACAAATTTACAGCAGTTTATTCATTAGAACCTTAAAGCGTGTTGACGGAAGATCCAAATCCATCCTCGGCTATGAACGGTGAAGCTTTTTGTATGCTGGCACGTGAAGAATTGTACTATATTAAAGCGAAGCTTCCTATACAAACCCTTCCGGGCCCTGCTGGATTTGGTTGCTGCTCAGTGTTGTTGCTCTTCTTTTGTTTTCTAGCAAGACAGCTCAAACATATGGCACAACTAATAGAACTAGTTGTTTTATATATAAACCCATCTGTACTACCTCTGTAAAAGTGTTGGTAGCCACCTACTTCCTCGTCGCATTTGCGCAGTGAAACAACGAACTGTACCGAATATCCACAGCGCCAGAATACTGTGCTTCAGCGCCCTAATCCTTTAACAAACCAAAATCTTCTATGCCTTCTTTCTGGCGGTGTTCTGCATCTGCCGGTTCGGCTCCTTACCATGTAATGCCGGCCTGTCCTGGGGATGGCATGAAGGAGGGTCCATTAGGGATACAGTATATTTTGCGGTCATGCATCTCCGGGAATTTTCCTGGTTTACCGGGCAGCAACGGTATCACAGTGGTGCAAACAGCCTTCGAACGTCAACACTTTTCTATTAACCGCGTCGCAAGAGCTTCACTTTACAATGATTTCGGAGCATGCGTTTAGATTAGCATATATTTGCTTCATTTTGATTCGGCACACGCACGGCACACACAACAATACATTTCGCTAACAAAGTACCTCTGGTCTAATCACACCTAAGCGGGCACACGTGCGCACACAACTGTGTACACGCGTGCGTTTTTATTTCACTGGTTTGCACAAAAGTTCTTCTTCAACGCCCCAAGTTCTCTTGCTTCCAATCTTACTGGTGAGCAGTCATGGGCATAATTTTCTTTGGGTAGGGAAATAATCGAGTACGCACTACTCAATCTCAGATGAGGATGATGTGCTTCAGCTTTAATTTTAGTCGGCTTATCGCATCACCATCGTACTCGGAAAATGCCTCTTCTGCTAATTTGTGTCGTAATTTTTGTGATGAATGAAGCCTGCGCGTGGCCTCCGCATTCCATTAGGCGCTGGTGCTTCCGAGCGCCGACCAATGCGTAATGCTGCAACCGAGCTCCTTTCTCGCGCTTCGTTCTGGACACGTTGCGCCATCTATTGCACGGCCGAGAAGTCAGCATGTGGCATCCGAAACGAAACGTATGGGACGGCGGTGCCAGCGAACGCTGAAACTTCTGCCCTCGCTTGCTGCACACTCAGTGGCACATACGCAGTGCATTCATGGCTCGGCTAGGTCGAGCGTTGGCATGAAAGACGTTCATTGGAAGCGCAAGATGTCCGCGGCATTTGTAGCGCAGCCTGCGAATGCGTTGAGTTGCTGTCCTTGATGAGCCTTTGTGACGAACACTCGATTGCGCTCAGTATCGAATAAAGTTTAGAGAACTTTCTTATCATGGTGTAGAGCAGCGCATTCCCAGCGGAACATGCCTAGTTACCCAAGATGACGGTAAACATATTCATTGAAAAGCGGCACACGCCTTCTGGCGCATACCCAGTGGCACAAGTTGGCATCAAAGATGCTCATTGAAGAGCTGCACAGACCGAGTGGCATGTGACCAGTTATCGAAGTCGGCGTGAAGGGGATTTTGCGAACATCGGTACCTACCAAATCCCGTATGTATAGTGACCAATGTCGGCGTGGAAGAGGTTCGTAGAATGCTTCACGTATGTACGCATTACTACATACTCAGTAACTCAAGTTGGTTCGACGGTTGGCTTTGAGCCGTGTTCCCTCAGCACAAGAGCCAGATGGGCGACCCATTCTCCCAGGGATCAGCCAGTGAGCCAGGCAGGGGGGAAACGGTTAGGTACACATACATACATACATACATACATACATACATACATACATACATACATACATACATACATACATACATACATACATACATACATACATACATACATACATACATACATACATACATACATACATACGCAAAAATATTCCCTGCACCTAAACAAGCCTGCGCAACAACCGAAAAGATACACGCACATACACGCACCGATAGTAAATGGCAATTCCGTCCACTTGCCACAGGCTAACTACCACACATTCTCAATTTGATAGCTCAGATTCTTGATTTTTGGAAGTTGCCACAAGCAAGACACGAGACTTGAAGGAAGGGACAGCACGAACCGCTTCGTGTTGTCCCTTCCATCAAGTCTCGTGTCTTGCTTGCAGCACCTTCGCCAAATCATGAATCACCAACTGGCCTACACCCAAACTCTGCTAAGCTCAGATTCTATTGTGAAAGGCTCCTTTTTAATTTCGGCACGTGAAACTCTCTGAGTCAACACATGTGAGGTATACAAATGCACCTTTGTCACTGACATGACTAGCACCAAGCCCTTTTCTTAAGAAAGATTCTTTCTCAACGTTATTTGTGCTTAGAGGATGCTCTGCCTCTGAGTTAACTTCACTTTTCCTATTCAAGCACATGTGAACCGCATAAGTAGCGTTATGAGAAAGCCTGCCGGGTAATTTGAACAAAATTCGATGGATTAGTTTAAAATTTCTGGGTGTTTTACGTGTCAAAATCAAGATATGAGTATGAGGCACTCCATTGTGGGACACTCCTGAACAATTTTGACCACGTGGTGTGGCTTAACGTGCACTTAAATTTATGTATTTCTGCATTTCTGCCGGGATGGAGTCCGCGACCTAGAGCATAGCAGCGCCACGCCACAGTCAATGAATCACCGCGATGAGCCTTGTTTCATCCGCCAGAGAACTTTAGGTGCAATTTACTCAAACAAGGATAACTTATATTTATGTTCTCCAATTTCATACAAGAACTTCCCACAGTTAGTAAGTGCTAATGAAATAAAAGAGCGGTGCCTAAAAATCTGTAACTGTTCCCCAAATGAAGTTCTCCCAGTTCTCTAAACGGAATGTATAAGAGCGTGCGAAGCAGACAAACTTGACATATAAATTTTGAACGTAGGCGAAAATCGTTGCAACGCTTATATGCGAAGGTATTGCGAAATTTCTACTCGAAAATTAGTGTTATATTTTATAGGGATGTATAAGGCATCGTTTTATTCGGCTTTAGATGTCCTAAGGGGTGCCGCATACAGCATTCCGATATCATTATTTTCACATAGAAGAGGCATAAACTTTGTACTTATTTTTTTTTATTTTGACATTTTCAAGTAATTTTCAAACAAATAGCCCAGTAACTAAACAACTTTCTCAAAAACCCTTACTCTAACGCAATCAATGATTGCGCACGTCCCTTAGGAGTGGTAGTGGTGGTTTACAACAGCTTTGCAGGAGATCCACTTTCGTAGGGCCCTGACGGCGAGTGAATATATATTCTCACTTCCACCACAGCTCCAATAAAAGATGTTTCAATATACACGCGACGTGTTTTAATTACTGTCACGATGTCAGAATATAAGGGTCAAAAGGACTCACCATCATTGTGTTCATCGGTGCTTTAACTTTTCGTGTACTGTCTTGACGGTCCTTGATGTGCATGCCAAGATGTGCAGGACTTACTCGTGTACAGAGCTTACTCTGGTAGCCAGTCGAAAACAAGAGGCACGGAATGTTTTTTTATTTATATAACAGCTGCAGTGATGTCGGTGCCTGTGGAGTAAGCGGCATAGATGGGGTTCGGAGAACGTAGAGAGTAAAAAAATAATTAAAGGTCTGTGTCAATGCAGTTATCGAATTATCCAACAGCCCACAGTGGAAAGGAGGTGGAGTAAATGAAACGTTTAGTTGTGTCTTGGTTGGGCCTTCATTGTCGCTTATAGCATCCTCGACAAGTAGCACCTGTGCGAGGCGGGATATCCTAGGGCGATGATAATGGGACAAAATAGCGTCTCCGGGAAAACCGCTACAATTTGTCGAGAATGCCATTAAACACAACGACACGCATGTACTCTGTGTGTAGA
The DNA here is from genome assembly GCF_023375885.2 of Dermacentor andersoni. Taxonomy (NCBI): domain Eukaryota; kingdom Metazoa; phylum Arthropoda; class Arachnida; order Ixodida; family Ixodidae; genus Dermacentor; species Dermacentor andersoni. The sequence continues at coordinate 168,711,883 of NC_092815.1, read as the reverse complement.
GGCATTCAACTTATGCTAGAGACGGGGGAAGTGTGGTCGTACGCCGATGCTGGGACAAGGCGTTGATTGAAAGCTAAGATAGCTTCTCAAGAGCCGTTGTAGGAGCCGCATCAGCAAACACTGACCTCTAAGCAGCAACATAGCACGGTCGTATTCGGCTTGTATAGTTAGTTTCGCAGTATCCTTGTGGAAAACATTTGGGGTAACGTCTTTAGTTAGGGAAGGAGGGGAAGGCGGCAGCTCCTCCAAATACCACCACTTCCATTAACTTAGACCATTGTTCTAGCATCCAAGTTTTCAACGTTCATGAGATTACAAAGCAGAAACCTCCAGTAAATTCAAGAGTAGTAATTATGGTTACACCATAATAAGGGGAAGAAAGTGCTCGCGCTACTGGGGAAATGATGTTGCGGATGGCGTCGCAGGAACTTTGTTCGTCATTTATGGGGCTATTTGTTATCAACGCCGTGTAAATGCGTGATTGATGTAATCTCCGTCAAATGATTTAAAAATTTTATTATGGAAACCACTCTAAAACAGTCGATGTATAATAATTACTAATTGAGTAACGTGGAATTCGTGAATAGGCAGCTAATCACTAAATATTTTGATAGCGCTGGTAATGTGTTTGCGGCGCTTTGAGAATGGATAAAAGGACGGTCTATGAGTGCTTGTGAAGTTAGGATATAGTCTCATGTCGTTGCAGATGAGCTTTTGTGACGATGAAAGCAAAACTATTGGGGTATTGCTTCCGAGCAAATATTTATGCCCCAAGTACTACGGCACTGTGTGCCCGCATTTTTTTTTTCAGGTCAGTCAGCGTAGCTTCCACATGCCGCTGTTTCGCATTCGGAAATAGGTGAAATTTTTCACGCAGTCCTGTATTTTCTCTTTTGCTCCAATTGAATATAGTATGCATACGTGTTCCTTTTCTAAGCTTAAGTTACCGCGAATGAGAATTACGGCTCCATCCGGGAATGCTCTTACCTGTGCGCGCTTTCTATTCGTAGATTTTCCTTCACTGGGGGGGGGGGGGGGGGCGCAGAAAGTTGTCCGTCAGTACAGAAACAAAGGCTTGCCAAAGGTAAATGACAGCACTTAAAGAAAGTAATACTGTGAAAACAAATTAATAGAACTTAAATTAAATACCTTGAGAAGTGGCGTGAACAATATTATCGCCTTTTATGACACCATTCGACTCCAGTACACAGCTGAAAGTGAAGAAAATTACTGAACTATCATTTCCAATGCTTTCTCAAAATAACTGACAAACATATTCATAACTGAAGCAGGAACGCAGAAAAAAAACATGTTTCTTTCTTTTTGGTCGCATTGAATTTAAATTTTCAGACTGATCTACGTAAAAGTTTACCTTTATTGACATAGTGGAAGCAATTCTTCCTCACCCTAAGCTTGCAGGTATTTTTTTTTTTTTGCTTTCATTGCATGCCTTTCTTTCTCTCCTGTTGCTGTTCAGTACTTCACCGACATCGCGATAACATTTTTTCCCGCAAGCTAGACGAACATCCGGTTACTCTACTGCGAAACGACGCGTGAAGATAGGAAAACCCTGGTGATTACATTGTGTTGAGTCTTGTGCTATCTGTGTGCGTACAGTATATAAGAAAAGTCGAATTCTCGCGGAGCAACAAATCACCAGCCAATCACCAGGCAGGACGAGAAAGCGGTGAGTCTCAAATTTGTGTTCTTTATCAGAGGATGCTACTCGCTACGAATTTGTGTCAATTATCGTGGTCGTTTTGCTTTCCGGCTTCACATATTACTGAAAGTTATTAGAGATCAATTTGTCATCCGTATGGCCTGGATATTATATGCAATGAAGACTTTTCTTGCGTGATGTTTTTAATATGTAAAAAGTAAAAATTTTCAGGGAAAAGATTCCTCTGAGAGTAGTAGGCGCGGATAAATATTGTATGACTGCCGCCGGCATTAAGAAGAAGACAGAAAAAGTCGAAGCGACACAGAGGAGGGAGTTTGCAGTTTGATACTCTGCACTGAGGTAAACGAGCGGTGTTAGAGTGACGAAACAAAGATGATTAGAAAATAAAACGAAACAGGAAATTATTCCCATCACACGCACTGAGCAAATCACTCTGGATTTTCGTGTTTACAACCCAATGCATATGCAACTTAAGAATGTTCCCCCTCATGCATCTAAACAGCTAAAGAAATCTTTGTTGTAGATCTTCACATTTTGTCTGAAGTCGAAGTTTACACAGTTCACACATTTTTTTTGGCTGGCTTCGCTGAGGAGTAGGGAGGCAGACGCAGTAATGCTCCTAAGCATTATGTCTCACCACCATTTTCAAAGCTGAAGTTGAATAATGTTCGCAATTAATGACTCCCTGCTAATTTCCTGTGATGCAATTATTTCTGTCGTTTTTATCACACTCCTATGCAGTTCATTCACCATGAAGACTTGTTTGTGGCTCGCCCTGCTATCTGTCGTCACCGTAGCCTGTGAGTCTGGCACATGCATTAATTCCACGCGTTGCATCTAATGAAAGCTCGCTCAACTAACATTATTTAGGCACGCTAGGACACATAAGGAGCTTGGCTGGTGCAAACAATTGAAGCTTCGTCTAAGATTGTGAAATCGCAAATGACTCTGAGAAAGTCGGAATAAATTGCACCAGCGTATCTCACGTTGTAAGAAAATGTTCTCTTTGTCAAGTTGTAGTGATCGTGTTTTAAACGATATGCCATTTTTTGCACGTTAACTTAAACATCAAGCTGAAGAAAGAATCGAAGCCACTAGGGTCTTGTGCAGCATAGGTGAAGCTCATTTGCAAGCGTACAACACGAAACTTCACTGACGTCTTGGTCACTCTGTTTACGGCGTTATCTATAGGTTATGAATCCACCCAAATAAACATCTCTTTGATTTTCAAGTCATTGCCCTAACAGCGGCGAAAACAAAGACGCCGAATCAGATCATATTTCCATGCACGTGTAATAGAACCTTAATTATGTTTCACTTGGCAATACCACAACATTATTTTACATTAGCTTTTAGATATTTTCAAATAAAAATGATCCTAATTCATTTACTTTGTTCTTTTTTCATATGAAACGAAGATGGCGCAACACTGTGAGTATTTGTGTTGACGTAATATATCAAACGACTCTAGTATTCTACGCCAGCATATTGTACTTACGTGGGCTACCTTTTTTCTTTTGTAGAGTGCCTCAGGTGGGCTTGGGTAAGCCTGTTCTTCCTAAAGGTAAGCATTGAATACTGCGCCATGTCACACCGCATGCAAACGTTCTGGAATTAATGTTATGAGCGAAGCACATTTCTTTCACGAGTTATGCACGAGTTACGCGCATTCGCTCGATGATCTGCGCAGTTAGCTAAATTGTGTCTACATTATATTCGAGCTTTCGAAAACACCATTGTTGTGATATGCGGACTTCTCAATTGCAGAAGCAGTGCTATTTCGCTATGGCACATTGTGAAAATGCATTACCACAGAAGATATCCACACAATTATTGTAACGAATGTATCTGTTGTCCGTCATTATGAGAACTCATTTTGTTGTGGTGATTTTCTCGTTCTCTTAAAAGTGTGAAATCACGGGTATTTTTAAGTATGCGTTGCGCAGTTTGACTGAGCATAGCTTTATCATGTGACCATGAAACTCTCACTTTCAGAAACACGGCAGCATCGTAGGCGGCGTAAAATAGTTTTCAACTGGTCATTATTAGTGCTACATTCTCTGATTCACTGTTTTCTACAAGTACACCATTTGCTTTCCACCCTTTTGTACAGAAGCTGAAGCAGATGCACTTGAGAAAGCAGGGAAGGCCTTGGAGACAGTGGGACGACTACTGCAGGGCGAAAATGTCGCCTTAAACGAGGAAGTGCAAGAACATTTGGTCAATGCTCTTCGGGTTGCGTCTAACAATGGTGAAGTCTTCAGCGAGGATGACTCTGAGTACTTCCTGCCAATCATCATTCGTGGTGTTGTTCAAGGTGCCATTGCCCACGTTGTCCACAAGAAGTTGAACAAGGGCTAAGGACACTGCCAGTGAATAACTACAACGCATTAACGACAATGTGTTAAAAAAACACTACCAGGAATTACGCAACGAGTTACTGGTTCATCTTCTCTATAGAGTAACATATGGCATAAAATAAAGCTATGTTAGTGACGTGATTTTCAAGTCTATCTTACTGTCTTTTCTATGCGCTGCCATTTCTGCTTAGAGCTGAAAATGTGGCTGTCCCATGGCAAGTTTAACCTTATGCACGCGTTCATACGAATTTTCAACGTGCTGCATAAGTTATGATTAGAGAAAAAAAAAAGAAATGTGGAAGAACTCGATGGAATCAGATCACACACATTCTGACTATACCAATAACGTGTCAGTAGACAATCGCGTTGTTCTAGCCGCAGATACATCATAGGACAAGCTGCCACGAGCATTGAATATGCTCCAGAGGGCGCTGGTGAGATTACTCGAAAGGCGTTCACTCAGTCAAAAAGAAATTTCAAGCTCTCACAAATTCACAGCAGTTTCATTATTGAAGCCTTAAAGCACTTTTCCGGATCTAAAACGCATCGTCGGCTAACGACCGAGAAAAATGGGGTTAACCACTGGGCCCGATTTTTATTAGTCATATTATAACATGACAACAAACACTGACACCAAGGACAATATAGGGGAAGTTACTTGTGCCTAATAAATGACATAAAGAAACGACAAATTAACGGAAATGAAAGTGGATGAAAAAACAACTTGCCGCAGGTGGGAAACGATCCCATGTGAAGGTTGTTCCGATGGGGCTAAATCGAAAAAGATACTCCTGCCCCTTGCCCATGTCCCCTGCAGATTCTTCTACACACCGTGGGGATCATTGCACCCTCCTCGAACAAAAGTGGCTGTACGACAGGAGCCCCTCCAGTGCCACTTGGCAAAGCCGCTTTTACTATGAATAGGCCCAGTCGACTCCGCCTTTCCAACCTGTCAAGAAGTGTATTACTTACCTCCGCTAAACCGAGCTCCCAAAAAGTGGTGACCCAGGACATTAATATTTATTTTGCTTTTTTTTTTGCGAACACAAGCCATGGACGACGCTGCTCGTACTCCAACTGACTGAGACGACGCCACGATTACGTCACCTGTCATTGCCGCAGAGCTACAGCTTCCCATATTTTGACCCGAGAATGCTCGAATTTGGTTTAAGCAAGCAGAGGCGTGTCTTCAACTCCGGCGCATCATTTCAAAGGTACCTGCATGTCGCGCCACGCTACCCTTCGACATTGCCGATGCCATGGGCGACTTGGTAGCGGGCACGCCTTCGGCCACAGCATACCGCGACCTGAAACGCACGGTCCTGCAGTGGCTTGAGCCATCGCAACAGAGTAGGCTCGAACAGTTTCTATCCGGGGTTCCGGGGCACCAACGACCGTCACAACTTCTCCACCGGTTGCGTGGTGGTTACCCCGCAAACGAGGAACAGCTTCCTATTTTGCGCGAGCTGTTCTTGTGGCGCCTCCTACAGTCAGCACGCATGATGCTACGGGCTCCGAAGAGGCAAGTCTCGATCGGCTAGCTGCACTCGCTCACCGTATATGCGATTGCTTGCTTTCAGCACGGCTACCTATGGCCACTGCGAGAGTCTCAGAGCCAGGAGATCGACTTTCGCGCCTGAAGGAAACACTCGACAACTGCACTGGAGAATCTGACGACGGGTAGCAACATTCGCGACCAACTTCGGCCCAACCATTCGCCTTCACAGTTTCGCCGTGTACCACCGTCGCTTTCGCGTACGAATAAGATGCTGCACCCAGCCCCGTTCGTGGACGGGCAGCATACCGGCCAATCACTAACGGCGGCATGCAGCATCGGCCCTCGTTCAAGCCGCCTATGCTTCAGGGTTAACTGCATCACCGACACCCGCCTGCTCGTGAATATCGCAGCCGAGCTGTCTATGGTTCCGGCCACGACCGCAGATCGCCAACGCGGCAAGTCCCCACCCACGCTCCGCGCAATGAACAACACTGCCGTCGCGTCGTATGGCCTCTGGTCCATAAAGCTAGCCGAGCGCTTGCACAGATGGGTCTTTGTGATCCTAACATCAGCTTTGTCATACTGGGAGCGAACTTCCTCAGTTATTTCAACTTAGATGAGAGCATTCGCGATCGTCGGTGTCTAAAGGATAACGCGATATCCTTCGATGTACTTGGCGTGCAGTTCAACCTCACGTCATCGGACTGCCGTACAAGATACTTAACATGTTGCTTTTTACTGCAAGAAAACTCGAAAAAAAGAAGACAGTGAGAGTCGAAAGGAAAGGAGAGACGAGTGCTACGTCTTCCCTTTCCTTTCTGCTCTCACTGTTTTCTTTCTTTCGAGTTCTTTTTTTTGCGCTAAAAAGCAACATGTTAAGTAAACATCAACTCGCCCTAGAAGAAGTTATTCACAAGGGCAATATACTTGCCGAGTACCCGCCACACACGAGGCTCCGAAACGATGGGCTGCCCGTGAAATACGAGGTGACGTATCATATCGCCACCACCGGCCCACCTGTCGCCGCCTGGTCAGGAGGCTCTCTGGACGGAGGCTGAAAATCACCCACCGTCAGTTTCAACACGAGCTTCAGCTCGGCGTTATTCGCCCTTCCTCCACCAATTGGATTTCACCTCTCTATCTTGTTCCAAAGCCGGACACTGGCGACTGGCGGCCTTGAGGTGATTACCGAACTTTGAATGCCCTTACTATACCAAATAAATATCCCCTCGTCCACACATATGACTTCGGCGCTCGCCTCGAAAGAGCCAAAATATAAAGCAAGATCCATCTGATGACAGCCTACCACCAAATTCCTGTCAAACCCAGCGACTGTCCGAAGACGGCAACAACTACTCCATTTGGCCTATTTGAGTTTGTCCGTATGCCTTACGGCTTGATGAATGAGGCGCAAACTTTTCAAAAGTTTCAAATGAAAGAAGTTACGCGTGGACTCCCGCTCATCTTCATCTGCCTTGACGACATTTTCATTGCACGTCGCACAAACGTAGAGCACAAACAGCACCTTCACCTTCTATTTGAGTGACTGGATGAACAGTGTCTGGTCCTAAAGCCCCAGAAAGGCATTTTCGGAGTGGGAGCCCTGGATTCTCTTTGCCATCGAATTTCATCCCAAGGCATCAAGCCACTGGAATCACAGGTGCGGGCGATTGAGGACTTTGCCTCTCCAACCTCATTTTGAAAGTTGCGAGTTTTTCTCGGACTCAAATTTCGACAGGCGCTTGATACTATCGTGTGCGCAAGTTCGTCAGCTGCTTACCGACCTGCTGCGTGGCATCTCAAGAAAAAAAACGCCTACCTTCCAGGAGTACTTCGAGCACGAACACCCTTCCAGGAAGCCAAAACGCGGCTGGCGACTGCATTTTTGCTGATTGATCCGTTGCCCAACGCGCCAACTCTCCTTATGGTGGACCCGTCGACCACAGGAGTGGGTGCAGTACAACAGCAGCACGAGGGCACAGACTGGAGCCTGCTGGGCTTCTTCTCAAAGTGCCTCAAACCTACAGAAGCTCGCAACCGCACTTTTGGGAGGGAAATGTTAGGTATCCATTCCCCTGTCAAGCAGTTTTGTTTTCTTTCTTGAAAGGTGTAGCTCTTACATTCTGAACGACCACCAGCCGTTAACCTTCATTTTCAAGAACAACAGCTCCTTGTACTCATAACGTGAGCTTCGGCAACTTTCCTTTATCTTCCAATTTTCCACAGAAATCCTCAGTATCTCTGGGAGTTAAAGTCTTGCAGCTGACGCACTGTCGCGAATTGGCGCGGCGCCTGCTGGTTTTGTGGATTTCCAAGCTCAGCCTCCGCCCAGCAAGACAACCCCGAGCTGCACCAATTGTCGGTAAAAGCTCGTCACTCCAGATTGCGGAGGTTCCGCTTCTTTGTGCAACCACAATGGTCACGTGCAACACATTGCCCGTTTGTGCCCCATTAGTATCGGCGGGCAATATTCAGTACATTTCACGGGCTAAGCGATCCCGGCATCCGAGTAGCACAGAAGCTAATGACAAGAGTGTCTTCTGGCCAGGGATCAGCAAAAATGTTCGAAGCCGCGCAACAAGCTGCCAAACCTATGAAGCTCTGAAAGTGACCCGGCACACGCGTTCAGTGGAGCAGCCTGTGTTTAGTTTCCCTACAATGGACGCAGCCACACACGTGTTTCTGTGACGTTACTCTATCCAGCCACCATTGACTCCTTCCTATGGAGCCCCTTTCATATGGTTCCACACTCAGAGAACACCTTGAAGGTTCACGTTCGAGGGAAAGAAGAGACCGTGTCGTGTGAGCGCGCGAAACCAGCCTATCTGGAACATCAATCTTCATTCATCCCGCTATTCACGAGTAAACATCCGGCATTCTAGGGAGCGAGCCCTTGTAGCGGCCTTTCGTCCCTTCGTTGTACCCAGCAGTTATAGCAGCCTGCTCAAACCGAAGCCGCTTTGAGAAATGGGCACCACCACTGCCATTCGGCAAACCTGCGCTTACGCTTGAGTAAAGCCCGTAGACTCTTCGTTCCCTAACTGTCAAAACGTGCGTTATTGCGGCCGCTAAACCGAGCTCCCAACACAATCACGGAATAGAGGAAGCGGGCGTGATTATCTTAGGAAGTATCTGGTAATAAAAGTTTACTACATTCTTGATAAGTTAATCCGGAAACTGAAGATTAAATAAGGTTACGTGTCGGATCACACTGTTTGTGCACCACCATTCTGTAGATGCTCGAAAGCCATATAAAGTTTTCGTGAGAATACAAAGCAGTAAGTGCGAGTTTGTAGAGCTGATATATAGGCAGCCTGCGGTTTCAAGTTGAGATTCTTCCCCTCATAAATGTTGCATGTCACTTGCAATGAAGGGTTACCACTAAAGATAAAGCCTAAGAGTAGGCTGATGGATTAATAATTCTGAAGAAAAGAAGAATTTTTATTGGTATTCGGCTCCTAGGGGATATGCAACCCTGTACATACCTAAGCGAGTTAGTCACAGGATACGCGCATCATGGCAAAAAAAGAAAAAAAAATTGGCAGAAGAATAACTCTACGCTGGCGCGGACACGGCATGCAGTTCCAAATTACGTCTGACAGCTTATATTCATTCATTGAAACATAGGTGATTCATAACAGCATTCTACATCTACTAATCTAAGCTGCGGAAATATCGGTTTGTAAAAAAGACTCTTGCGAAGTACGAAAATTACGGCAGAAATCATCTCCAACGATTATCCAAGTCCATGCGGAGCATTTCTCTCCTGCACATGGCGCAAAGCTCCATCGAACTGACCTCCTCACGCGAAATTACTTGCTCAAAGCCCACCACGTGCGCGGTCGTCGCACCCTGACGACGTACGACTGAAATCAGAAGTGGTCTCAGATGCTAAACGCCACAACAAATTCGTCTTCGGCAAAGCACTTTTGAAAGTATTCGTCAGCGTGCCGCAAGTCGTGGTCCTATAATCGGCGTCACGTGCTCTCGGCGGCCAGTTCAGTGACCGTTCGCATGGCGTGCTGTGTTCTTCGGCAGCGCGTCGCTTCTCTTGTTGCCCGCACACCGCGGCTGCGCGTATATCGTCGGTTCTGAACATCTCCTCCGGACTCGTCGCTTCGGTACACATCGCACACCTCTGTATTATGTGCAAACCTTCTGCCCTTTTGCGTTCCCCTTCCGCGCAATAATTTCGAGCGTGCGTTGCTTTATCTACAAGTAGAAGTCTACGTGCAACAAAGCGCAGCTCGAGCAACCGATTTATGTCTTTTCATGAGGTATACACCCCTACCTATGAGTGGAGCAAGGAGAGGAGGCACCAAATCAGTACCAGCGTGCGAGTTGGTGCGTGCAAAAGCGAGCGCAAGCGCGTGGAGCAAGGAGAGGCCAGCCAATAGCGGCAAGAAAATGGACGCATAGGGGTGCGCGTGTTGTTGACGAACTTTGTGACCTTGGATGGCCTCGCATTTGACCTTGGCTCCGACTAGGCAAATAAATGCTTCGCAATACGCATTCTGCAGGACTGTAAAATAAAAGTTACTCAATCAATCAATCAATCAATTAAAGAAATGACGAAGAGGATTGAGAAGAGGCTAACGGCTACTCAAGAAGAGCTGTGAATGAACAATAACCGGTGTAAAGTGAGGATACCGTAAGAGAGCAGTCCAGCTTAAAGAGCAAATATTTGTCGCCGATATTCTAGCCTAGAATAAGAGGAAGAGGTGGAGCGGTGGGCGGCATTTACTTAGTAGAGCAGATAACCGGTTGTCAAGTACAATGACAAATTTGGTGCCAACAAAGAACCAGAGTAATGGAAGGCTGGAGAAAGCGAAACAATCTATAACATTTTGAAATATCGGGCGTAACATTCAGGTAGTTTTCGTAACTTATCTGTAATTGGTAATTGCTGGTAATGGCTTTTGTTTCCCGCAGAGGACACAAGTTAGGCTGCTGGCAGTGCTTGTGATTTATACCTTTGCTACTCTTTCCTCTTTCTAAACCCTATATCCCAACCCCAGTGTAGGGTAGCAAACCCGAGACTAATATCTGGTTAACCTCCCCGTCTCTCCTCTTCACCTCTCTCTCTCTCTCTCTCTTTCACCAGCACGTGCAGGTGCTATGTGGATGCTAAAACAGCTTCTTTGATGCCATGCGGCGGCAGCGTGAAAGTAACTGTGACCCCCCCCCCCCCCCCACTTTTTTTCCAGCCGCTGCTTTACGTAATGTAATAGCCAGATAGGAAGGGATCTTGCACGGTCTAGCGCACTACGTCCCATCATAACGCACGGAGCCAACAGGAACATAGGCGGTGCGCGCCGCCGCAATTTGGCGGTCACAGCTGGCACACCACCAGGGAAGAGGACGAATCGCGCTGTGGCGCTCTGCGGTAGACTTGGCCGATTTTCTATGTGGCGTATGACAGATTCACGTATGCCTTGAAAAAGCGCGTGTCTTTGACTAGAACGCGAAATGGCAATGCTTTAGATGCAGTTAAGGAGCCTTGTGGCGTCTTTCGCTTGGTTACTTAAGGCTTGCGAAGGGTTAACACTAATATATTTTCGTGTCTCCAACCAATTGGTCGGCCATTAGTGTGTTATTACCCAGAAGGATCCTACGCATGGGCATAGATTTGGACACTAACTGTGCCCAAATTTTCTTCTTCCTTCTTGCTATGCACGTAGCCACGTTGCTTTCACGTTACACTGCGTTTGTTGGTTCTATTGATAACGCAGCGTACCAGTGCAGAAAACGTTGAGCCGAGAGCTGAGGCCATTCAAACTCCTCGAAAGCGCTCTGCTAATGCAGCGATGTCGACGATAATAAATATGCGTAAACTAAGCGCTCTATCAGAACAACATTTTCGCATAAAGGCACGCGAATTCTCCTTACAATGCACTACAGCAGCTGAAAAAGGTGCCAAATTTGCACTAGCATTGGCATCCCGTACAGAGTTTGATAAGTTAGAGCACTGAAATTGTATTTATGAGCCCTTGGAAGTAACCACTGTCCCAAAAGCAGTGTAGAATGTTTAGGAAACGACATGTTCAACAATTAGCTGACGTAAGGGTTGATTTTTTCAGTAAACAGCTCTGTAGTTGCTCGCTTACTTGTGAAATATTCACAAGCATAGATATTTGTTGACAATATTCAGAAGATAACGGTTTCTTTATTCTGGTAGTCTCTCTTCCTACGATAGGTAACAAAGGAATTCCTTCCAAGTCTAGCCTCAAGGATGAACGTTAGAATTCTCTAGGGTAGTCTGCAGGTGGTTGATTGTATCAAAACAAGTTATTTCCAGGAAATGCTCCATCTCGAAATTTCGAAAAGACGACACTTCCTAAAGTATGAAACAAGGCCTGAGTTCATAAATGCCTTTTGCGCTAGAATTGTTGGTAAAGACGATTGAAGCCAATCATGGTACTGGACAGCTGTCATTTGCGAAGACGGCTGGCCAATGAGAATGGCCATTTACGAACAAAAAAGCTATTGGGAGTTGGCCTCTAATAGTTTACACGCACACAAAAGGAAACGTTTGTTTAACTGGTTTAAGATTATTTAGCAATTGGTTCGAGAAAGCTAGTGTAAAAAAAATCAATGGCTTGCGCAACCCAATCGTTGACTGTGTGAATCAACAAAATATGTATATTCTTAATAGAAAGAGGCATCCAGTGCTTCAGTCACAATTTATTTGATTTTATTATTTTCCAGTCGCACGAAGCAGTTCGAGCATCTTATGCATAAACAGGTGTACATGAAAACATTTTCAAGGAACAAAATATTACTCAACGCGGAAAAACTTTACTGGCGCGGACTTTGTCTATGCCCTCCTGTTGAGCCACTTGTGGACTCCATGCGCTACGCCTCCTTGCACCACGCCACGAGCAATTATGGGCCAGATGTATTCTGCTGCATCGTCGCTCAGTGCTTCGTCTGAGGTGAGGGCACGCAGGACTTGCAGCACTTCATCTTGCTCTTCTTTAGTTGAAGCAACGTCTTTGCCTTGCAAAATCTTGCCGAGCGTCTCGAGACTCTTGCCAGCTTCTTGCACAACCTCAGCTTGCATTTCTACAGAAAGAAGGAAGGAACGTTTAATGAACAGGTTTGAAACAATAACCTGTCTCCGGAAAACCCCAAACCATGCCGCGAAAATTCCTACAGCCGTGATGTATATATGCCACACACGTGGTTTTTGACCATATGTTACCATATATGACCACAATACTTTCACGAACACAAACTCAATAAACTCTGTCTGTTTCGCTCTATTTCCGAGTGTTAGAATCCACAAGGCAATTTTTACACACTTTCTGCTGGTAAAATTTTCATAGGCATACTTTCTCAACTTCTAAACATAGGGAAATACATAACCTATCTAAAAAGCACTCTGCAGTATTCCTACAATGATTCTATAACACGTTTGTGCTCTAAGATATTATATTCGAGGTAATATCTTATCGAAATATTGGTGAATCATAGGTGCTAAGGATTTAAAGAATGTAGTGATTTGACGCAGTTACGGTGGTAGGTGATGACATAGTGCTTATTCCTACTCAACGGTACATGCGGTATTGACAGCGCTGATATCAGTAACCTTTAAATAGAAGTGGTACATGCTTAGCTCGCCAATAAACTTAGATAGCTATGTCACGAGGTATACCTTTTCTTGCTGCGTACGAAAAACGGTTTTATGGGTAAAAATGTTACGAAATTGAGATATAAGTGTGGGAACACTAGACGTAGAAAGTGTGCAGGAAGTGGACAACGTCGGTGCTTGTTAGTGTGATCCATCTTCTCCTCTGGAAGAGTTTCGAGGGTGAGCTTAATGAAATCAACTGCAAAATGTGTCTTGTATTGCGTATGTTGAAAGAGCACAAATCTGATAAGGAGCAAAGTTATTAGACAGAAGGCACCAATAAACGGATACAGTAAGTGTCCGGTAAATAAAATAGTTATAGGCATACAAGTTATAGGCATTACACGCAGCCCAGCGCATCTGATGTCACTTTTGAAAGGCACATAATGGGCAGTGTGGTCCTATGATCTAGCATTTATTTTTATTTTCCAATCTTTCAAGGTTTCGTAATCGCATTACACGAAGCCACACGTCAGCTGCCATTGGCATCGACCACTTGGGCGGACGGATGATTTGAAGATAAATAGGATATAGGGAAAAGATTCCTGGCAAAATAATGGCTGACAAAAATGAAGAAAAAGAATGTTTAGTCATGTATGGTGTTATGATACATATATAGGTACGTTTTTTTTCTGCAACGAAAATACTATTCTTAAATACCATAACAAAGGTTAGCGCAAATCACAACTCTGAAAAGGCGTAAAAGAACTGCATGTAATAATAAAGCAAAAGAAGTACCTTTTGTGAGAACTAGATTGGGAACCGCAGTTTCTGTGGCACTGATAAAACAGGGTAGAAAGTCAAGAACGCGAGCAATTAGTAAAAGTGTACATAAACACGCGCTTCATACAATTACTTGGTAGATATAGATTTAGTACTCACACTGAGGCTCCATCTTCGTCAATCATGAAAAAAAGGTAAAAATGTGAAATGATTATCAGTGTAAATAAAGCAAAATATGATACTATTTTTTCCTAGACTATTGCATCTTTTTTTTAGCACAGTTCATGAAAAGAGGACGGACAATATCTTAATGTGTCAAAAATCGCGAGTATGATTGTTTTTGTTTAAAGTGATGAACGATGTGTCTAACAAACATGTGTTTACATGAAAGCCTAATATATGCTTTTTTATTTTCACTTAGGTATTATTTGTCACAACAAATACTCAGGAATGCGTGTCACACTAGGGCCTTATGTTAGTTATTGAATAAGCTAATCATTTCGCTTTTCAACCAATAACATTGTTTTAAACAGCCAGTGACGTTGGATGACGAACACTTTCTTCGAAATTTCTTTTTTTTTACCGTATAATGATGTCAAAGTCCATTCACAGTGTTTCTAACAAGTGTTTCCATCTAAAGGAAGTAATAATTGATATGAAAGTGACCACAGTGATGACTGTGATCGCGTGAAAACTTACATGCCACTGCGACTAGGGAGAGCAAGGATATCCACAGGCAGGCCTTCATGACTGAGTTTAGCTAGCTGCATCAGAAACGCACCAACTAAATTAGTTACATCTTTATTACGAGCACGATTTCTAAAATAGACAAATACAGAAGCAAAACTCTTGCTAGAACTTGAATATTATTGTGCAGAGCAAAATTAGCTTACAAGATTTCTTCTTTGATCAGCCTTTACCAGAATTTCTACATTATTCCAATTTCACGTTGGCCTAATGAATTTTCATAAATAAATTACATAATGTCATGCAGGGTTCGCAAAGTTTTGTATAATTTCTAGATAAGCCCGTAATAAATATCAAAACATATGTTGGCGGTGTTCTTTCACAATAGCTCAGAGAATAGTAGCTTGGTTATTTGTACTTTTCATGAGTTAGTATGCCTACATAACAAAGCGCCGTGATACTCAACAAAATATGGCGGCAGGTAGCGTCATGGAGGTAGGGTGCAAAAACGCAGAACATTTCCATTCGCGGCATAACACAAAAATTCCCAAAACTCTCTAACACCGTAAAGTTAGCATCGGGTCTTTGCGTACTCTCATTCTTGCCTGTAATGTGCTGTAGCCTTCGGCGTAAGAATAATTTACCTCACCGGTGCGTAACACAGGCTGGATGGTCGACGAATTGCTGACTGAGCTGGTTCTTCGGATGCTCTTATATTTTTCGGAAAGGACGGTTAGGATGATGCACAATGCTCCATGCTGGGTTTTCCCTATCGGTTGCGTCTGTAAACACAGCGTTTATCTCTCAGCCGCTCTCCTACTTTCAATCAGTCTTGAAACAAGGTGTCACGTGTCTTCTGGGGACTTTACGCCCGGCAGGGAAACGAATAGTGGTCAGGCGAAAGCTTTATTTGCCCGTTGATTGTTCGGGCGCGCCTTCGTGTTATTATCGAAGTGCTCGCGATGCAATGACAGCAGAACCACGCAGGTTACGACCATAGGACGCAAGTGCTGCAACCCTCTAACTGGCGCCTTCCCAGCATCGATTTTACCGCCTGGCTGTAGGTGTTTTTTTCGCCCATGTAGTTAGATGGACCTTCTACGTCTGGCGAAACATAATAGTTCACTTTTGCGGGAAACTTCTCTTATGATAGCACATTCCCCAGAATGTAGTCTTTAACATTATCCTCGGTAATATTTACATATGTGATATATTATGCCCAATGAAGTGAGGAGGGGTATAGTGGGAATACGGTTTTTATGTAGCAGCGCAACAGCAGATACAGACGCAAACATTATGCGAGGTAAAAGATGAACCTTTAGGGAACCAGTTTTCTAAGCGCTTTCTTTCTTTTATTTCTGAGAACACAAATGTGCTCATTCCTTGCTTTCACCTCAAACCTTCTTGATTTCTGTATTCGACGATCAAGGCCTGCTTTTTGGTTTACCTCGACTCACAGCAATCACAACCCAAACTAAGTATCTTTTTTATTACGATGCATGTTCAACGTACCTTATTGCTCTTTGTACAGTCGGTGTGAAATGAACATGTACATTTCTTGGCGTTAACACGTTTTGCTTTTTGTTCAAGTTAATACTAGAGCAGCAATCTATTTATTTTATCATTCCTTACGGCGGAGAAAAAATGCTCAGATGAAAAAAAAGGAATACCACGTGTTTTTCTTCGAAATAAAATGCATCATAGGAAAATCTTAAGATAGTGTCACAAGTGATAGAACCGCCACGGAACCTATTAGCCTCAAAGTGTATTTTACTATGGCCCAATAGGAAATTACTCAGCGTTGCTGAATCTACCATTAAAAGAGCATCTGAATGTAAAGTTTGCGTTTAAGCACACCCATAAATCACCCAAATGCAGTACACAAGTTAGCTAGAAAGCTAGCACCACAGCGCACATGGGAAAATTAGCCACAAAATACGGAGTGTTCAGCAAGACGTGAAACGAGAGTCATTTAAGCTAAAGGAATTATCACTTTTCTAGGAAATTCATGTGCCGTATTCGTATACCGTACTGAACCCTTTGCTCCATGGACTGAGATATCTTTCCTGAGTAGTTGTGTTTCTGTGTAGGTCGGCATTGTGAGAATGACGGTAGAGAAAGAAAGGCTGGCCGGTTAGACATGCTATAGCGTCCAGTGGGCTACTCCACACGTGCAGGAATGAATACTCAGAAAGGATAAAAAGAAGAAAGAAAGCGAATGAACGCACCCTCACAGATAAATGTTCAGTAGCATATATCAAAGTAACTTGTTAGATTAATGGTGGTGAATAGTCTGCAATACATTTGTCCGACTTGAATTAGCTAAGTTTCAGGATAGACTATATCTTAGCGCGAAAGTTGTGACCACAGCACATTCTGTGTTTCAGCACATGGCTTGAACAGCTCGTCAGCGGCACGTTTATGTATTGGAGCTACTGGGTCACTTAAGTCATCCCATACGAATGTATTACAAATATGAAAAGTTCTCACTGAGGAACTGTATACGAAACGAAAGTTTTTTTCTTGTAACATGGTGGAAAATTGCTTTACTCTATCACTTTCGCTGTGCTCTGACATTTTAGTTTAGGTACGAATGAACGTTCTGCAAAAAGATTTTCGAACAGGTGCCATTTGGAGGGAATTCGCGTGATGAGAGTGGTTCCAAGCCGAGAGTTCTAAACACTGGGGTGCGGGCGCAGGACTGATTACTGCCACAACTGTAGAATATTTTTGAGGGCAATCAATGTCCATATGTAACTGCACATAGTCTTCAAGCTGCCTTTCCCATATTAAGGCACTTCTTTCCTACATGACGTAGTCTTCAAAATTATTATAGCATAGCCACAACGACACGGAACAAGAAGGTACATGCGACAAAACGCAGCGCTGTGCGTTGTCTTGTATGCCTTGTATGTTAATTTTATTGAACCTTAGCTACAACAAATTAGAAGAATTACCAACAAACCCATACAGCTACTTCAATGTGGCCTAGCCTTTTACCATGCATATATTCAAAGATGATCCACAATATCCACTCCCGGCACAAAGACCGCTATTTGAGCAAGTATTTTTGCGAGATATTGGTATTTTTTTACTTGGAAAGACGATCTACTAATGTATCATAACGCCTCCTGCGCTACTGCATGCTGCATGCTTCCCCACTGCTGTACTTTTGTCTTTCCTGCGGCTGTCACTGTGTTCTCCAAGCGAGCATTTTTTTTGCCTTCTGTTCTTTTACCACTTCTTAAGCATCCTTCTGATGCTCTTTTTGATGAAGAGAGGAAATGCCACCTATAATAGTGGGCACAGCGCAAGAGAAGTGGCAGAAAAGACACAAAGGAAGAAGTTTGCGTGCTAAGCCACACGGGCTCGATAGCTATGTCCCACCGCTTTGTTTTCTAGGAGACAGCTGCCCTAAAATAACGTCGCAAGACCTCTTTCAAGACACATGACAATATGTACGTTATGTGCATGGTGTTGAACACACCAACTGACAATACCTACACTGTGGAATCCTTCTTCAATAAAAAAAAGATCCAGAATGAGAAATCCCAATTGCTTCGTGCAATTCATTTTCTTGGCATTGTTTTGAAGTGAAAAGTGCACACGTCACACAAAGAAAACTCCCACTTGGATACAGAGGATGTGCATAAAGCCAACAACCGTGCGCTTCAGTGAAGCGACGCTGTTCTTTGGCTGCCATTGTGAAGGATAGACACAGCAAGGCTGTAGTTTTTACTCGCCATGCCACCGCTTGCTTGTGTTTCTTTCGCTGCTTATTCGCTGTTCTTTCATTGAAATTCAACATGAAGACCTGTAAATGGCCACCGATATACAACCAGTGCGTCTACGTGTATTGTTGCGGCCGTAAAGTATACATACGGGTGCTGAATAAGTACAGCGTTAAATGAACCGGCTTCACACGTGAACTCCGCGGCTTAGTGGCCGTGTTGACCCTTCGTCCGTATTTCGCGCAAAACATAGCAGGTAAGTGCAGCATATTTTATTCACCAGTCACGATGTTTTGTATAAAGAAATGTGCAAAGCGCTCATGTGGCTTTCGTCATACGATTTTCCCACCCACTCCTTTTCCACACCCAGCACTGTCACAGTAAGCCACGTCTCTCTGCAAAAGCTGTGCGCGTGACATCCGTCACCTTTCTTGAGCCAAGGCTGCTATGCATGCCGGGAAATGGTGGCTGCAACAGGTGGGCCCGATCCTGAGCCTCAATGCCGTAGTGCTTAGGAAGTAAATCCTGTAGTGCTAAATGGTAACGCAGGATTGCTATGTCTGCATACGAGCGTATACCTTACCGTCGCTTGTGGCTTTCATCTCTCTTCATCGTGTAGTCTGCTCTGATGGAATGCAGAATGAAGTAACACTCAACAAAAAGTTGTAGCTCATGCAGTAGAGGTGATGTCCCCATCGCCGATGTAGCTTTGTTGTCAGCCAACCACACCTTCGTCATGCGAGCGCGCGAGCACGCCAAGATGTACCTGTGTCGTTGCGGGAGACCAAACTTGCATTTCGATAGCTATGATATGCGGCGAAGCCACCATGTGTGTGTCATGACACCACAACAAACTCAGTAACAGCCCTTCGCGTTTCCATTTGTTTGCGTAGCCATTTGTTGGGCGTGTTGGTTAACTTACTTGGAAAGCATATTTAGCGCCAGCGAACAAGGCCAGAAGGGAGACGACACCAAAAAGCGCACTGTGGTGTCCGCTCATTTCTCTCCTTGTTCGTTGGCACTAAATGTGCTTTCCAACATAAATTTTCGGCGTGTGTCCTGCCTTCGTCCGCATACCTATATTTTACGATAGCTGCGCGCAGCCATTATGACCACAGGGTTTGCCAGAATTATGCGAAACGTCTTTAGTCAATAAGAAAATTGGACTCGGCAAATGCAGTGATTAACCTAAGAAAACATTCTTTGAAAATATAAATAAAGGCGTGCGTACACATGCCAATGTATAAAAATATCAACAGCTGTTGTCTATATATTCTTTCGCAGATCTGAGGGACAACTTCTAAAAAAAGCTGAGGGTAATCAAGGTATCTCTTTAATCGAGTGTTACTGGAGTTATTCACCTTTCAAGAATATCTCAAATTCAGTGTTCTTAGCGTTCTCAAAATTTTCGGGAACCATGAAACCTTGTTCCCTCAATGTATTCATGTATGTACTCTATGGTATTTGGTATAAATTTATTGACCACTTGTTACATTTTGTCCCGAGCAACTGGCCTAAGGGACTTGTGTGGTTAGTAAGGACTCTACTTCATCAATTATGTGAAAAAAAACCAAAGTAAGCGATGAGGAGAAAATAGTACTGAATTATTGCTGAATACCAACTGTTTTGCCTCTGTCTTGACAGGTCAGCATAATATTTCAGAGATCTATGCCGAAGTAGTTTAGCAATATTTTCTTTAAAGATTGTATTTCTGAGAGAATGAATGCCTAATTAAATGTCAATTAAATGAAAATTAACGGTTTGATCGTGATTTATCCCTGCACGTGAGCGGTAATTGCTGGCCGAGCTTATGCTGTTAAACAAACTCTGGAATATATCACAAGAACGCAACGACCCCGATGAGAGTATGGTGTATTGCGATGTTACAGATTGACTACTAATGTGTGGGAGTATCTAGCACTGCGAGGGACTGTGAAGAGGCGGGCCCGCACCTAGTGCGTGCTGATAAGAGTATCTTTCGTGTGCTTTTGTCACAATCTGGTGGCCTAGCAGGCGCCGTGGAAAACACAGCCGCTTACGCAATATTGACTGCCAATTTGGCAATTTCAGTAATACAGCCGCTGGGCATAATATTGGCGAACAAAGGCAGTTCACAAACGTGATATAGCAAAAAAAAAAGAATAAACTGAGCCAAATGTGCCCAAAAGCAGGACATTCGCATAGCGTAAATATAAAATATAAGAAAGTGTGTTTCCTGAAGGCTGCAGCTAAGCCACTTCCATAAGCGTATAGCCTCAAGCAAGCAAAGTTTTCTACACTCAGGAGTAATATCTTTCGAAAATGCATCATTGTGCGAACTTCTGTAAACGTCTTCACAAGAGACCTTTATCTTCAAGATGTTTTTGCAATTATGATTAGATTTTCACATGTTGGTTAACTTACTTCAAAGAAAAAAACCATAGTATAATTAGCCTAAAATGTAATTGCTTTTTTGCTGCTGATAAATACTGGAGCGAAACAATAATATGAAATTGCCAATCGGTGTCGTAATAAATGAAATCTGAAGACACAACGTAAGGCAAGGCTAGCAACCTAGCATTCATGCATCTCTAACGCCTAAAATTATTCAGTGTCATTGTTGTCGTCAGTAATTTTGCGTGAAATAGTTATTTCGGGATATTCACCGTGAATCTGAGCACTCAAGTATGCAAAGCAAAGCGTTTGTCATTCGTCGCTGGTTTTCCTACGAGAGATGGAATACTAAGGGTGGCATTCTGCGCCATAGTGCGTGCGGACCGATCTGGTTATCACCTACCACGCGTTGGCTAAAGAAAAAGAAAAAAGAACTGTCGAACCGTAGTACCAACCAAGCTAAGTGTGTTATCGGACCAAAGTTTGCCTTTTGAGTGCGCGTTCAATGTCACTTGAGTGCAAACATTTATTCTGCAGATATATGTAAGTCCATTTACACGAGGAGGACATCAGCGACAGAATTTATGTCAGTTAGTGCTGTCCGATATCGGCCAGATTTTGATATTACTTGCGCCATCAGGCCTGCTTGGCAAGTGCTTTGATGAACAATTTTGGCGAAACAACTTTCTTGTAAACAGAGGACCCGATATTCATGCCCTCGGCGATTATGCTAAGCTGTGAGATATTAAATACGGAAAGGTGAAATTTTTCGCTAGCAAAGCAACAATTTCTAATAATTTGGTATATTCTTGACTGACTTGTATTTCTTACAGAAACTCTTCTTCCGTCTTCATTTAAGTAACCTGAAAGCGTGAAACACGACAAGTAACTGTGGCGGCATACCATGCATTTAAAAAAAGAGCGCTCACTCGCCGCGTCGACCTCAAGATAAGGGCTGCGCATCAGCTCCGATTCTTTACCACAAACTCTGCTTCCCACTGGCTGCCACATCCTTTGTTTCTACGGAAAAACCACGTCTGAGGAATTACAAAAGTCACAATGCTCCTTGTACCACGAACTGTTTGATAAGCTGTTTCCCATTATCTTCTTCCTGGACTTCCCACACTCAACAAGAGACGCCTGCGCAGATTACGCGAGGAGGGAGCAAAAAAAAGACAAGAACGGACTCGGTAAAGCCGGATTGCTTCCTGACACCAATATGGATTCTTGACTGGATGTACAGGCGCGGACACTGGTAGCGGGAGCACGAGAGCCCATGGCGGAGCTCCCCACCGGCGCCTCGTGAAGACTTGGCAGACGACTCCGCAAGATTTTCGCCAATCGCTTTGATTTCTACGGCGCCGCAAGACTTCATGAGGCGACGGTGGCGGGGCACTTTGCGTAGCGTTTGCATGGACTCCGTGTTGCAACTGGCAGTGGTTGCGCCTGTGCAGTGAGCGATGGTGAATAAAATAAAATAAACAAAAGGCAGCGATGTCACACTGCGACAAGCATGGTGATGTCATCAATGTATGATACTGCTTTTCCGTTAATTCATGCGCTGCGTTTTATTATTTGAGAATAGCTAATGCTTTTGTGTTTTGCTTATAGTATTGCGTGCAGTTTGTTGTTCAATACCGCTTAGTACGCCCCGTCAGAGAAGTAAGATCTTCATTTTACCTTGAACAGCGACATTACTACTTCTAGCAGAAGCGAAAACGGCGGCGCTGCGTTTCAAATATTTGGGTGCCACACTGAAACGACCCATGCTTGATGTAGCACAGCATTACTGCGCGCAACTTAGCCTTATTTGGGTATATGACGGCTTATATTACAATATAACCGTAATTTTTTACAACAATATGCCCATTCGCCACACCCGCACAGGTAAACTGCTTTCCAGATAGTGCGGTAATATAAAAGCGATTTTTTCTGGGAAATATATAAAATGACGCAAAATACAGCGTAGCCAGAAAGCCGGTCAACGCTGGTGAAGTGAAAAATATTAAATCAGTGAAAAATATTAGCCTATGGAAACGGCGCCTGAACAGTGGTGTGTCGGAAACACTTATACTCAAACTTATCGTAGGTGCAGAACATTTTAAATAGCTTTGTAAGTGTTCGTAAGGACCAAATTTAACTGATTGCTCATTACGCTTACCTTGAAGTCCTCGTTGTCTCCGTGGGATCAGTGAAAATGCTCTTTTTTCTGCATCGTAGGTTACAGCAGCAATTGAAATGCTAATCTATGATGCCATCAGTTTGCTGAGTTCTGATCAGGTCTGCTTATCCTTAGAAAAGCAGTTATGTCTTCATGCATACCAAACATTTCGCCAGCTAATATGACTGTTTACCATTTCTCAGCAGAGTACAAAGTACTATAGTTTAAAAAATCGGCGTACGTCACGCTTAGGTGTAAATAAGTGTGCAGTGAAGCTTTCCTTGAAGCCCGGACAAATTGTAAATAACATGTTATGTGATTTTTTCTTCATGTTGCATGCACCTATACTCTGTCTTGTTTTTTTCTACAGCAGTATTGCTTCCATTCCATACAGCACGACGATCCGGCTTGGCTCAGGCGCAAGTGTCACAATTCAATATTAATTTTCACGTTTCATCGAAAACGCAACCGAAACCATTTTTTACACTATATTGGAGTTAGTGGGGCTGGCTCTGGTGAAATGCAATACAGCCAGCTTTTATGGTCACTCTGTACATCTTTCTGAATGATATGAAAATGAATCCAGGAGGTGTCCTCACCGAAACTGAATTCTCAACAGTACAACACAATGTGCATTGAGGATAGAAATATTTGCTACATGAACATCGCCACGAGGAACAATCAATAATATTATATAACAGGTAGCACTACCCTAACATTTTTGTGTTATTGCTAAACCTATAAAGCCAAACTGAATAGATGGTCTAATGACCTGAAACGCTACAATGCTCTTGGAACAATATTTGCGTCTTTTTGCCGGAAATTTTCTTGCCACTATCAAAAATTTTTGCAGGGACCGTAGAAAAAATATGCCAATAGGAAGTTGATGATTAGATTGTATTTGCGGGTGTCTGATACATTACCTACCACAACAGATCATACGTTTCCTTGAATTGGTTTCTTGTCCATGGGTAGCCGGCAAAAGTTTCATGGAAATATTTACGTGTAGACTTGCTTAGCGAAAACAAACTTTGTGAGTTTAATGTGCGGATTCTATTTGCGTGATTCTATTCCTTCCTTATCATTCACGATTCACGACCAACTAATACCAATGATATCGGCTGCTCAGACCACTGACGAAGCGCAATATCTAACAGCATTGAGATAACATCGCTGCGCTATTCCGGCTCTCGTTACAGATAAACAAAATGGTGCAGGTATATTGAGCCGTTAAGGCTTTGTTTTTGGGAGGCATGCAAAAAAAGGACACGTTTAAAATTCATTACGAATTATTTTCGCGTTTCGTCTTTGGCGCAGCAGTCTTTTGCGGCTCATGAATATGTCGGCTTGAATCACGTGACAGCCGGCAGCACATCTGTGAGACTTGAGCGGAAAAATGTTCTGTGGAGAAGTATAAAACGCATGCTCAATGTTCTGAAACGTACGAAAGTGTTTTGGTCTCATCTTTCGGGTGTTTTTCTTTTCATTATTGGGGGTGTCTTTTTTAACCGTGAGATCTCGCCTTATTGCAAAGCTGTCGGCAAGGAGCGTATTGCTTCTTAAATACATAGTGGATGTGTACATTATGTACACTCACGAAGAAATCTTGGTAGCTACCGCGTTTAAACTTGGATGAAACAAATACAAAACTGTTTATCAGGGAATGAATAGTTGTAAAAAAATGTTAATTGTTTGTTATGCTCAGTAAAGAAGTTGGTGATAAATTTCTATAACGCCATGCCTTGTCACAGCTTCAACAAAGTGCAACAGTGCTTGTCTAGAACGCAGGATGACGCAATTTGTGTAGCGAATACTCACCAAAAATCTGCCGGCAACTACTGTATTTTCGCGATTCTAAGCACCCCCCGATTCTAAGCCCCCCCCCCTCAATTTTCGCGAAAAAGTAGGGAAAAAAGTTTGCATGCGAATTTAAGCACCCCCTTATTTGTTAGGAAGAACGCGTAGCCAAGGCCGCCAAACGCGCTTGCTCACTCTTGAATTATTGCTCGGTGGACCTGCAGGCACGCGTTCGATGTCTCTGTTTGACGCGTATCGAGCCATCTTACCCCGGAGGTAAAGGCAAAGCTTCGGAACATCAATAGCGACTTGGTTGTAATTCCAGGTGGCATGATGCCAGTGCTGCAGCCCCTCGACGTTTCAGTCAACAAGCCCTTCAAAGCCAATCTCCGACAGGAGTACGAGGAGTGGGTGCGGAACCCCTACCGGAAGAAGACGACGAGGGGAAAGCAGCAGAAAGCGTCCCCATAAGCCATCGCAAAGTGGATTTCGGATGCGTGGAAGAGAATCCAAGTGGGCGTTGTGGTCAAATCATTTAAGAAGGGCTCGATCTCAAACAACTTCGACGCAACGGAAGACGACCTGCTGTGGGATACCGAGAGCAGCGGTTCAAGCGGTGCGACGAACTCGAGTGGCAGTGATAGTAACTGAGCATCCTACACAAGCGATGGGTTCTCTGTCTGCACCGATTTTTCTTTTGAATGTTTGCAAAATAAAATGTTATTGCTCGCACCCGTCCCGTCGTGATGTCGCAGCGAAAAGAAGGAGGGGGGGGGGGGGGGACGTTCTAGATTTTTCGAATCTAAGCACCCCCTCACTTTGGGCATCGCAATCGTGAAAAAAAGGGGGTGCTTAGAATCGAGTAAATACGGTAAGAAGCGCAGCTGTAGCTTAACCGCACCGACTGCAGTTTATCGCGGTAAATACTCTGGCAAAAAATTTTGCAGAAAGTTGGTTTCTGACACCAGCGCTATATAATGTTGCCTATTTCTTCGATTCATACCGTACCATTCACCGGCCTTATTTATTATGCAGGGCTTTCTTCCCAAAGGTAACCTACAAATTTGTGTAAAATAGCCTGTGCAAGATATTTAAATTCGAGTCATTGAGCTAAATTAGTCAAAGAGGCGGCCATTACTTGGGAGCTAGATTGAAATTCATAATCCACCATTTAGCTAAAACTT
Organism: Dermacentor andersoni; assembly: GCF_023375885.2. Taxonomy (NCBI): domain Eukaryota; kingdom Metazoa; phylum Arthropoda; class Arachnida; order Ixodida; family Ixodidae; genus Dermacentor; species Dermacentor andersoni. The sequence goes on along the minus strand of NC_092815.1, from coordinate 168,686,055 downwards.
ACTTATTTATTTTGCAATGAAATAGTTGACTGAACATAATGAAATTTACGAATTGTAGCAGGCGAGTTCCAAGGTGTCTCCAATTGTAAATAAATTTTCATGATTATACCAGTTTTGCGAAACCAATTTGTGAGGTTGGCAACAAAATACATTGCTGCCCAGGTACTTTTGTGCGTCAATTGGCAAAACGACACTTTCATAAAAAAATTAATTTGAACAAGAATGCATGTTCGCTCAACTTCACGGCACATACATCAAAACCAGTACAACCTCAATATTTGTGCCAAGCGAATACGCCTTACGAAACTCGCCAGTCGCTACTCGCAAATTTCAATATTTGCCTAATGTATGTATTTAAAACGTCAATTAGCTACTTTAACTCATTTATTAGATTATGCATTTCGATCTCTCGTGCGAGTAATGTCCCCCGCATCGAGCAACCCACTTCAAGGACTAAAATAATGCTAGCAGCCACGGGCGATATTTAACAATTTACGATTTAAAAAGAAACAGTTTAAATTTCAACAGTTCACGTGCGATCGTCGTCAGTGGTTTATTTATATTCAGATATTCGGTCATGTTTATATATAATGACCTTGTTTCTCTAATAATCTTTGTAAATATATTATTTGACGAATAAAAAAAAAATATGCGTAGCGCCTGTCACACAGCCAGGCAACCCTGGCGTACACGACAATGTAAATAGGAGAGGGATAATCTTGAAGGCTATTGTCTTCAGAGGAGGTTGTCCCTGTGGCAACACCAGTTTTCATAACACACGATGTTCCCACAAGATTTGCAACGCAGATAGGAAATCCCCAGGGATAACATTGTTCTATTTGTTAGAGTGCCTGAAGGTACATGGTATATAAGAAAGGCTAAAACTCATTACTGAACAAGACGCAGCGACAACGGAAACCGAGCAACGGTGGGTGCTGGTGTATTTCAAAATCTGGGGGATAAATATCTCTGCTTTCTCACTTTCGTGCTTCGAATAGGCATGTAACCTAATGTATAACGCACAATCCACGCGTTTACTACGCTCATGACTAGTGGGCAATGGTACCGGCATACTTGTTTCTTTCGCGTGTTCTCCTCTTCTCGACCCCCATATCTGGCCAAAGCCGCGCAGTTTACTTAAATTCACTTCTATTTACCTTGTATGTTGGTTGGAAGACGTGTTAAAGTACTGAATAGAGAATTCATATCACTCTTCTGTGAATGATGTAAGAATACCCGCCGTGGTTGCTCAGTGGCTATGGTGTTGGGCTGCTGAGCAGGAGGTCGCGGGATCGAATCCCGGCCACGGCGGCCGCATTTCGATGGGGGCGAAATGCGAAAACACCCGTGTACATAGGTTTAGGTGCACGTTAAAGAACACCAGGTGGTCGAAATTTCCGGAGTCCTCCACTACGGCGTGCCTCATAATCAGAAAGTGGTTTTGGCACGTAAAACCCCATAATATAATTTTTTTTAATGATGTAAGAAGTCAGTTTACCAACGTGCAAAGAAATAATTTCTCATTACAGTACGGACGAAGGTTCTTGGTGACAAGATTGAGTATTTTGGGGAGTTAGTAATTCTTTCTTTTTTTTCGCCTGCTGCTTTCCATTATCTAGTACAAAGTGTTTCTACAAGATATTCGTGCATGAGATGCTACGATAACTTTGGATTCAAAAGCCAGCTAAATGATCAACATATACGCATGTATTGCACCTGCTACCATACGTCCTTATAAATTTAATGTTGGTCAAAGACCAAAAACGTAATGCTAGCGTCTACGCCTGTTCTTAATGACTGTTCTTGGAGGTGGTTTTCAGTGAGTTGTTTTCAAAGGGATGTCGCTTCCTTTTTCTAGAGCGGAAAGCCATCTGTGTTGAAAATTCTCACATCCATCGTCTGTCTCTTCTGAAATGAAGGTCTACTTCTTGTTAACCTTGCTTTCCGTTTCCACCATTGCCTGTAAGTATACAAAATCACTTTGTTGCCCCCGTTTGACACTTGCATTTGTTATTTATTCCGGGCATTCCGCGAAAAGCAGGTCGCCACTATGGTGGCGTCCTGCTTCATAAGTTCGTAGCTTCTGGGGAAACAGAAAAGAGCTCTGTTTCTTTTTTCTTAGTCACAACATGTATGCGTCATTTAACAAAATCAGAATGGCCCCTACCTATACTCAACGCACCAATAGGAAACTCATAAGCTGTTGGGAAATGAAGGGTTTGTAACATCTTTTACTCATGTCATACTACGTCGCTTAAATATGTGCACGCAAATGCACGGCTGCTCAATTTCCTGAGCTAATGCCATCACTAGCATCAATGGATAGTCTACACAAGGAATTCGGCAGCCAGAAGTGTGTTGGTAACTAGGATGACCTTTGCGTCTTTGTGACTTCTGTGGCCTTGCGTCAACAAACTCATGCGGATTCTGCCATGTGGCGACATTTTGTTTCCCCTTGACACTGTTCATCTTCTTACATAGAGCTTTTCGAAATGGTATTGTATTTGTGCGTGGCTGGTATCTGTCCAACCGATAAAATTTTGCTTTCACAAAATCGAGATTTACTAAAGCGTAGACAGAGACCCACACAGACAGGCGATTGTCTTCCTTCATTCTTGTTGTCTCCAGTTTACGTCTGTTCTCTCGAAGACAAATTGAAATACTTGCCAAAGTTTTAAAATAAACTTAATTTATGGTACCAAATCACTTAATAGCGTGCAAATTCTAAGTGTTGACTGAATACGTTTGAAGTGAGAGCATTAGTAAATATTGCGATAATTTTGGCGTGCCAACGTGCCGATATTTTTACCATTAAAGAACAGTAACGTAGTAGTTTCAACAATCATGAATAACAAAATTAACTTAGGAAAAAATACAAAAAAAAGACCAAGAGCGCAAAAAGCCGCACATACGTCTAGAATTTTAATAAATTTCCAAGCACAAAAAAAGAAAGAAAAGTGAAGAAAGGAAGGTTCGAAAGGTTGTCTTAGGGAAAAAGCCGCAATGCGGTACGTGAAGCATTCTTGGGGGGCTGCAAATGCTGTATGGCCAGTACGGTGCGGAATTCACATAAAGAAAGAACAAAGTTTCTTTAATTAATGTATATGAAAGCTTACGTGCTCAGCGTTTGTTTAACTAGTGGGGATCCTACGGCACTATTTTCCAATCGTGCTTGCCCCCAATTGCAGCGGACGTGTTTAATCTGCAAATGGTGTTCGGCCACTACGTTAGAGAAAGGACTCCCTATCCTGGGCGCTCGAGACAGCCGAGGGCCACTAAAGACCACCTAACACGTAGATGCTTAAGGCTCCTGCGCTTGCCTATATCTTCCGTGTATGCACTGCCTGTGGAGACTGGCACGTCCCGTTTGGTTGGATATCCCTTTGTGTTTCTGCTAGAATCTCTTTACGTAATTTCTAAGCCCTCCGAGTCGAATTCAGGGGCGCCATAGCAAGTAAGCGTGAAATTTCTCTAACAAATTACTTTTCTTGTCCCTTTAACGGCTGATGAGCACCGGTTTGAGTCCCATGAATTGTACCTACGGTGGTACAGTTGGATCTCCAACGCGACCACTCCTTCTCGGATCGACTAACGCTCTGCCGAGCGTTAGCCAGCATTGCGCTAGAGTGCAGTGACGTAGGCTTTCTCAATGCCTCGCGAGTGCCTAATTTAGCTCCGATTGCGTTATGTCTCGCGTGACAAGACTATCTGAGCCCGCGACACATGCATGACCAAGTAAATCGCGCGTTTCCTCTGCAGGATAATATCACAGATTTTATAAATATGAGCCATAATAGTACATCTTTTTTCTCACATGCGGTTTTAAAAGGCGACGCGTAGAACAAAGTGAAACATGTTTCACGACAAAATTATATTATTCGCCTCCAACTTGACAGTTCAGCATTTAGATCATATGCGTAAAGATTCGTCGCAATTGATGAGACATTAATGTCACAGTGCAATCAATCAGTAAAGAACAATAAGGAAATAAGGAATTTCGACTATTTAATAGTTCAGAGAAGGAGTTGTTACTGACCAAAATAGTAAATGCAGCCACATATGTGAGAATATGAAACATGTTATGAACACGTATGGACAGAAGTGAAGCAGTAAATACAGACACCAGAGCGTGTTTGTGTTCTCGTTATTTATTCAGTGTGTCTCGTTTAGTGTACCTCTAGTAACAGGATTCACATTTCTCGGAGCCTAGCTTGCCCTTGTAACATATTTCAAACTAACTTGGGAAAAGGTTGCTTGCCTTTGCAACCCATGTATAACCATAAGCCCTACCACTTAGAAAAAAAGTTGAAATACTGTGGTTCGATTGTTTTGTTTGGCGATAGCAACAATGATTTCTAATTTGAAGTTATCAAATTTCTCAGTGATGCTAAGACTTAATTTACGATTGTCTGAAAGTGAATCAGCACACGTTCAAACCGCTCTAAAGGATTTAAAAGTGACCTTTTTTATTTAAGCACAGTTATTAGCTACTTCGTTTTATACAAATGAGTAAACATTCTTACTATATGTTGATATTGGCTATGTGAATACAGCGTGGCTAAAAGTGATCCCTGTAGTGTATATTGCAATAACGTGCCCTGATAAATTAATAATTACTAACGTGTTACCTCTCTCTCTCTTTCATGGTTAACGAAGACGGAGGAACAGGGTGAGTTTGCAACAATAAGCCTTGTGCGAGGGCGATGCCTTTGGGGACTGTTACGCTAATCTTTTATATTTTCGTTGTTTTACGCAGATCCCCACAGGGTACCGTGAATGAACGAGTTCGTTTGCATGGTAAGAAATTACAAGTTACATCCAATTCCAATATGGCCTCGAGGTGCTACCATTCCCCTTCAACGGCTATGTCAACGAGAGAGCACTTAATATTTTGCTCATTAAATTTGTTATTTTATCAGCACTCTATTTGTATGGCATACTAGACCAGATACTTATGTTGATGTTGTGTATTAACTAGGAAGAAAAATGCGTATCAGCGCCACGTCGCAGAAGAACTGTTAACCAACGATCAAATTCGAAGGCGAAAAGCGCTCTCAGTTTTCAACGACTTGCAGTACACAGCCACATGTCATGCGAAATAATCTACTAGGCATATTTCTCTTGGCGGCAATTCTCTGTTTAATTGAAACTAGAGCGATATGTTGATATGATGATATTATGAGCATAAACTTCGTAACATTTCTCCAAAATGTGGATGCACGAACCATCGGACCCCACAAGTGCTGCCCATGTTTTATTTCATACCTCCGAGTGGCTCTGTGGTTTTGTTTTCAAGTGGTTGCGATGCCCGGCATCAGTTGCCACATAACGATAGAAGTAAAATACAAGAACTGTCGTACCCGGCGTGGTTGCTTAGTGGCTATGGTGTTGGGCTGCTGAGCACGAGGTCGCGGGATCGAATCAAGGTTAGGGCGGCCGCATTTCGATGGGGGCGAAATGCGAAAAAACTAGTGTAGTTAGATTTAGGTGAGCGTTAAAGAAACCCGAGTTTCTTCAATTTTCAGGACTACCTCACTCCGGCTTGCCTCATAATCATATCGTGGTACTGGTATGTAAAGCCCCGTAATTGATTGTCAAGAGCGGTCGTGCGCGGCGCTTTTCCCACACGTAAAAAAAAGCCGGGTGGTCACGGTTGATTCCAGAGCCCTCTACTACAGCTTCTCTGACAGCCCGTTGCGCAGGTCAGGCACGTTCAACCCCGTGTTATCTTTCTTGCAGAGGCTCAGGTAGGTGCACATGAAAAGGCAGGAGAAATGCTGGTGACTTTGGGTCGGCTGCTTCAGGGCGAGAACGTTGCTTTAACCAAGCAGGCCAAAAGCGACTTCATCAAGATCATCCATGCTTTGTCTGACAATGCCGAAGACCAACGTGACGGTGGCTCCGAGTACTTCTTGCCCATTCTCGTCCGCGCTATAAGGCGCATAGTGGTCCGCAATGAGCGAAAGAACAGAGGATAAAAATGTGTTCGCCTCGTTCAGATAGGATGAATAGGTTGTGTGCGAATTGAAGATTGCAATAAATTGTGGTAAAGACACGGTCGTTTATGAATGCGTTTGCATCTTCGAAGCTATTCGCCTTGCCACTGAGGAAACTACGCTCCTTCATCACCAAAACGCTTTAATCAATGATTTCCTTAAGTCCCTATATAATTAAATGTAGCGATAGCATTCATGCGTAACACCATGCTCTCATCAGGTTTTCTTGCAATGTCTGGCACGTTCAGCGCGATACTTCACAAGTATCCTAACTGAGTGGTTCGGACAGTGTTTTCGGCCAGCGTAATCGTGAAATTGAAGTGTTCACTAGACAAATTGGGAGGAGAATGGCTGGAACTTGCAAGGATAGCGCTGCCTTCTCTGCATACATGAAGCTTACCTGTTCACGAACGATGCGAGAGACTTGCGCAAAATAGGTAACGTTTAATGCTGAAGCGCATTTGTGCGTGGCTGCTCATAAAATATGTTATTTAGGCCCACGGCATTTTATTCGTTACGACATTATCAGATTAACTTCTTGGCTAGGCACCTATGTCATGTATCAACTATTGTCATGCCTTGTCTAACCACCCTACCTATATAAGTAAAATACAGAGAGAAGCTTACTGACCTTATCGGCGCCTCAAAATATTCATATCTGTTCACTGCCACGCATCACACAGCCCGGGATTTCCTGCGGCATCGCCTAAACAGAATTAAGTGCCGTAATTTAGAAAAAGAAAAGAAAAAGAAAGAAAAAGCTCTTATACTCTGCTTTGTTTGTAAGAAAAATATTAACCGCGTCGTGAAGCTAGACCTCTCATGAGAGAAGGCGACCGTCCGATGGCAAATTGCACTTAATTACAAGCGAAAAAGCTTTCGGAATGTGGACCTTGAAGCTACACAAAGCGGACTACGCAATGCAAGCTCTACAGAACGACTATCCGGCACAACAATAACAATAGCGTGTTGCAGCGACACGATATCAACCTTAAAAACGTACCATGAGCTGCAGTGACACAATTAGCTCGAATCAAGCAATATTTTCTTGGTACGCGTGTCTGTAGTTGTATGTTTGCGCTGAGGGTGATAACGTTGTACTACACTTGAGATGGCATCCTGCTCACAGGCCGAGTTTTGTATGACAGCTATTGTTTCTTGTTGTGAGCCATTCTTGTATGCACATGTTTTGGTAACATTATCGCGAAGCTAGAAAAAATTTGCTTTTGTGCAATGAATGTGATCAATATTCACCTAAAATGCTCCTAAATCGATACTATAAAGATATCAGACTGAATAACAGAAGAACAACACAAACCTGTTGGCAGCTAAACATATTTATTTCAGCTTCGTGGTTCACACATGTCACTACAACTTCAACGTTTATAGCCAAGTGAATTAGGGGTATATACCATTTCGTTTGCTAAGTAGCTCACCGAAATAATGGAATGTAGAATCATGTAGCGATTTATGAAACGTAACGAGCTCCAAAACACCAAAAAGGCGAATCCTTCATTTTCTATTTTTAACTGTTCTACAAAAACTGCGCAGAATCGCTTTAGGAAAGTGACCAATACGTGCCACTGTGCGGACATAGATGCTAAGTTTTCTAAAGAATAGAAAGAATACTTGAAAATAACTCGCAACTCAGAACCGAAACATTCCGTACAACTCCGAACAACGGTTTACTGTCTTCTTCTGCATATCACAGTACATATTTTCCCATTTGAGCAAAAATTAATTTGGCTAAATCTCATTGACATTGCCCTAAAGGGTGTTTAGCAGCGTCTCACCAGCGGATAACTGTCGCCTGGCACCTTAGCATTCATTCTTGCTGTTAACTGAGCACATAAATTTGCCCTAGGATAATATGCACAATAGCTCCACAGTTTTCCTCTACGTGGTTTCTACTGAACATTCGGATACGACTTCACCGGCCATTTTAGCAAACACTTCTCACAAACCACTTCCGCATTTGCAGTCGCTCAGGCAACTGCCACTTGTGATAAGATATGCGTGGCAGCGATTCGATCTCAGCCCCAACGACCACGTGGTTGAAGTGAGGCCTTGTTTACCGGCTACGAGAGAAGCCACCGTAGTAAGCCAAGAATAGCACGCACAAACAAACAAGAACAAATGCGAAGTAAAGGTGTTGTGAATTGTATCAGCGTTGCTGTTCACGCCAGTAATAAACTCTGGCATACGCTCTTTGTTGAGATATGTAATGGCGACGGCTATCGATGTGAAGTAATAAGCACCAGGCGCTGCATTTATTGAACAGAACGTTCCTCTATTATCTGCTGTAAGAACACGTTATTAAAACGTTCTTGATGTTTATTTTGTTTATACTCGAAGGAAGGCTAAAATTGCGTAAAAAAGAGATCGAGGACAAGTGGAAGGTACACACAACATACCTCCAGCGCCGACCGCCAACTGTTTGTCAGTCGGCAGTTTCTGCTCATGGTATGTTGTGTGTTCCTTCATCTGGTGCTCGTTTTCTTTCGTTTTTTTTTCACGCAGTTTTAACTTTGAATAAAGGGAAAATCAGACATCCACCCGTTCGTAGCAATTGCTACAAAGGGAACCCATACGGGTTCCTCGAAAGAAAAGCCTCATAGTTCAAGAAAAATTCGTCCTGGTCCGGGACTCGAACCCGGGACCACCGCCTTTCCGGGGCAGCCGCTCTACCATCTGAGCTAACCAGGCGGCTAGCAGATGGCAGGGCGAAGTCGAATTTGTCGACAACACGAAGCAACGGCAAGAGTTTGACATAGTAGTTCTGCGGAAACCCGCAAGGTGGAGAGAAATAATGAATAAAGGGAAAATCAGACATCCACCCGTTCGTAGCAATTGCTACAAAGGAAACCCATACGGGTTCCTCGAAAGAAAAGCCTCATAGTTGAAGAAAAATTCGTCCTGGTCCGGGGCTTGAACACGGGACCACCACCTTTCCGGGGCAGCCGCTCTACTATCTGAGCTAACCAGGCGGCTAGCAGATGGCAGGGCGAAGTCGAATTTGTCAAAAACACGAAGCAACGGCAAGAGCTTGACATAGTAGTTCTGCGGAAACCCGCAAGGTGGAGAGAAATAATGAATAAAGGGAAAATCAGACATCCACCCGTTCGTAGCAATTGCTACAAAGGAAACCCAACGGGTTCCTCGAAAGAAAAGCTTCATAGTTGAAGAAAAATTCGTCCTGGTCCGGGACTCGAACCCGGGACCACCGCCTTTCCGTGGCAGCCGCTCTACCATCTGAGCTAACCAGGCGGCTAGCAGATGGCAGGCCGAAGTCGAATTTGTCGACAACACGAAGCAACGGCAAGAGTTTGACATTGTAGTTCTGCGGAAACCCGCAAGGTGGAGAGAAATAATGAATAAAGGGAAAATCAGACATCCACCCCTTCGTAGCAATTGTTACAAAGGAAACCCATACGGGTTCCTCGAAAGAGAAGCCTCATAGTTGAAGAAAAATTCGTCCTGGTCCGGGACTCGAACCCGGGACCACCGCCTTTCCGGTGCAGCCGCTCTACCATCTGAGCTAACCAGGCGGCTAGCAGATGGCAGGGCGAAGTCCAATTTGTCGACAACACGAAGCAACGGCAAGTGTTTGACATAGTAGTTCTGCGGAAACCCGCAAGGTGGAGAGAAATAATGAATGAAGGGAAAATCAGACATCCACCCGTTCGTAGCAATTGCTACAAAGGAAACCCAAACGGGTTCCTCGAAAGAAAAGCCTCATAGTTGAAGAAAAATTCGTCCTGGTCCGGGACTAGAACCCGGGACCACCGCCTTTCCGGGGCAGCCGCTCTACCAAGGGAGTCCTTTGTAGCAATTGCTACGAACGGGTGGATGTCTGATTTTCCCTTTATTCATTATATCTCTCCACCTTGCGGGTTTCCGCAGAACTACTATGTCAGTTTTAACTTTGCTTCAAGTAAAACACGATCTGGTTGATTTGTCACCCAACTCAGAGATGCGCATCTGACAAGCGGTCGGTCGGTGTCTGCTATATTGATTAGTGGCTTAGTGGTTATTGATTTCTGCTCGCATCGCAGCCGCATTTTGCTGAAGGCGGAAAGTAAGAACTGCCGTTTGCATAGATACAGTGCCTTTGAGGACACCCACGTGGACGAAATTATTTTGAAATCGCCTGTTGCGTCCTCTTTTTTCGCCCATGTGTTACTTTGAGGAGTGACAAATTACGTGGCCAAAAATGCACAGAAAGTTTGCTAGTAAGTAATCTTTGCCGTTGGCACGCCGCCTTTGCTAATAATACGCCCAACATAAGGATAGGGTGCAATTTGCTCTTAAGAACCAATTTTATTGCAACAGATTTAATGAATGCCTGCCCTAATTTCTAGTCTTTGCTAGCGTTACAATATTAGAGTGACGTTGTTTGCAGGTTAGCGCGGCATCCTTGATGAAACTAGGCACCTGGATTATATTTTTCTAAACCTAGGGGTAAGTATTGGGTACTGTGTGCGCGCTGTTCAAATGGTGCGGGACAATTGCAGCCTGAGCAGGTAAATACATTCCTCAGCAATCCCTAGTGTCAGAGGAGTGTTTTGCAAATATCACAGAAATTATGGCATTGCCTCAGAAACCATGAATGCTACCAAATGAAGTTTAGCGATAAATGGTGTACCATAATGACCAAAGTTATCAACGCGAAATGCCTGCGGATGACTTAGTGTCTTCGCTTTAAGATGAATGAACGAATGCTCAAATGATTTACATGGGGGCAAGGTTTAATATGGTTCAGTCATACGAGGGCAACAATTTTAAATTATTTGGTTCATTTATCGGCAAACAAGCTTCCGCAATAATATGCCCGCGAGAACCAGCCTCGCAGAAAGTTGGGTTGTCATTCTGGAAGGTCGCATGGGTGAGCTGTGTTTTTAGTGCGAATCTGTATACGGCTAGGGTTCCGTGCATTTTTGTTCTCCGAAAACACAAACTACCATCATCAATGGCTCATACTGCAGTAATAATTCAGTCTTCCGTAACGCAGAGGCTACAAGCACTCAGCTAAACTAACAGTGTAATTCTTTCTAATCACGCATACAACATACAAAACAGCAGGTGGAAAACTGTTACCATCAATGGCTGATACCCCCTTAGCAATGGCGCATACCGCCGAGAGCAATGGCTCATACTCCCGTGAACAATGGCTCATACCCCCGTAAGCAAGCAAAAAATGTAAGGCCTCATAGTCCCATAACGTTCATGGCTACTCATTTTGCGTGAATAAGATGCGATGACTCTAGCTCTATTGTCGCCGTCGGTGATTTCAGTGTGGATGTGTCAGCACCGATAAGGGAGCTCTTTACGCATTCCGTATTGTAGACACATCCCTTTCGATGCCACACCGATCCGGCCTATCCTACCAGTGAAATAGTGACCACCGATCACGACAATAAATGAGAGTGCGTACCTTAATCACCGTAACTATGCATTAAGACAACAAATGAGTCTGTACCTTTCTTCAAAATTATGTGTCACCTCCGTGTCGACTGCTAAATAGCTTCGCTGGTCAACCCCTTTCACATCATGGAATTGGCTAATGATTTTTTTTTTGCCAGTCCGTTGTCTTGTTCAATCGGTTTTCAAGTACGTTTGCTTTTAGTGCGAAAGCATCAAACCATCCATTGCGCCAAAATAGCCGGCGTCGATCACTCCCGTTGACTGCGACGTCAAGTCACGAACGCGCCTCACCCGCTGTGGTTGCCTTAGGGCTACAGTGAAGCGTAGCTGAACACGAGGCCACGGGGTCGAATTCCGGCCACGGCGGCCGCATGTCGATGGGGGCGGAATGCGAAACGCCGGTGTGCTTAGATTTAGGTGCAAGTTGAGGAACCGCAGGTGGTCAAAATTATTCTGGAGTCCCTCACTAAGGCGTGCCCTATAATCAGATTGGGATTTTAGCACGTGCAATTCTATAATGTAATATTTTTCAACATTTCCGTTTCAATATGTTGCAACTGGGATAATGCCCATATGGAAGCTCGTGTATGCGCGCATACTATGCAACTGAGGAGAAGGAAAAACTTTATTTGCTCCAATTAGTTAGAAATTAGCGGTGGCAGATGTGGTCGGCCGTCTTCACGGTCTTCTTCCCCATCTGCGCAGGGTCCACGCCCTTATTCCCGAGCACCATTGCAACTGAACATCCCGCCTACTTTATAATATTTCACATTTCTGGCGTCCATGTCGAACAAAGCTGGCAAACACATAAAAGGCGATCTGTATTCTATAAATTTGCTATAAAGTAACGCACATAATGAATATTCATAATGTTACAGTTGCTATAATATCCGAGCAGCTTTTCATCGATAATAACAAATGTTCTTGTTGGCAAATATTTGTGAATGCGTGTATCCTTTCCTCGAGCATGCTGAGTTGTAGAATACTAAATAGGGTTCTACAAATTCGTTTTCTTTAAATGAAAGCAACAGAACAAAATTTCATGGGCACATCAGCAGTTCGTAAGAATTTTGAATGCGAAAGTATTATTCTCCATTTGAGCGCCGCTGCGTGGTCCTTCGAGTTTTAAAGTACTCGTGCGGAAGCACGCGCGCTGTGGCCCCTTGGCCGACGCCTCCTATGTAGAGCGAGGCCGGTACACTTGGATTCGTGGCGTCGTCCTACCTTGGCTGAGCAACTTAGAATCTAATGAGAAAGCTCCGCAGTAAACCGCGGTGATTCCCACGTTACCGCTTTGCTGAAGGCGGGCTTGGCAATGAAAATTTATGTCAAAGTTGTATGACGTCATAAAGCACAGTGCGCAGCCCTCCTATTTGGGAGGCGCTTGCCTAGCCCTGCCGGTTACTTCTGAGCCTGGGGTCACAGGATCAAAACAGACTAACGCCAACACTTTTCCTTTCGGATTTATTTGAACAGCTTAAGGTACTGAATGTGTAATAGCTTAACTGTATTTTTGTCCACTCGGCAGCACGTATAACCATTTCATCTGCTCACAACTCGCTACTTCTTACGATTCCTTTTTGAGTAGCCATTTTTCCAGTCATACCACAGCAAGTGGTGGGTATCCTCGGTAGGTGCTGGAACACAATACTTTGGCCAGCTCAGTGCATCTTTGGTGGCCATAATACGTGGCCGGCTCTAAGGACCACCTAAAACACATGTTTCGCTAATGTTCACTGTAGAACAACCCCTCTCCCTCCCCCCTTCAACGCTCTATATTTTTATCCAGATCTCAAGCACGTTCTAGAATATGTCTGAAATAACTTAACCCTAAAGCGCTTTTTTAAGCACCGCACAATTAAATGTGACGCGCTCATTTATCCTTATATTCATATGCAAGTCCAACCAACAATATCCCTATCAAAGACGGCTTATTGGCACATGACTTATACATAAATAATACCGAAACTTATGAGAGCCCCGCGCCTAATAAATGTGCTACAGCTAATGCAGACTCAACAAATCAACGTCAAGTTTATTCATTTTGGGGTTAGATAACTTCTCAACAAAACTTCACCATTTGTCTTTACAACATTGAGCACATCACTCAATATGTAAAAATTTAATCTTCGTCTGAAATACAGGCTTACTTTACGTGATAACATTGTGTCATGGCATGCCCAAACCGTACAATGGCAACGCATGAAAACCTATGCGTGCAAATTTCAGTGCGTTGCCCGTAACTCATACAAATGTGTTGTTCAAGTGTTTCGCATATCATTCTCGTAGTACTCGAATCCCCATATTTTTCGTCTAGCTTCAGTGTAAAACAAAATCTCTGCAGACTACAATTCTGAAGCCAAAATGAAGTTCAAAAGGACAGGCCAGTGGGCTAGTTGGCATGATATTATTTACACAGAATCACAGAAGCAAAGGGACGACGAAAGAATAAGACAGGACACAGCACTGACAAGTGAGTGTTTATTGCAAGAGAGCAGCTACATATATATATACATATATATATATATATATATATATATATATATATATATATATATATATATATATATATATATATATATATATATATATCACCGCACCAAAAGAAGCCGAGAAGGCAGACAGAAGCAAATCACGCGAGGGCAGCTAACGTGAAAAAAACATTTCTTCCTGCGATAAGGAGACTGACGGCCAACTAAAACAATCCCTATTCCAAACCTCTATAGCTTCTACTATTTCTGTGGTGAGCTGGTCAAGGTGTTTGGCCAGCGACTGAGCGCGTTAGAGCAGAGGCTTGCATCCGCAGCGTGCGCAATGTGCGGCAAGGTGGCCAGATAGGGCTATTTTTCAACGTTGCTCCTGTGTGCACGTTATCGCTCGTTGATGCACCCTGCCCGTCTGTTCCACATACTCACTTTGCGACAGTCTGAACAGGAAGCAGCAAACCACGCCTTCAACACAAGAAACAAACGGTTTTCGGTGGATCTCGTTGCACCCACGTGGCTTGCGCGTATCTGCGTTTACTTTCGCGCACGAAGCAGACAGCTCCAAAAGAGCAGAGACTGCGATACCTACACCAAAGCGCTTCCCAATCTTTTTTCAGATTGTGACTAATCTTACGTAGGTAGGTGAAGGCGATTACTTGCTTTTTTGCTTGCGTCAGCTGGCAGATGCGAATTTCGTTCTTACTTTTCTTTAGAATGCTGCCTTCCACGGTGGTCAATACATGCAACAGATAACCGGCGTCTAACAGACGTGAAACTTAGTACTCAAAACTTCTGTGAGCCAAGTGCGGGCAGGAGTTCAAAAGGGCGTTTTCTGAGTACAAATAACAATACCTCGGTTCACTAGTTTTCTTTGAGCCGAAGAGTATGCAAGGATGGGTTTTTTTTACCTCTCGGCTTGTAAAACTAACACACCTGTTTACTAGAAATATGAGGGGGAGACCCAAGAACCTGATAATTCCGTTAACGGGGTCTTCAGTCATTAAAAGAAGTGGCCTAAGGCATTCATTAAAACAGCGCAAACAGTGGACCTTGTGGAAGTAGGTAAACATTTGTGAACGTCTAAAAAAACTAAGTGGTCCACATGCCAGAATATTCTTGCCACTCCTAGTCCTTCCAACGAGAGCACACTTCCTGTCATGATGGGCGAGAAACAAGTCATTGAAACAAGGTGCGCTGCAGGAACCTATGGAAACGCCTGGCTTTTGTAAGAAACCTGAATCAACGAAAGATGTGAAAGTCGAGGAAAGATACGAGTCGAGAAGTTCTAAAAGTTTCCCGGATGCAATACCTGTTTTATTCTGGAATTTCACTACGCCATTAGTGTCAATAGCGCTTTCCACACGCAGGGGGAGATCAGTTCGTGGTATGAAATAGAATAAGTCTCTTACGTCCAGAGAAAAAGAAGTGAAGCTGCCCTTGGCATTGTCATGTAAAAAATTTTATGACCTCATTAGAACTGCTTATCAGAAACTGGTCATCAATCGTTAGGATATTAGTTTTGCCTGCAGAAAACATGCTAACGATTTTTGCCAGCAACCGCTGTTACAAACAATAACCCCTAATGTCGAGTCATCCTAATGCGTTTTGACTGTGAAGAATATTTTTAGGCTAAGGTTTTTCCCTTTGTCCAAGTCCCCAAAGAGCCCTTATAATCCAAGGCTTTCACACATCCTGCGTGCTTCCTTCTTTACTTTGGCTAAGCACACATCGTCCCACTTAATGAAGGAGAAGCAGTGAGAAGTTTTTGTTCTTTATGTAGCTGTTATGAAAGTTCGGGAAATTAGGGGCAGTAATTAGTTCTTGTTCCTTATGCAGTCCCTATGTAGGTGTTATTACGATTCAGGAATTAGTTATCTTCACAGTTGGCGTTACAACGTCCGACGGCTCCGCCAAACAGTTTCCTAACAATACGGAATAATTGGCAATGAACAAAGCTTCAAGAAAACATTTTACTCGAATTATTTGTCTTTTAACCATATGTCAGCGTTACCGCAAAGTTGACTGCCACGTTCGACATTATAAAGGTTATCATCGGTGAAAAAAAAATAGCACTCGAGTGGCGATCACGTGGGACTCCAAGGTAAAAGAAAGGTGTGGGAGGCGTATTCAAGGTCTCAAGTATGAATGCATATTCATAGTCTACTTTCTGTGGCTAGGAACGTTAAGCGAGGGAAATAAAACGCGTGCAATGAAAAAGTACCATGCTGTTGTCAGAATATGTTTATGCAGGAGAACGCAAAAATTAGGCAGATATGGTCCACAATGTTTTTGAATGTTGCCCAATAGCGTAACAAGCAGACGAAGAACGAGCGAGCGAGATACAGCCTACCTATTCTTTATCACATATCCCCGCAACTAATACTCCGTTTCATACATCGGGTGAAACACTGTGGAGGCTGGAGGCTAGAGATACTTTTTTCTGTGGCTGCGTTCACGCTTAGAAATAGTTAGGCGTCTTCTGACCGCTTTTTCTGAAAACGTTCTTTATATAAGATCAATTCAGAATGAAAATAAGAATTTACCCTTAGAAGCAGACAAGCCATGAGATTATTTGGCTGCTAACACGTATGTTTTATATCAATTTGCTTTTCGTTGTTTCATTATTTGCATCCCGCCGCGGCAGCCTCACGTGCATGCTCGCGCGAGCAAACGCCGCCGGCGCCCAGCGACGCAAAGACGGAACGCGCGGAGTGATAATTTTGGAGACCGCACTACTTGCGTAGCTTCCACAGTGTTGCACCTGATGCATGAAACGGAGTATAGGTACCCGAGAACACGCACTCTTTCCCTAGGCGCCCTCCCGGAGTTCTTCTGCGGCAGCCGTGGCAGGATGAGGGGGCACTTCGAGATCACATCGTTCTCTCCTTGGTGTATCGGCGTCATCACCGCCAGTGTTTGAACGAACGCTCCCCCGCGTCTGCGGTGTATACTTCGTGGTCGAGAATCCACTTTGTTTTCTCGTCGGCCCTATCGTCTGTTATCAGTTGGCCAGCAAGAAGTGCGAAGTGTAACGGGCGACGACCTCCCCTCCTCCCTCCGGTTTCTCCTCGCCCCTCGCTTGGCCGTGAGCGCCCGGTTTCCCCTCACCTTCCCGCGAGGAGCAAGCAAGCCAGTTTAACCAGCGAGAATAGGGCGCAACTATCTTTTTACTACCCTCCCCGCCCCACAATAACAGGAGAGCGCACGTGCCAGGAACTATTCACTCATCCCCACACCACTTTTTTTCCCACGCCGCTCTTAGCAATTTGGTTGCCTGTTTCGTCGCCTTTACTCATCCAAATCCGACCGTTGTCGTACCACCGACATACCCCGAAAACACCCGAAAAGGTCATAACCGCTTTAAACAAAAGGTATTATCTAGAATATCAAAATTACACGAGAAGCATCACTGAGTTTCTACTTTTCTACTTTATCTAATTTCCCATTTCGCGCTTGAGAAGATGCGAAACCATCGCCAAGTGAAAGCTACACGCTAACTCCCAAATCTCACCTTTAATAGCCTCATGGCAGTGGCTCTCAAAGTGCCTGACACCGGGTCATCTATTGGTTTTAAATTTTAGACAATCCAAGCTAATTTCTGCCGTCCTTGACGACTTCCGCGTCGCGTGAGGCTCCATGTATATTTGATACATGTGGGCTATAGTCCACGCCATGCTGCATTAATTTTTTTCTTTATTGCCACATTGAACAGCACAAGCCCAGAATAAAAATATTCGGAGAACCAGTGTATCAGAACTGGCCTTCTCGCGCAAACCCATTAATATTCGATCATATGTAAGAATGCTTCAACCCTAGGGACGTATTCAGGCTCTTGGGTTTTAAATTGGCACACAGCAATAGTTCTACTGATGTTTTCCTTGGAATATAGCCTGATGGGCTTCGCGACTATGTCAGTGTTCAGAACTGCCATCTAAGCTCGAAAAATGCTATGAATACTGAAGAGCAGAGGGAAGTCAAATGGAACGCCATACTCATTTTCAAGTGGCAATTATATTATGCCGAAAGCGTCCCCATGTAGGCCTTTCTTGAGGGTACGTTGTAAGATATCCCAGAAGAATTATACTTTGAAACAGTCCACAAATACATTCTCGATCGTTTCTGGCTTCCGACAAATGAAACCCCTAGGTACAAAATATCCTTTTCCTTCCAGATAAATGTTCACACCTAACTCGTTTGTATGCAATTTCAAAAATATTGTTTGACCCTCTCTTCGAAACTTCATGCTTTTAACTCATTTGAACATGGTGCGGCAGAAAAGTGTGATCTGTACAGAGGCACGGGCAGGACCATATAACATATATCTTTATACAGCTTCTTCCGTGACACAGTCCAGAGGTAGTCCTCTGAAAAACGAGCCTGTGGGAAAGTACAAGACAGGCAGACCTCTTGTATGTATCAGCCAAGGCCTCCCGGCATACTTTCCGACGCGACTTCTAAATTATGCAATGCACTTTCCAGCCTAACTTGACAAACACTCCGCAGAAACGGTTCTGATAATTCTCGAAAAAAAACATGCATTTAATAACTAGCTTTCTTATTTAGAGGCGCGACGAACTCAATCCTCCACAGCGCACACAACGAAATAAGTTGGTTCGCCGTGTGTTCTCCGGCATAGATCTCCACATAAAAACGGTGAAAACGCTATTCACGTTTTGCTCATTCATACGTGAGCAATGAATTACTTGGATTAAATAGCATATTTTTCATATAAAAAGCAAATTACAGATGGGTGCTCCCGCACAAATTGACCCGTAAAAGCACTTTAGGTTGTCCGCCTTCTCGCGCACTTTGGCAACCTTCCGACGCCACGAAGGCTCATTATAATTTTCCAACGGCACTGCCAAGTGGGTTGCCGTAGTCGTATCCCAACTCATATTACATAAAATATGTGGCGCCGTTGGTGAGTATCCGTGCCGAAATCCCAAACACTTTCCCCCGTTGATAACACTACCACTAACCCCACAGAATAATTTCACAGCATGTACAGCATTACTGATGCTTCTATTATAAGCACAAAAGTGTCCTGTGTCGTCTACATTTGCCAGCACATGTACTTCCGCTGCATGGAGATGAAATCATCGAATGGTGGTACCATTGATCATGTTTGAACAAAAATATTCAATGTACATGGAAAACAGCAATGACGAAAGAGGGCAACGACGTTACGTTACATGCGATCAATGCGGCTACAGTGCCGCAAAGTTGCATCGCAAAAAGGGCTCATGCCAGGCCTTACATTGTTGAAAAAATTATTCCTGAAATGTTTGACAATAGCAACACAAAAACAAATGTCATTAAACAAAACACCGACAGCGCATGCCTTTCATACTAAATTTTTTCAGACCTAAACACAGCTCAAGACCTAACATAACATAACATAACGCATAACACAGCTCAAAACCTAAAATGAAGTATTTTATTGGCGCGGCTGCGCACAACGTCCGAGATCGACCAAGAAAAGAGGTTTCAAACATATCCAATACGGGAAAGTGGTAGTAAAGTCGCGAAGAGTGTCTTTGGTTTTAATTAATAAACACATTAAGTAGCTCGATGGCAGGATTGAAACAGTGGACACGCAGCACAACAGCTCGTTCTTACTTAATAATGCCACTACACCAACGAGTCTTACACATAGTGTAATATTCTTACTTGCTTCTATTGCATTTATTGCGTCGCCCTCATGGTAAAACTGCAATATTCAAGCACCGACATTTTTACCGTATATTCATAGCATATAACATATGCGATATTCAACTGCGATATTTGTAACAAAAACATGGGGAGCGCTTCAGCTTAACCTTTTAAGAGTGGAACGCGAAAGCATTCAAACATCCCTGACTGCTGCTGACCTTCCCGCCAACTGGAGCGTATGAAACCATAATGGTTACCGGAAAACGCTCGCTGCGAACGCTTTGCACGAAGGCGGGCTTCCTGGTAGATACGCTGGCTCTTGCGTGGGCCGCGATGCGGCGTAGGCGAGCGCCATCTGGAAGTACTGCAAGCAACCGGGCGCTCCGCTCCGTGGCCCTCGAGATACTCACGCATCGGCGCGCGCAAATGGCGGACGCCGTGGCCGACCTCTGAAGGGTAGGCACGCTGGAAAAGAGGTTTCTTGGAGTTTTCGAGTGAGAGAGTTGTGTTTTCTCGTGTAGTAAAATTACAATCTGACGCTATAATGTGTGTCGTACTTTAGAATTTTTCTACGTATTTTAGCTCGATAAATTCAATTATTAACCCGCTATCGGGTTAATAGCAACATCTTTAGTTGAGCGAATCCGCATAC
This sequence comes from Dermacentor andersoni, assembly GCF_023375885.2. Classification (NCBI taxonomy): domain Eukaryota; kingdom Metazoa; phylum Arthropoda; class Arachnida; order Ixodida; family Ixodidae; genus Dermacentor; species Dermacentor andersoni. Next base: position 168,665,845 of record NC_092815.1, on the reverse strand, counting down.
TATGTACAGCTGTTTTACAGCGGTTAGTGTCGCCATGGCGCACGCTCAGCTTGAAGTAGTCGCAGTGCTGGCAGAACACATTTCTATTTATGGTTTCAAGGGAGAGAGAGAGAGAGAGAGAGAAGAAACTTTATTGTAGAATGAAAGGATTTATGTGGTTGGGGCCCTGAGTCCAAGGCCCCAATGGCTGTCGCTACCGCTCGTGCTCGTTGTATCAGGGCCAGCCAGACCTGAGGCTTGGGCGCGACGGACGATTGCCTCTTACTGCGCATATGTTGGTTGGGGCAACTGTAGAACAGGGATATCATTTGGTAGTTTTTGGCACTCAATTGTGACGTGGAACATCGTCGGTGGTGCACTGCAGCCTGGGCAGGTGGTGGGATATAAGGTTGGGGAGAACTTGTTGAGAAGGAGGAGGTGCGGATAAGAGTTGGTTTGAAGCCGTCTCAGGGACACGGCTTCATTCCGGGAGGATGATTTTGGTGGAGAATTTCAAAGCAGAAATATTAACAAAAAGTTCACCGACGATTACAAAACTGCTTAACGCGAAATTTGAGAGCAGCTCCATACGTGTGTTCATTTAGCAATATATTGGCTGGAGTGAACAGTCTGTCCGGTGCGGAATGTTGGAAAGTGAGCAAAGTGTGACGCTACTTCCTCACTAATCGTCATATCGTGAGAGGCAGCGAATGGGTGACACGTGGGCGCGATTCACAGCACCCGCCGCAGACAGACCTCTGATCATGCAGCGCTTTGTTTCCATATTTCGTAACGGTGGCGTCATCCGTGAACTGGCTACGGAATCTACTCTGGCGCCATCTCGTAGCCATCGTCGTCGCAGACGTAACTGTGCGCTGTACTACGTTTTCTTCTCATGTTTCGCCGTACCTTCCTCCGCACCTTTACGATCATCGTTGAGCTCCATCCCCCTCCTCCGCTTTCCTCATCGCGCTCTCTTCGATATTGCTGTGTTCCTTCCTCCGCTGCGCTCCGCGTTCGCTCTGTCATCTTTCGTTGTGCTGGCTTGTTCCATTACGAGGGACGCACACGCGGATGCTCGCCGCAGGAACGGCCACATAAAGGCCACCGAACAGTCCGCCGCAGCTTGGTGGTTGTGGTACAAACTTTATTTAGTGACGGCCAAAAATCAAAACGAAAAATTATGATGCCGCCGTTTCGTGGGTGGCCTTCAGGCTGCCGGTCGTGGTTTCCAGATCATGCCTGGTGGCCATTTCCGCTGCCCAGATCGTTAGCCGTAGCTGGCCATCCGGTTCCGACCTGGCCAACGCAGCCTCCCACAGCTGCGGACTAGTTACACGCCAAGAGGCAGGGGGAGAATGTTTCGGTCATGAATAGAGAATATGAGCATAGTCTGCTCGGGGGTGTCTGCAGAGCGTGCATTCGGGTGTGAAAGCACCTGGGTGAATAAGGTCAAGTCGGGCAGGAGAGAGGAAAGTGTGGGCCTGTAAATGGCGCCAGGTGCTCTGTTGGAGCTTAGGCAGGGATTTGTGAGGGGGAGCGAAGGACAGGCGAGAGTTGCGGTAATGAAGGGTGATGTCATGGAAGGTGAGGAGGGCGTCACTCGTGTCCATCCCGGAGTAGAGGAGGGAGGGGGGGGGGGCTCGGTCCGTCATCTCGCGAGCGATGGAATTTGCCGCCTCGTCGCCAGGGTGCCCCGCATGAACCGGAACCCAGAGGAGTTGGATACGACGGGAAGATGGAGGAGAGTGCTCATGCATGCTGAGCGCAGATCAACAGAAGCGACCCTTCGCAAAGTCGTGGACTACAGCTTCTGAGTCGCTCAATGTGAAACGCGCCGGGGTAGTGGCAATGGCGAGCGCAATAGCTGCTTCCTCTGTGACAGCAGAGGTGGTGGCTGGCATAGTGGCAACGGTGAGAGGAGACAGTGTACGGGAAGTGCTGGCGGCCGCAGCGCCTGCGTCAGCCAGCGTCGTCTGTGGTTGGCCACACCAGGTTCGTCAGGTTACGGTGCCGCGAAAACGAACCTCTCTTGCGAGAGATCAACGGGCGCGCCAACTAGGCGTATGCGCATTTTATACGACACTAGGAATGTCACGTTAAGAAACAGCGATCTCGCTCTCATGTGCAGGGTAACGTGCCGCCACCAGTGGCGAGAAGCGGACGCGATGCATTCTGGGTGACGAGGCGGGCGCGGAAGGCAGCAAGTCGCGTCTCGCGTCGGCTGTTGCCGGAGAACGCTCACGGAGGCCGGATACCTGCGCCGTGTCGGACATTGGAGTGCAGTGCTTTCGTTGACGTGGTGTTGCCGTACCGACCATGTTCGCGCGTCAACGCTACGTCGGCCTACTAAGTGGCCTTAAGAGCAGTGCTCTAAAATTACGCGGATCACATGCACTGTGGAAATCGACATAAGTTTTCTAGGCTGTTTGCTACTCTCTACGATAATTAACGGTGATGCTGACGGCGAATGTAGAACTTCGCAGCGTTTAGTGTAAAACCAGAGTGGTGAGTCGATGGTAAATGCTACGTTGCGTGCACCACTGCTATTTGTCTGCGCAGAACACAGAACGCAACGAACGTGTTTGCTTGAGACGTTCTGCGCCATTGTTGATTACCTCTGAGGAGGTTAGTATTATATTACCTGACAGAGCGCATTGCATCGCGGCAGAAACGTCAAACTTTAATTGAATTGTGGGGCGTTAGGTGCCAAAATCACAATCAGATTAAGTGGCCGCTGTAGTGGCAGACTACGGATTAATTTTTACCCCATCGAGTCCTTTAACGAGCCCCTAAATTTAGGTAAACGAGTGTTTTTGTAATTTAACTCCTCCTAAATGTGGCCGCCGCGTTGGAAAAAAAGCATGACTTCAAGCAGTGCCATAGCCACAAAGCTACCACGGCGTGCACAGAAATTTTGAATTGACGTGTGACGCCTAGAGGCTTTTGTGTTACTATGTCGACTAAAAAACTATGGTTCTTCAAAGCGGCTTTGAGTGTGCACGCCGTGCGCAAGTTGTAAGCTTGACAAATAGGCGTAGTTTTTTTTTTTTGGAAATAGCAGAAACGTGCCGTAACTCGAACTTACTTTATCCAGTTCGTCCGCAGCCGCTGTCGTGTCTAGTGTAAGAGTTCCCTCGCCTTCTCACGTCGCCTTTTCTCTCTCCCCCCATGTACTCGACTTGCGAATGAAGACTGCCAAGGCTTTTATGTTCACTCAAAGCGGACAGCCTGGCTTGTTGGAATATCGACATTTCTTGCATTTCAAGCGCTTTAAAGAAATAAATATATAAAGGAATAAAGAAAGTCAGGTAGGACGCTGGTTCTACATGTCCTTTCGCATTTCTTGACCTAATTTTTCCCATTCATTTAAAGCGCTGGAAATGTACGAAATTTTATTCGCTGGTTTCGAGGCTTCATCGGTTCTACCCATTATCTGCCTGCCCTCAATACCTCCATTCTACCATTTAAATACTTCGTCCCAATACGTCTGCACGTTAGAAGAAAGGCAAGCACTACTGTTTCTGCAATACTTTTGGGGGAATCGCGGGTAATTGCAGCCGTCAAGCGGGTATTATTCACTAATTTTTTATTTTATTCACGTTGACGCTAAACTCAACTACATCAATTTCGTCTTCTTTAGCGTCGACCGTTTGTTGGCCGTTGTTTTATTCTGGGATTGGTCACAAAATCGTGCAGCTCAGATACGACAAACCTGTGTGAAACCAGCCAACAATTATTATTATTATTATTATTTGTTTTGAACACATATACACATATACACAGGTATCAGGAAAGGGAAAGCGAGGAGCAGGCTGGCAACTGCCACCGGAAGGGGCACAACGCCTGCCTACTCCTCTGAAGGGAGGTTACAGCAACACAGAAATGGAAGATAGGAAGGAGGGGAGGAGGAAGGAAAGAGGAAAGGAGAGCAACAGGACAAATCTATAGACCAAAGTAGAACACTGCAGCCGGAGGTAAAGTGACGCCGCGTCGAACAGCCTCCACAATTCTCAACCACATCCATGGCTAGTTCGCTATGCGGCTAATTCTGTTCTCCACGATGAGACGCCAAGTAAAGCTGCACGTAATCACCGTTTCACCGGTAGTCGGTTCACAATGTACACTATAAGGTGTTTGAATCCACCAGTTCCCATCTTCGAAGGAAGAAGCATTAAGGTACAGTACTGATCATACACAGTAGAGGCGGTCACTGAAGGTCACGCTACTACAGAATGTTGAATGTTCATGCTACAACCGTGAACCTAAGTTAGTTCTATAAAGGTTAGTAGGGCGCGATGGGCCTGATCACGTTTAGATGCAGAGCCACTGGGGTATAAACATTCCTCGAGTGTCGCACACCGCAGGCCAAGGAGATGATAATTTCTCACTAGCGACATGCGCTGCGCACTGAAAGCGGGACACTCAAATATAAGGTGCTGAAGCGTCTCGTAGCAGCCGCAAGACGTACACAATAGACTTTCCGCACGCCCTTGTCTGTATAAATGTTCCTGCACGTTCACGTAACCAACCCTCAGCTTGAGCAGTTGTGCTTGTCTTCAAAAGTATGCAAACTCGATCCGCGCGGCAAAGCACGGGATGTGCGGAAATAACCGAACACCCCGCGCCTATATAAATTAGCGCATACCCGACAAACGGACAAAGAAACAGAGACAGCTAATAAAATGTGATGAATAAAACCAAAAAAAAGAAAGCATCAATAAAAAGCACGTACTGGAATGGCAAGAAAGAAATTACTAGGGAAGATTTCAGCCATACCGCAAACTGCAGGGCTCTGCTATTTCAGGCTCTATAGCTGGTTGCCTAAGGACAAAAACACAGCGCAACAAATATTCGCAACCGGATGAAGCATATGTGCCTGCTTCAGCGAAAATCCGTAAGCAAGCTGGCTGGGCAATCCAAAGGGACTCACCCAGCCTAGTTAACCGCCTCGTTAACGCGCACTTTCTGTAAACGTTGGAATTTACTGTGAATGAAAGCATTAACCAGCCAGCAGCCGAGATAAGCAAAGTACATTTACAGTACCAAGTACAGTATCGGGGAAAGGAAGGCAGGGGAGTGTTTTAGAAGCCTAGATCCGTTAATTTCATAGGTAATTAATGACACAAGGTAGATATAGAACTTTGGAGGAACAGAAAAATGTTTATAAATACCCAGATAAAAGGATAGAGTAAGAAGCATGTGTAGCAGAATTGATTAGCTCAAATAGGCTAGGTAACTTTTTGCGACTGCTCCGTTTGAAAGCGCATTCCAATAAACTAGCATGGATCTCTCGTCATCAACGCGTACTTAAACTCCACGCACACGGCGAAAGCTTGGGCCGTGTGAGAATATCCATGATACTCTGTGCGTGCATGTAAATTAGAGCACACTCGGCAGATAGCGCTTGTTCTAAACTAACGCGTACTCTATTATCAACGTGTAATTGTGGCTACGTATAGGCCTTGAGTATGTCCTTAGTGGCTAAGTATTGCATCGTGTTCTCGGAATTGAGAATTATCATTTGGTATCATTTTCCTGTCGATTGGACATCTATGTGTCATTTAACCGGACGCTTTTTTCTGAAGTGGTTACAACATAGCCAGATCCTAGCTGTGTGAACCCACCGAATAATACTTTGTTTTTGAGAGAAAACACAACATTGCGAAGTTGCTGTTTTGCTATCATTAGCCAAAGCATTAAATGCCTGTCTTAACCTACCTGTGTTAGGCCTAAGAGATTTGGAATCGAATACTCTTCAGTAAAAACTAGTTAATTATTTCTAATTGTTAATTATTGGTAAATGCAATAGCCCATATCAATATTTTTCATTTAAAGTGTTAGCTTTTCTTAACTCGTTCATCAGTTTTGCGCCGTTAGCACCGTACGGAATGTGAGGTAAGAGAGGCGAGTGAGGCGCGCGAAGTTGCACTGATTGCTGGAAGCGCACTAGACGCCGCGTACATTTCTGCCAATGAGAGATGAATGTTCGGAGATGCGCTGCAATGCTCGGTTCCCTGTGCCACTAACAGATGGCGCTTCCCTAAGGGCGTCAGTGGTAACGAAGCCCACCGATAACACACGCAGTACAGTGGAAATTTCGCAACCTTGCGTTCACTGAAAGTTTGTCGTAGTCGTGATGCCGTCATGGTTATTCCGCCTTCGTAATTACAGCTTCGTTATCCCATTATCTTAATAGAGTCATTGCCCTGACATCGTCATGATACCATGGTAGCAATTCCAGCATTGCTATCTCATTGCCATCTTACCGCCGTCGACCGTCACGCCCTCGTCATCACACTGTTATCGTCATTCATATGTTGTCATCGCATTTTCATTATGTTGTTGTCAATACATTGTCGCCACTCTTTCTTCGACATTTCGTCATGGTCAGGTCGTCGTCGTCCTTGTGTCATCGTCATAAATTCACCGCCATTTCATCGCGGCCGTTCGATCTTCGCCATTCCGAGATGGTCATTCCAATGTCGCCATCCCGTTGTCTTGATGCTGTCATCGTCAATTTATCATTATCAGGACGCCATCGTCATTCCCTGGTCATCAGGCTGTAGTCCTCATTGAGCCGTCATCGTCACACATTGATCGCCATGCATTTCCAATGATTCTGTCGTTGTGATAAAATTATTGCCGTTCCGTCGTCGTGATTCCGTTATCTTCACTTTATAGTCGTCATTCCATTATCGTGATTCACTTGTCGTCAGCTCATCTTTGTTATAGCATTGTCCTAATTCCTGCCTCGTACCGCACTGTCGTTGTATTATTGTAGTCCCGCCGTCATCCCATCGTCGTCATTGGCATTACAACATCCTCATCGCACTGTCATCGCATTGTCATTATGCCATTGTTGTCATTCCATCGGTGTCATTCCTTCTTCGACATTTCATAGTTTTCATACAGTCTTCAGAATGCCGTCTTAGTAGACCCGTTCTCGTCATCCTGAGTAGTCATCTCATTGTCGTCATGCCGTCGTCGTCAAGCAATAGCACTCATGTTATCGCGTTCCTACCATCACCAACATGCCGTCGTCGTCATGCAGTCATACCTTGAGATTGTAACCGATTCGGGGAGCTCGAGATCCGTGGGGGGGGGGGGGGGGGGGGATTACTAGCCTGCACCGCAGCTAATGCTTAAACATATGTAATACACACGAATCATCGTCCGGTGACTTGTCCTTTTTTTTCCTATCAACGCTACCATTTGCTCTAAACTTGAGTACTATGCGGGCGCCGCCGTCTCAAGGCATGACGCCATTTGACGGATCGTTATTCTCTTTCGTGGTTTTGCATAAACCGTTGCCGCTGTGGACCCGATATTTAGCAGCTTTCACAGTTCATTTTATTTAACTGCAGAGAAGCTAGTCGAACGAACTTGTACAGAACCGAAAGCATAATAAAATTTATGCCTACCAAAATTAAGTGCCACTCAGAAACCAATGACGAGCGCCGTTAGAGCGCTCGAGTATGCTATTGGTTGCTCGCCTTGGTTCGGCGTTTTAGACAAACCCAGAAGTAAGCCAATAAGAAAACTAATATCATGCGGCAAGGCTCTTCTTTTCACAGATAAAAGAACATCAAACGACCTGACGTAATGTCGCACTCTCTTGTGTTTGAACAGGTTGGTACTGAATGTGTAATGCCTTAACTATATTTTTGTCCACTCGGCAGCACGTATACCCATTTTGTCTGCTCACAGCTTGCTAGTTCTTGGAATTCTTTATCAAGTAACCCTTTTTCCAGTGATACCACAGCAAGTGGTGGCTATCCTCGGGGTATGGTGGAACGGAATACATTGGCCAGCTCAGTGGGCTCTATGAGTTGGGCTATGTGCCCAATTCTAAGGACCACCTAAACCGCATGTTTCGCTAATGTTCACTGTAGAACAACTCCTCTCCCCCCTTCTTCGCCGCTGAATATATTTATGAAGATCTCAAGCTCCTTCTAGAATATATCTCAAACACCGTAACCGTAAAGCGCCTTTTTAAGCACCGAACAAAGAAATGCGACGTATTCAATTATCCTGACATCCGTATAAAAGTGCAACCAACAATTTCATTATGAAATACGGCTTATTGGTACGTCAATGCGTACAAAAATATTACCACAACTTATGAGAGCCCTGCGCCTAGTAAATGTGATATAGCAATTGCAGCTTTTACAAATAAAAAACCTCAAGTCTATTTCTTTTTGGGTTAAATAGCTTTTCAACAAAACTTTTTCAATTGTAGTTACAACCCTGAGCACAGCACTCTATATTTAAAAATTAAAGCCTCGTCTGAATATGCAGGGTTACTTTACGTGATAACAATGTTCCATGTGTAAGGAAGAAGAAGTGCGCCGTGCCGAGCTCCGCAGCCGGATCGCCAGCGCTACTGAAGTGGGGCTCGGGCTAGACGCTGTTCCTGGTGTGTGACTGGCTAAGCCTACGCTGCTGCGTCTTCTTGTCCGCGTCCTTCGTGTCGTCCACGGCCGCGTCGGACTTCTTTGCCATAATTGGTGGAGGTTTGCTGGGTCTCCTGCAATCCTGGAATTGCGCAGCCGGACTCTCCCTGCCATCATGACCACCGAAAGCGCCACGAGCTTACCACCACCTGCTCCCCAGTATACCGTATGCCCCGGCACGTTCCGCCAGCGGGACCCTCCTATCTTCAGCGGCACTGACGACCATGACGTTGATGACTGGCTCTCATCATACGAACGCGTCAGTCGGAACAACAAATGGGACGACATTACTAAATTGACCACCGTCCCTTTCTACCTCACCGGAATAGCCCACTTGTGGTTTCGGAACCACGAAAGTGAAGTCCCAAGCTGGGCGATGTTTAAGACAAAGTTCAGCGAGGTCTTCGGCCGCCCTGCTGTTCAAAAGCTTCGTGCCGAACAGCGTCTGCAGTCGCGCTCTCAGCAGCCTGGTGAGAACTTTACCAGCTACATCGAAGATGTCATCGATCTCTGTAAACGCGTCGATGCATCCATGACTGAGTGCAATAAAATCAAGCATATTATGAAGGGTATCGACGAGGACGCGTTTCAGATGCTCATCTCAAAGAGCCCCTCTACTGTTGCCCAAGTTATTGAACTGTGCCAAAGCTATGACGAGCTCCGCCGTCAACGCCTCCTCACCCGCCGTCCTGTTCCCCATCAGGAATCGTTGTCCGGCTTGACCTCTCCTTTTCCTGATGCCACCCTCCTCTCGCAAATCAAGGCTTTCGTCCGGGAAGAAGTTGCTCGCCAGCTCTCCCTCATCTCCAATCCACCGGAGTCAAGTTCGTCCCTTAGTCCGACCCTACGACACGTTATAGAAGAACAAGTGTCCGAGGCCCTTCCTCCGGAACGGGCGCCTCAACTCACCGCCCCATTGACTTACGCCGACGCCGTCGCACGACCACGACCACCGACCTTCCGGGCTCCGCCTCCAATGCCTAGCCCTGTTTTTACCCCCACGCCGCCACGACCTCCAGTCCATCGAGTAATGAATCCCTGGCGTACAGCGGACAATCGGCCCATCTGCTATTCGTGCGGTATTCCCGGTCACGTTGCACGCCTGTGCCGCCGCCGTCCACTTCATCCACGTGACGACCCACGCACAGCCGCGTACGACCATCCGTTGCCTTACGCTCCTGACCGCGATTTACCCCTTCCCCGCCAAAGCCTTCGTCAAGTTTCTGACCGCCGTTCTCCTTCTCCTCGTCGTCGCTCGCCCTCCCCGATGCGTCGACGTCCCTCTCCTGCTGACACGGAAAACTAAGTGGCGCAGTTCCTGAGGCAAGAACTGCGTCATCGCCGCAACGCTTAAGCCCTCTTCTTTCGCCGCCTAACGTTATTGATGTCGCTGTTGAAGGTGTCTCTGTGCTTGCCCTCATTGACACAGGTGCCGCCATATCTGTAATTGCCGAAAAACTTTGCCGCTCAATACGAAAAGTCACGACGCCTTTCTTCGGTCCTTTACTCCGCACGGCCACAGCACAGCACGTCCAGCCGGTGGCTGCGTGTACCGCCAGACTTGAAATTCAAGGTGTGCTCTACACAGTCGAGTTCCTCGTTCTTCCCCACTGTTCCCACGATATTATTTTAGGTTGGGACTTTCTCTCCCGTCACCAAGCTGTTATTGATTGCTCCCGTGCAGAAGTCGCCTTCTCTTCGCTTGGCAATGCCATATTTGATGACGTTTCGCTTTCCTGCACCAAGTTGTCCCTCACTGACGACATCCTAATACCTCCACACGCATCCGTTCTGGCATCTGTATCCTGTTCCGTTGCCTCCGACGCCACCGTACTCTTTATACCTTCAACTGCTTTCGTTCATCGCCACCTCTCACCACTCCCAACTGCGCTGCTTGGCCTTCAAGCTGGCGCGACTCACCTTCCTGTATACAATTACTTCCCGTTCCCGATTACGTTGCTTCGCGGTGAATCTCTCGGCACTGTGGAGCCTTACGACACGATTACCACGTTGCAACTTCCTATTGGATCGTCAGAAGTCAGCACCCTCTACTGTAGTCCCGTGACTGCCACGTCGCCTGAGGACGTTTTCAACCATGTCATCGACAATGCCTTAAACCCCAAGCAACGCCATGACCTTCTTCGTCTCCTCGAGAAATTTCGTCCTGCTTTTGACAGCCATACCACTTCTCTGGGCCGAACGACGACTGTATGTCACCGGATTGACACCGGTTCTCACTCACCGCTACGGCAGCGACCATACCGCGTATCGTCGACCGAACGGCGCGTCATTGACGAGCAAGTAGGTGACATGCTAAAGCGTGGCGTCATTGAACCATCCGACAGCCCATGGGCATCGCCAGTAGTCTTAGTTAAAAAGAAAGATGGCTCGATCCGCTTTTGTGTAGATTACCGTCGCCTAAACAAAATAACCCGAAAGGATGTTTATCCATTGCCGCGGATCGACGACGCCCTAGACTGCTTACAAGGCGCAGAGTTCTTTTCCTCCCTCGATCTGCGCTCTGGTTATTGGCAGGTGCCTATGGCTGCAGACGATAAGCCTAAAACTGCTTTCATCACACCAGATGGCCTATACGAATTTCGTGTGATGCCATTCGGACTTTGCAACGCGCCCGCGACTTTTGAGCGGATGATGGACACTATTCTCCGAGGCCTCAAATGGAACACGTGCCTGTGTTATTTGGATGATGTAGTAGTGTTTGCACCCGATTTTCCTACTCACCTTCATCGCTTGGAGCAGGTTTTACGCTGTCTCAGTGACGCTGGCCTCCAACTAAACCTGAGGAAATGCCACTTTGGCGCACGCAAGCTGACAATTCTCGGACATGTCGTGTCGAAGGACGGCGTTCTCCCTGATGCCGCTAAGCTCCGTGCTGTTACAGAATTCCCGAGGCCAACGTCACTAAAAGACTTGCGCAGTTTCATTGGCCTCTGCTCGTATTTCCGCCGCTTTATTCGAAATTTCGCTTCGATTATGGCACCACTGACAGAGCTTCTTCGAGGAGACCCCAATCTTTCCTCATGGTCCCCGGCTTGCGATCATGCCTTTGCGACGCTACGTCGCCTCCTCACAACACCACCGATACTACGCCATTTCGACCCAACTGCTCCCACAGAACTCCATACGGATGCTAGCGGTGTTGGTCTTGGCGCTGTGCTCGCCCAGCGAAAGCCCGGCTGCCAAGAATATGTTGTTGCTTACGCGAGCCGCACTCTGACGAAAGCTGAAGCCAACTATTCCGTCACGGAAAAAGAATGTCTCGCGATCATCTGGGCCATCACAAAATTTCGCCCATACCTGTACGGCCGGCCCTTCGATGTCGTTACCGATCACCACGCACTTTGCTGGTTGTCGTCTCTCAAGGATCCCTGCGGCCGCCTAGCCCGGTGGGCACTGAGGCTCCAAGAGTACGATATCCGGGTTGTCTACCGCTCAGGCAAGAAGCACGCCGATGCCGATGCTCTTTCGCGCTCGCCTGTCCACGCCGACATTGTCAGTGTGTCCGTCCTAGACGACCCACTTCTCCCATTCGCTTCTGTCGACATGGCTTTGGAGCAGCGCAAGGACTCCTGGATTTCATCTTTGATTGATTACATCTCTAATTCACCTACACGCCCACCATCCCGAGCGTTACGCCGACAAGCTTCGCACTTCGCCATCCGCGACGGAATTGTCTATCGCCGTAACTACAGTTCCGACGGCCGCAAATGGCTGCTTGTAATACCTCGGCAGCTCCGCACTGATGTATGCGCCGCTTTCCACGCCGACCCTCAGTGCGCGCACGCTGGTCTCTTCAAGACCTACACCAGACTACGTCATAGGTTTTATTGGCGTGGTATGTACACATTTGTGCAAAAGTACATTCGCTCTTGCACAGAATGTCAACGGCGGAAGCCTGATCCTTGCCGCCCTTCTGGACCAATGCAACCTTTGCCGTGCCCTTCGCGACCCTTTGACCGGGTTGGGATAGACCTCTACGGGCCTCTGCCATACACAGCTGCTGGCAATCGTTGGGTCATTGTAGCTGTAGACCATCTCACGAGGTATGCAGAAACGGCCGCTCTGCCAGCCGCGACGGCTCGTGACGTTGCCTCCTTTCTCCTTCAACGCTTCGTTCTACGTCACGGCGCTCCCCGCGAACTCCTGAGCGACCGTGGCCGCGTCTTTCTCGCCGATGTCATTCAAGAACTTCTCGCTGAATGCCGCATTATTCATCGCTGTACCACCGCATATCACCCGCAAACAAACGGATTGACAGAGCGCTTTAACCGAACTCTTGGCGACATGCTTTCGATGTATGTCGCCTCCAACCACACCAACTGGGACCTCATCCTTCCCTATGTCACGTACGCCTACAACACGGCACCCCAGTCAACGACGGGCTTTTCTCCCTTCTTTCTTCTATATGGCCGCGAACCATCATTTCCCATTGACACTATTCTCCCTTACCGTCCCGACTTATCAGAAGGTACACCGGTTTCCGAAGCCGCCCGGTATGCAGAAGAATGTCGGCAACTAGCTCGCTCCCTTACAACACAAGAACAAGCGCTACAGAAATTTCGTCATGACGACGGGCGCCCCCACCACCAGTTTTCGCCTGACGCTCTTGTTTGGTTGTGGGTGCCTCCTACTTCGACACAAGGTGTCTCTTCCAAGTTTGTATCCCGTTACCATGGACCTTACCGGGTTCTACGCCAAACTTCTCCGGTGAACTACGTTATCGAACCTCTGACGCCCCCTACGGACCTGCGTCGCCGAGGCCGTGAAATTGTGCACGCAGATCGGCTCAAGCCGTATCACGAGCCTTTCGTCCTCACGACGCCTTAGGCCTCCTGTGCAGCTCCGTCTTCAGCGAGGGGGGAAGTTGTAAGGAAGAAGAAGTGCGCCGTGCCGAGCTCCGCAGCCGGATCGCCAGCGCTACTGAAGTGGGGCTCGGGCTAGACGCTGTTCCTGGTGTGTGACTGGCTAAGCCTACGCTGCTGCGTCTTCTTGTCCGCGTCCTTCGTGTCGTCCACGGCCGCGTCGGACTTCTTTGCCATACATGGCATGCCCAAACAGTAATATGCCAAAGCATGAAAACCTAGGCCTGCAGATTTCAGTGCGTTGCCCGCAACTCATGCAAATATTTTATTCAAGTGTTGCGCATAACGTACTTGTAGTGCTCAAATCCCCATATTTTCCCTCTAGATTCAGTGCAAAACAAAATCTCTGCAGACTAGGATTCTAAACGCAAAATGAAGTTCAAAAGCACAGGCTAGTGGGCTAGTTGGTATGATATTAGTTACACAGTATCGCGGAATCACAGGGAATACGAAAGAATAAGACAGGACACAGCGCTAACTAACAAGTGAGTTTTTATTGCAAGAGAGCAGGTATATGTATATATATATATGTATCACCGCACAAAAGGAAGCGGAGAAGAAAGACAGAAACAAACCAAGCTAGCAAGATCAACTGCCACAGGCGGCTAACGTGACAAAAACATTTCTTTCACCAATAAGGAGACTGAAGGGCAGCTAACACAATCCCTATTCCGAACTTCTGCAGCTTCTACTATTTCTCTGGTTAGCTGGTCAGTGTGCTTGGATAGCGATTGCGTGCGTTAAAATATAGGCTTGCATCCGCAGCGTGCGCAATGTGTGGCAAGGTGGCCTGATAGGGCTATTTTGCAATGTTGTTCCTAATCGCCCGTTGATGCACCTGCCCGTCTCTTCCACGTACTCTTTGCGACAGTCTCAACGACATGCAGTAAACCACCCTTTCAACACAAGAAACAAACGCTTTTCCGTGGGTCTTATCGCACACACGCCGCTTGCGTGTGTCCCCGTTTACCCTCGCGTACAAACCAGATAGCTTCGAAAGAGCAGAGAATGCGTTGTCTACACGGATACATCCTTCGATCTTTTTGATATTATGGCTAATCTAATGTAGGTAGGGCAAGACGATATATCTTTGTCTTTACTTGCGTCACCTGGTAAGTGGCATTGCGAATTTTATTCTTACTTTTCTTTAAAACGCTGCCTGTCGCGGTGGTCAATACAGATAACGGGTAACCGGCGTCTAACAGGCGTGGCAGCAGTTCAAAAGGGCGCTTTTGAAGCACAAATTAACTATCCCTCGCTTCACTAGCATTGAATGAGCCGATGAACATGGAAGTATTGATGTCTTGCCTCTCCGCTTGTAAAACCAACACAACTGTTTACTAGCAAATCTGAGGGTGATATACAAGAACCTGAAAATCCCGTTAACGGGTTCTTCAGTCGTTAAAATTAGTAGCCTTAGGCATTCATTAAAAGAAGCGAAAACAGCGGACGTTGGATATCCTAATAAATACTAAGTTTTGGTCAACATACCAGAATAATCTTGCTACTCGTATAGTCCTTCTAACGAGAGCACACTTTCCTGTCATCATCATCATCATCATCATCATCAGCCTGATTACGCCCACTGCAGGGCAAAGGCCTCTCCCATACTTCTCCAACTACCCCGGTCATGTACTAATTGTGGCCATGTTGACCCTCCAAACTTCCTAATCTCATCTGCCCACCTAACTTTCTGTCGCCCCCTGCTACGCTTCCCTTCCCTCGGAATCCAGTCCGTAACCCTTAATGACCATCGGTTATCTTCCCTCCTCATTACATGTCCTGCCCATGCCCATTTCTTTTTCTTGATTTCAACTAAGATGTCATTAACGCGCGTTTGTGTCCTCACCCAATCTGCTCTTTTCTTATCCCTTAACGTTACACCTATCATTCTTCTTTCCATAGCTCGTTGCGTCGTCCTCAATTTAAGTAGAACCCTTTTCGTAAGCCTCCAGGTTTCTGCCCCGTACGTGAGTACTGGTAAGACACAGCTGTTATACACTTTTCTCTTGAGGGATAATGGCAACCTGCTGTTCATGATCTGCGAATGCCTGCCAAACGCACCCCAGCCCATTCTTATTCTTCTGATTATTTCACTCTCATGATCTGGATCAGCAGTCACTACCTGTCCTAAGTAGATGTATTCTCTTACCACTTCCAGTGCCTCGCTACCTATCGTAAACTGCTGTTCCCTTCCGAGACTGTTAAACATTACTTTAGTTTTCTGCAGATTCATTTTTAGTCCCACCCTTCTGCTCTGCCTCTCCAGATCAGTGAGCATGCATTGCAGTTGGTCCCCTGAGTTACTAAGCAAGGCAATATCATCAGCGAAGCGCAAGTTACTAAGGTATTCTCCATTTACTCTTATCCCCAATTCTTCCCAATCCAGGTCTCTGAATACCTCCTGTAAACACGCTGTGAATAGGATTGGAGAGATCGTATCTCCCTGCCTGACGCCTTTCTTTATTGGGATTTTGTTGCTTTCTTTATGGAGGAGTACAGTGGCTGTGGAGCCGCTATAGATATCTTTCAGTATTTTTACATACGGCTCGTCTACACCCTGATTCCGCAATGCCTCCATGACTGCTGAGGTTTCGACTGAATCAAACGCTTTCTCGTAATCAATGAAAGCTATATATAATGGTTGGTTATATTCCGCACATTTCTCTATCACCTGATTGATAGTGTGAATATGATCTATTGTTGAGTAGCCTTTACGGAATCCTGCCTGGTCCTTTGGTTGACGGAAGTCTAAGGTGTTCCGGATTCTATTTGCAATTACCTTAGTAAATACTTTGTAGGCAACGGACAGTAAGCTGATTGGTCTATAATTTTTCAAGTCTTTGGCGTCGCCTTTCTTATGGATTAGGATTATGTTAGCGTTCTTCCAAGATTCCGGTACGCTCGAGGTCTTGAGGCATTGTGTATACAGGGTGGCCAGTTTTTCTAGAACAATCTGCCCACCATCCTTCAGCAAATCTGCTGTTACCTGATCCTCCCCAGCTGCCTTCCCCCTTTGCATAGCTCCCAAGGCTTTCTTTACTTCTTCCGGCGTTACTTCTGGGATATCGAATTCCTCTAGATTATTCTCTCTTCCATTATCATCGTGGGTACCACTCGTACTGTATAAATCTCTATAGAACTCCTCAGCGACTTGAACTATCTCATCCATATTAGTAATGATATTGCCGGCTTTGTCTCTTAACGCATACATCTGATTCTTGCCAATTCCTAGTTTCTTCTTCACTGCTTTTAGGCTTCCTCCGTTCCTGAGAGCTTGTTCAATTCTATCCATGTTATACTTCCTTATGTCCGCTGTCTTACGCTTGTTGATTAACTTCGAAAGTTCTGCCAGTTCTATTCTAGCTGTAGGGTTAGAGGCTTTCATACATTGGCGTTTCTTGATCAGATCTTTCGTCTCCTGCGATAGCTTACTGGTATCCTGTCTAACGGAGTTACCACCGACTTCTATTGCACACTCCTTAATGATGCCCACAAGATTGTCGTTCATTGCTTCAACACTACGGTCCTCTTCGTGACTTAAAGCCGAATACCTGTTCTGTAGCTTGATCTGGAATTCCTCTATTTTCCCTCTTAGCGCTAACTCATTGATCGGCTTCTTATGTACCAGTTTCCTCCGTTCCCTCCTCAGGTCTAGGCTAATTCGAGTTCTTACCATCCTGTGGTCACTGCAGCGCACCTTACCGAGCACGTCCACATCTTGTATGATGCCAGGGTTAGCGCAGAGTATGAAATCTATTTCATTTCTAGTATCGCCGTTCGGGCTCCTCCATGTCCACTTTCGGTTATTCCGCTTGCGGAAGAAGGTATTCATTATCCTCATATTATTCTGTTCTGCAAACTCTACTAATAACTCCCCCCTGTTATTCCTAGTGCCTATGCCATATTCCCCCACTGCCTTGTCTCCAGCATGCTTCTTGCCTACCTTGGCATTGAAATCGCCCATCAGTATAGTGTATTTTGTTTTCACTCTACCCATCGCCGATTCCACGTCTTCATAGAAGCTTTCGACTTCCTGGTCATCATGACTGGATGTAGGGGCGTAGACCTGTACAACCTTCATTTTGTACCTCTTATTAAGTTTCACAATAAGACATGCCACCCTCTCGTTGATGCTCTAGAATTTCTGTATGTTACCAGCTATGTTCTTGTTAATCAGGAATCCGACTCCTAGTTCTCGTCTCTCTGCTAAGCCCCGGTAGCCCAGGACGTGCCCGCTTTTTAGCACTGTATATGCTTCTTTTGGCCTCCTAACTTCACTGAGCCCTATTATATCCCATTTACTGCCCTCTAATTCTTCCAATAGCACTGCTAGACTCGCCTCACTAGATAATGTTCTTGCGTTAAACGTTGCCAGGTTCAGATTCCAATGGCGGCCTGTCCGGAGCCAGGGATTCTTAGCACCCTCTGCAGCGTCGCAGGTCTGACCGCCGCCGTGGTCAGTTGCTTCGCAGCTGCTGGGGACTGAGGGCCGGGGTTTGATTGTTGTGTTCATATAGGAGGTTGTGGCCAAGTACTGCACCAGGGTGGCCAATCCTGCTCTGGTGAGGGAGTGCGTTACCGGTTCTGGTCACCGGCATCAGGCCACACTCCAGGCCTGTTTATGCAATTTTATCAACACGCGGATTTTTTTTTTTTTTTAATCCGGTGGAAAATTGCGCGGCACCGGGATTCGAACCACGGACCTCTTGCACGCGAGGCGGGTGTTCTACCTCTACGCCACCGCTGCACTCTTAATAATAATGGACGAGAAACAAGTCACTCAAACAAGGCGCGCTATGGAAACGCCTGTCTTTTGTAAGAAGGTTGAATCATGCCAAGGGGCGAATGTCGAGGAAAGCTAAATGTCGAGAAGTTCTAAAAAATTTCCTCAGGCAAGACCTGTTTTATTCTGGAACTTCACTACACCAGGAATGTCAATAGCGCTTTTCACACAAAGGGGGAGATCAGGTCGTGCTATGGAATATAATAAGTCTCTCATGTCCAGAGAAAAAGAAGTGAAGCTGCCCTGGGCATTGTCGTTTAAAAATTGTATGACCTCAATAGAACTGCTTAACAACAACTTGCCATCAATTGTTGGGACATTCAGTTTTGCCTGCAGAAAACATGCGAACGATTTTTGCCAGCAAGCGCTTTTGGAAAAGATAACCCGGAATGGCCAGTCACTCTTGTCCTTTTTGGCTGTGAAGAATATTTTTATGCTAACGTCTGTTTTTGTCCAAGTCCCTGAAGAGCCCTTCTAATCCAAGGCTTTCACACATCCTGCGTGCTTCCTTCTTTACTTTGCCTAAGAACAGAGTCCCACTTAATAAATGGGAAGCAGTAACAAGTCTTTGTTCTTTATGTAGCTGCTACTACAGTTCGGGAAATGAGAAGCAGTAAAGAGTTTTTGCTGCTACGTAAGTGTTATTATGGTTCAGGAATTAGTTATCTTCACAGTTCGCGTTACAACGTCCGGTAGCTGTGCCAAACAGTTAGTTACCTCACATAGCCTTAGTGTATCCTCAGGGTAGGAGTCAAAAGATTGTATTAGATTTCCTAAACATACGGAATAGCTGGCATAAAATAAAGCTTCAATAAAACATTTTACTAGAACGACATTTCCTTTAACCAAATGTCACCGTTACCGCACGTGCCACCTCGGAGATGTTAAAGATTAGCGTCGTTAAAAAAAATAACACGCGAGTCGCAACTATAGTAACTTGTGACTCCAAAATAAAACAGAGGTGTGGGACGTGTCCTCAAGATCTCAAATATGAATAGCTCGGCTTGCCAGGATATACGTAGCGAAAGATAAGGCATACCATGGTTAGCCTTGGTTAATCTTGATTGCAAGTCCTGGTTAGTCTGGTTGTCTAGCTATGTTGCGTCCATTAGCCTGTCGTTCGGCGCACTGTTAGTCTGTTTCCTGTGTGTTTCGTTTCCACTTCATCGCGTTTCGATGTCGATTCCAGGCCTCCTCCTGCTTATCAGAATTGCCGTCCATATTGCCGCCTCAATTGTGGTTGCGGCGCACGCGAGCTTTCCTTTTCAATCCTCCGACATGTTATCAGGCATGCGACGCAGCTGGCTAAGCGAGCGGAGGCGAACGCAACGACAAGAAAGGCGGTGTGACGAGGAACGCGGTGTCACGTCATATGCCTGCTCGGAGTACGGCCATGGCGAAATCGCAAGTTCGCGGCCAGTAAAGCTTTCGCTTTAATACTGTCTACTTTCTGTGGCTAGGAACGTTAAGCGAGGGAAGTAAAACGCGCGCAATCAAAAAGTACCATGTTGTTCTCAGAATATTTTTATGCAGGGGAACACAAAAATTAGGCAGATACGACCCACAATGTTTTTGTATGTTGCCACATAACGTAACAAACGGACGAAGTGTGAGCGAGCGATATGCAGCCCGCGCCTTCCTTATCACCTATCCCCGCCACTTAGATGCCCGACAACACGCACTCTTTCCCTCGGCGCCCTCCCGGAGTTCCTCTGTAGCAGCCGTGGCAGGATGATGGGGGCACTTCGAGTTCACTTCGTTCTGCCCTTGGTGTGTCGGCGTCATCGCCGACAGCGTTCGAACGAACGCTCACCTGCGTCTGCGGTGTATACTTCGTGGGCGAGAATCCACTTTGTTTTCTCGTCGGCCCTATTGTCCGCTATTGGCTGGCCAGCAAGACGTGCGAAGTGCAACGGTCGACGACCTCCCCTATTCCTCCCTCCGGATCATTCCCGCCGCTCGCTTGCCCGTGAGCGCCCGGTTTCCCCTCACCTTTCCGCGAGGAACGAGCAAGCGAGTTTAACCAGCGAGAATAGGGCGCAACTATCCTATTTACTACCCCTCCCTACCCCACAATAACGCGAGAGCACATGTGCCACGAACTACACATTCCTCCCCCCACAACGTTTTTTTCCGACGCCCCCCTCAGCAATTTGGTTGCCTGTTTCGTCGCCTTTACTCATCCAAGTCCGACCATTCTCGTACCAGCCACATGCCCCGAAAACGACCGAAATGGTCATAAAAGCTTTAAAGATAAGCTATTACGTAGAATATCAAAATTACACGAGAATCATCACTGAGTGATAAACTTGACAAATTTTTCTACTTTTTGATTTCGTGCTTGGGAAGAAGCGAAACCGTCACCAAGTAAAAGCTAAACACTAGCTCTAAAATGTCACCTCTAATAAGTTCAAGGCAGCGGCTCTCAATGTCCCTGGCACCGGGTCATCTATCGGTTTTAAATATAGAGACACTCCAAGCGAATTTGTGTCGTCGTTGCCGACTTCCGCGTCACCGTGAGAGTCCGCGTATATTTGGTACATGTATACTGTAGTCGACGCCATGCTACATTACATTTTTTTTCTTTATTGCCACATTGAACAGCACAACCACAGAATAAAAACATTCGGAGAACCAGTGTATAAGAACTGGCCTTTTCTCGCGAACCCGTTAATATTCGATCATATTTAAGAATGCTTCAACCCTAGGGAGGCATTTTTGGGCTTTAAATGGGTCCACAGCAAAAATTCTACTGATGTTTTCCTGAAAACATAGCCTGATGGGCTTCGCGTGTATGTGAGCCTTCTGAACTGCCATCCAACATTGCCAAATGCCATGGAGACTCAAGAGCATAATGAGGTCAAATGGAATACCATACTCATTTTTAACTGGCAATTATGCCGAAAGCGTCCACAGGTAGGTCTTTTTTGAGGGTATGAAAGATGTCCCAGAAGAATCATCCTTTAAAACAGTCCAGAAATACATGCTCGGTCGTTTCTGGCTTGCGGCAAATGAAACGCCAAGGAACAAAGACCCTCTTGCCTCCAGATAAGTCTTCCCACCTAAGGCGCTTGTATGCAATTTCAAAAATATTGTTTTAGCCTCTCTTTGAACATTCATGCTTTAACTCATGTAAGAACATTTGCACATGGTGCGGCAGAAAAGTGTGATCTATACAGAGGAACAGGCAGGACCATATCCCATATAACTTTATAGAGTTTCTTCCGCGACACAGTGCAAAGGTAGTCGTCTGAAAAACGAGCCTGCAGGAAAGTACACGGCAGATAGACCTCCTTTAGGTATCCGCCAAGGCCTCCCGGCATACTTTCCGACGCTACTACTACATTATGCAATGCTCTTCCCAGTCTAACTTGACAAACACTGCGCAGAAACGGATCTGATACATCTCGAAAAAAACATGAATACGTTAACTAGCTGTCGTATTTAGAGGTGCGACGAATTCAATCCTCCGCAGCGCACACGACGAAATAGGTTAGTTCGCCGTGTGTTCTCCCACGTAGATCTCCAAATAGAAACGGCGAAAGCGCTATGCACGTTTCGCACATTCATACGTGAGCAATGAATTACTTGAAATAAATAGCATAATTTTCATTTTAAAAACAAATTACAGATAGGTGCTCCCGCAAAAATTGACCCATAAAAGTACCTTATGCTGTCTGCCTTCTCGCGCACTTTGGCAACCTACCGCCGCAACGAAGGCTCATTATCTTTATAATTTTCCAACGGCACTGCCAGGTAGGCTGCCCGAGTCGTATCCCAACTTCATCATCATCATCATCAGCCTAGTTACGCCCACTGCAGGGCAAAGGCCTCTCCCATACTTCTCCAACTACCCCGGTCATGTACTAATTGTGGCCATGTTGTCCCTGCAAACGTCTTAATGTCATCTGCCCACCTAACTTTCTGCCGCCCCCTGCTACGCTTCCCTTCCCTTGGAATCCAGTCCGTAGCTCTTAGTGACCATCGGTTATCTTCCCTCCTCATTACATGTCCGGCCCATGCCCATTTCTTTTTCTTGATTTCAACTAAGATGTCGTTTACCCGCGTTTGTTGCCTCACCCAATCTGCTCTTTTCTTATCCCTTAGCGTTACACCCATCATTCTTCTTTCCATAGCTCGTTGCGTCGTCCTCAATTTCAGCAGAACCCTTTTCGTAAGCCTCCAGGTTTCTGCCCCATATGTGAGTACTGGTAACACACAGCTGTTGTACACTTTCCTTTTGAGGGATAGTGGCAACCTACTGTTCATGATTTGAGAATGCCTGCCAAACGCACCCCAACCCATTCTTATTCTTCTGGTTATTTCAGTCTCATGATCCGGATCCGTGGTCACTACCTGCCCTAAGTAGATGTATTCCCTTACCACTTCCAGTGTTTCGCTACCTATCGTAAACTGCTGTTCTCTTCCGAGACTGTTAAACAGTACTTTAGTTTTCTGCAGATTAATTTTCAGACCCACCCTTCCGCTTTGCCTCTCCAGGTCAGTGAGCATGCATTGCAATTGGTCTCCTGAGTTACTAAGCAAGGCAATATCATCAGCGAATCGCAAGTTGCTAAGGTATTCTCCATCAACTTTTATCCCCAATTCTTCCCACTCCAGGCCTCTGAATACCTCCTGTAAACATGCTGTGAATAGCATTGGAGATATCGTATCTCCCTGTCTGACGCCTTTCTTTATAGGGATTTTGTTGCTTTCTTTGTGGAGGACTACGGTGGCTGTGGAGCCGCTATAGATATCTTCCAGTATTTTCACATATGGCTCATCTACACCCTGATTCCGTAATGCCTCCATGACTGCTGAGGTTTCGACTGAATCAAACGCTTTCTCGTAATCAATGAAAGCTATATATAAGGGTTGGTTATATTCTGCACATTTCTCTATCACTTGATTGATAGTGTGAATATGGTCTATTGTTGAGTAGCCTTTACGGAATCCTGCCTGGTCCTTTGGTTGACAGAAGTCTAAGGTGTTCCTGATTCCATCTGCGATTACCTTAGTAAATACTTTGTAGGCAACGGACAGTAAGCTGATCGGTCTATAATTTTTCAAGTCTTTGGCGTCCCCTTTCTTATGGATTAGGATTATGTTTGCGTTCTTCCAAGATTCCGGTACGCTCGAGGTTATGAGGCATTGCGTATACAGGGTGGCCAGTTTCTCTAGAACAATCTGACCACCATCCTTCAACAAATCTGCTGTTACCTGATCCTCCCCAGCTGCCTTCCCCCTTTGCATAGCTCCTAAGGCTTTCTTTACTTCTTCTGGCGTTACCTGTGAGATTTCGAATTCCTCTAGGCTATTCTCTCTTCCACTATCGTCGTGGGTGCCACTGGTACTGTATAAATCTCTATAGAACTCCTCAGCCACTTGAACTATCTCATCCATATTAGTAACGATATTGCCGGCTTTGTCTCTTAACGCACACATCTGGTTCTTGCCTATTCCTAGTTTCTTCTTCACTGTTTTTAGGCTTCCTCCGTTCCTGAGAGCCTGTTCAATTCTATCCATATTATAGTTCCTGATGTCCGCTGTCTTACGCTTGTTGATTAACTTAGAAAGTTCTGCCAGTTCTATTCTAGCTGTAGGATTAGAGGCTTTCATACATTGGCGTTTCTTGATCAGATCTTTCGTCTCCTGCGATAGCTTACTGGTTTCCTGTCTAACGGCGTTACCACCGACTTCTATTGCGCACTCCTTAATGATGCCCATGAGGTTGTCATTCATTGCTTCAACACTAAGGTCCTCTTCCTGAGTTAAAGCCGAATACCTGTTCTGTAGTTTGATCCGGAATTCCTCTAGTTTCCCTCTTACCGCTAACTCATTGATTGGCTTCTTGTGTACCAGTTTCTTTCGTTCCCTCCTCAAGTCTAGGCTAATTCGAGTTCTTACCATCCTGTGGTCACTGCAGCGTACCTTGCCGAGCACGTCTACATCTTGAATGATGCCAGGGTTCGCGCAGAGTATGAAGTCGATTTCATTTCTAGTCTCACCATTCGGGCTCCTCCACGTCCACTTTCGGCTAACCCGCTTGCGGAAAAAGGTATTCATTATCCGCATATTATTCTGTTCTGCAAACTCTACTAATAATTCTCCTCTGCTATTCCTAGAGCCTATGCCATATTCCCCCACTGACTTGTCTCCAGCCTGCTTCTTGCCTACCCTGGCATTGAAGTCGCCCATCAGTATAGTGTATTTTGTTTTGACTTTACTCATCGCCGATTCTACGTCTTCATAAAAGCTTTCGACTTCCTGGTCATCATGACTAGATGTAGGAGCGTAGACCTGTACAACCTTCATTTTGTACCTCTTATT
This sequence comes from Dermacentor andersoni, assembly GCF_023375885.2. Classification (NCBI taxonomy): domain Eukaryota; kingdom Metazoa; phylum Arthropoda; class Arachnida; order Ixodida; family Ixodidae; genus Dermacentor; species Dermacentor andersoni. The sequence goes on along the minus strand of NC_092815.1, from coordinate 168,641,411 downwards.
AAGTTTCACAACAAGACATGCCACCCTCTCGTTAATGCTATAGAATTCCTGTATGTTACCAGCTATTTCCTTATTAATCAGGAATCCGACTCCTAGTTCTCGTCTCTCCGCTAAACCCCGGTAACACAGTACATGCCCGCTTTTTAGCACTGTATATGCTTCTTTTGTCCTCCTAACCTCACTGAGCCCTATTATATCCCATTTACTACCCTCTAATTCCTCCAATAACACTGCTAGACTCGCCTCACTAGATAGCGTTCTAACGTTAAACGTTGCCAGGTTCAGATTCCAATGGCGGCCTGTCCGGAGCCAGGTATTCTTAGCACCCTCTGCAGCGTCACAGATCTGACCGCCGCCGTGGTCAGTTGCTTCGCGGCTGCTGGGGACTGAGGGCCGGGGTTCGATTGTTGTATTCATATAGGAGGTTGTGGCCAAGTACTGCACCAGGGTGGCCAATCCTGCTCTGGTGAGAGAGTGCGTTACCGGTTCTGGTCACCGGGATCAGGCCGCACTCCAGGCCTGTTTGTGCAATTTTCTCAACACACGGTTTTTTTTGTTTTTTTTTCCGGTGGAGAATAGCGCGGCACCGTGATTTGAATCACGGTCCTCTTGCACTGGAGACGGATACTTTACCGTCCCCGTAGGAGTTAAATTAAAATTTAATTTATGGGGTTGTACGTGACAAAACCACTTTCTGATTATGCACGCCGTAGTGGAGGACTCCGAAAATTTCGACCACCTGGGGTTCTTTAACGTGCACCTAATTCTAAGTACACGGGTGTTTTCGCATTTCGCCCCCATCGAAATGCGGCCGCCGTTGTCGGGGTCCGATCCCGCGACCTCGTGCTCAGCAGTCTAACACCATAACCACTGAGCAACCACGGCGGGTCCCGCAGGAGTTGTACACCTCATTTAACCTACAGTGGTGCCCTATTTGGTCAGTCAAGGTGGACCAATCTGAGCTCGGTTATACCGCATGGATGGCACTCGGCTACAGAACCTGGTATTTATGACCTGCACATGTGAGTGTGAGGCCATATATATTTGAAGATATATATCGTCCTTTTTTTTTTTTTTTTTTTCTTTTTAGGAGGTATCCCGTACAGTGATAAAATAAAGGACAAGGCATTAAAAGAAAGAAAAAAAAAGAAATGGGGCGAAAAAAAAAAAAAAGGGAACATAACAGGTGATTTGAACTCGTGACCCTTCGATGTTGCCCGGAAAGATAGCTCAGTCGGTTGGTTCGTCAGGCCCCAGGCTACTTTCAAGCGCCACAGCTCCTGCTCCGAGCCGCACACTTACGTGGAAAGAGACTCATGTTGTCCGCGATAGTCAATTTGGAAGGCATACTTTCTAGGAAAAATGGCCGCTCGAGGGGAAGAGCGAACTCGAGCGGCTTTAGAGGCTAGGAAAACTGCCTTAAGATATTTAGACTTGAGGGAAAGCTTCGTAAACAAACTATAACACGGCAATCAGCACTCGAATACGACGAGAGAAATTACTGAGACGTGGAAAATTCCCATGAAAAAAAAAAAAAAAATCTGGTTTGCGAGACAAATGGTTGTATGTATTGAACCTCTTAAAAGATGAGGGGGAAATATGCGCTCACCGAGAGGGCATCTTCAGCACGGGACCACCCCAAGGCACCTTACAGAGATGTGGAGAGCTTCGCGGCCGGAACGAAGCATCCCTTCTCCGCCGGCCAAGAGGGGGAAACGCGCTTTCCGATCGCTCAAGGTTGCGCGGACAAAGCATAACTCTAGCGTCTAGGAAAAGCTTAACCAGGTGCGATGGCGGCACGCATAGCGTGGGAAGCTAGCCGCCAGAATAATTATACCAAGGACTGCTGCTGATGAGGGCGAAATACCTTCGTGTAATTATAATAACCCTAATAGGACTACTTTCGAAAAAAAAAAAAAAGAAGGAAACGGCCCAGAGGGCTATACTACGAGAGCTATGACTGATAGTTTTCTATATGTATATATATATATATATATTCATCTCATCTATGGGATCGCATGCGCGCGCTGTTGCTTTGTCTCTGCGTGTAGTATAGTTAAGAGAGCCAGTTTAAGGGCGGAGAAGAAGAAAGAAAAGAAAAGCAAAAACTGCAGCGCCGTGGTTTTAAAGCGCACCCGTGGTAGAGAAACGGAATGCGATATAAGCGTGCGTAGCCATAATACGCACACGACAACTGCCTTAAAATATTTAGACTTGAGGGAAAGCTTAGGTAGCAAACGATAGCACACCAATCAGCACTCGAATATAATTATAACCCTAATACTAATTGTAAATATTCATCTCATCTATGGGATCTAATGCGCGCGCTGTTGCTTTGTTCTGTGTGTAGTAGTTAAGAGAGCCAGTTTAAGGGTGGAGAAGAAGGGAGGGAAGGAAAGTCTCTGAAGCAAAATTACAGCGCCGTGGTTTTAAAGCGCATCCCGTGGTAGAGAAACGGAAGGCGATATAAGCGTGCGTGGCCATGATACGCACACGACAAACTGCCTTAAAATATTTAGACTTGAGGGAAAGCTTCGTTAGCAAACGATAGCACGGCAATCAGCACTCGAATATAATTATAACCCTAATAATAATTGTAAATATTCATCTCATCTATGGGATCTAATGCGCGCGCTGTTGCTTTGTCTCTGCGTGTAGTAGTTGAGAGAGCCAGTTTAAGGGCGGAGAAGTGGGAAGGAAAGGATAGTCTCTGAAACAAACTTGCCGCGTCGTGGTTTTAAAGCGCAACCGTTGTAGAGAAACGGAAGGCGATATAAGCGTGCGTGGCCATGATATGCACACGACAAACTGCCTTAAAATATTTAGACTTGAGGGAAAGTTTCGTTAGCAAACTATAACACGGCAATCAGCACTCGAATACGACGAGAGAAATTACTGAGACGTGGAAAATTCCCATGAAAAAAAAAAAAAAATCTGGTTTGCGAGACAAATGGTTGTATGTATTGAACCTCTTAAAAGATGAGGGGGAAATATGCGCTCACCGAGAGGGCATCTTCAGCACGGGGCCACCCCAAGGCACCTTACAGAGATGTGGAGAGCTTCGCGGCCGGAACGAAGCATCCCTTCTCCGCCGGCCAAGAGGGGGAAACGCGCTTTCCGATCGCTCAAGGTTGCGCGGACAAAGCATAACTCTAGCGTCTAGGAAAAGCTTAACCAGGTGCGATGGCGGCACGCATAGCGTGGGAAGCTAGCCGCCAGAATAATTATACCAAGGACTGCTGCTGATGAGGGCGAAATACCTTCGTGTAATTATAATAACCCTAATAGGACTACTTTCGAAAAAAAAAAAAAAAAAGAAGGAAACGGCCCAGAGGGCTATACTACGAGAGCTATGACTGATAGTTTTCTATATGTATATATATATATATATATATTCATCTCATCTATGGGATCGCATGCGCGCGCTGTTGCTTTGTCTCTGCGTGTAGTATAGTTAAGAGAGCCAGTTTAAGGGCGGAGAAGAAGAAAGAAAAGAAAAGCAAAAACTGCAGCGCCGTGGTTTTAAAGCGCACCCGTGGTAGAGAAACGGAATGCGATATAAGCGTGCGTAGCCATAATACGCACACGACAACTGCCTTAAAATATTTAGACTTGAGGGAAAGCTTCGGTAGCAAACGATAGCACACCAATCAGCACTCGAATATAATTATAACCCTAATACTAATTGTAAATATTCATCTCATCTATGGGATCTAATGCGCGCGCTGTTGCTTTGTTCTGTGTGTAGTAGTTAAGAGAGCCAGTTTAAGGGTGGAGAAGAAGGGAGGGAAGGAAAGTCTCTGAAGCAAAATTACAGCGCCGTGGTTTTAAAGCGCATCCCGTGGTAGAGAAACGGAAGGCGATATAAGCGTGCGTGGCCATGATACGCACACGACAAACTGCCTTAAAATATTTAGACTTGAGGGAAAGCTTCGTTAGCAAACGATAGCACGGCAATCAGCACTCGAATATAATTATAACCCTAATAATAATTGTAAATATTCATCTCATCTATGGGATCTAATGCGCGCGCTGTTGCTTTGTCTCTGCGTGTAGTAGTTGAGAGAGCCAGTTTAAGGGCGGAGAAGTGGGAAGGAAAGGATAGTCTCTGAAGCAAACTTGCAGCGTCGTGGTTTTAAAGCGCAACCGTGGTAGAGAAACGGAAGGCGATATAAGCGTGCGTGGCCATGATACGCACACGACAAACTGCCTTAAAATATTTAGACTTGAGGGAAAGTTTCGTTAGCAAACGATAGCACGGCAATCAGCACTCGTATATAATTATAACCCTAATAATAATTGTAAATATTCATCTCATCTATGGGATCTAATGCGCGCGCTGTTGCTTTGTCTCTGCGTGTAGTAGTTGAGAGAGCCAGTTTAAGGGCGGAGAAGTGGGAAGGAAAGGATAGTCTCTGAAACAAACTTGCCGCGTCGTGGTTTTAAAGCGCAACCGTTGTAGAGAAACGGAAGGCGATATAAGCGTGCGTGGCCATGATATGCACACGACAAACTGCCTTAAAATATTTAGACTTGAGGGAAAGTTTCGTTAACAAACTATAACACGGCAATCAGCACTCGAATACGACGAGAGAAATTACTGAGACGTGGAAAATTCCCATGAAAAAAAAAAAAAAAATCTGGTTTGCGAGACAAATGCTTGTATGTATTGTACCTCTTAAAAGATGAGGGGGAAATATGCGCTCACCGAGAGGGCATCTTCAGCACGGGACCACCCCAAGGCACCTTACAGAGATGTGGAGAGCTTCGCGGCCGGAACGAAGCATCCCTTCTCCGCCGGCCAAGAGGGGGAAACGCGCTTTCCGATCGCTCAAGGTTGCGCGGACAAAGCATAACTCTAGCGTCTAGGAAAAGCTTAACCAGGTGCGATGGCGGCACGCATAGCGTGGGAAGCTAGCCGCCAGAATAATTATACCAAGGACTGCTGCTGATGAGGGCGAAATACCTTCGTGTAATTATAATAACCCTAATAGGACTACTTTCGAAAAAAAAAAAAAAAGAAGGAAACGGCCCAGAGGGCTATACTACGAGAGCTATGACTGATAGTTTTCTATATGTATATATATATATATATTCATCTCATCTATGGGATCGCATGCGCGCGCTGTTGCTTTGTCTCTGCGTGTAGTATAGTTAAGAGAGCCAGTTTAAGGGCGGAGAAGAAGAAAGAAAAGAAAAGCAAAAACTGCAGCGCCGTGGTTTTAAAGCGCACCCGTGGTAGAGAAACGGAATGCGATATAAGCGTGCGTAGCCATAATACGCACACGACAACTGCCTTAAAATATTTAGACTTGAGGGAAAGCTTAGGTAGCAAACGATAGCACACCAATCAGCACTCGAATATAATTATAACCCTAATACTAATTGTAAATATTCATCTCATCTATGGGATCTAATGCGCGCGCTGTTGCTTTGTTCTGTGTGTAGTAGTTAAGAGAGCCAGTTTAAGGGTGGAGAAGAAGGGAGGGAAGGAAAGTCTCTGAAGCAAAATTACAGCGCCGTGGTTTTAAAGCGCATCCCGTGGTAGAGAAACGGAAGGCGATATAAGCGTGCGTGGCCATGATACGCACACGACAAACTGCCTTAAAATATTTAGACTTGAGGGAAAGCTTCGTTAGCAAACGATAGCACGGCAATCAGCACTCGAATATAATTATAACCCTAATAATAATTGTAAATATTCATCTCATCTATGGGATCTAATGCGCGCGCTGTTGCTTTGTCTCTGCGTGTAGTAGTTGAGAGAGCCAGTTTAAGGGCGGAGAAGTGGGAAGGAAAGGATAGGAAAGGATATTACTGCAAATATTTGGTGCCGTTGGCGAGTATCCGTGCCGAAATCCCAAACACTTTCCGCCGTTGATAACACTACCACTAACCCCACAGAATACTTTCACAACATGTACAGCGTTATTGATGCTTTCCTTATAAGCACAAAAGTGTCCCGTGTCGTCTACATTTGCTAGCACATGTAATTCCGCTGCATGGAGACGAAATCCTCGACTGGTGATGCTATGGATGATGCTCGAACAAAAAGATCCAATGTACATGGAAAACAGCAATCACGAAAGAGGAAAACCACTCTACGTACGCGCCGTTTATGCAGTTATAGTGCCGCAACATTCCACCACAAGAAGTGCTCATACCAGGCCTTCCATTGTTGACGAAATTATTCCCCATAAGATTCAGAATGGCAACTCAAAAACTAATGTCATTAAACGAAACACCGACAGCGCATGCCTTTCACCTTAAATTTCCTCAGACTTAAATATGCAACAGCTCAAAACCTAAAATGATGTAACTTTATCGGCGCGGCTGGGAGGGGGGGCATAACCTCCGTGATCGACCAAGCAAAGAGCTTTCAAACATGCCCGATACGTGAAAGTGGTAGTAAAGTCGCGAAGAGTGACGTTGGTTTTAATTAACAAAGTTAAATTGTTCGATGGCAGGATTGGAACAGTGTACCCCTTGTAGAACAGCTCGTTTTCACTTAATACTGCCACTACTGCTACGAGTCTTACATATCGTCTAATATTCTTACTTGTTTCTACTCCATTTATTGCGTCGCCTTATGGCAAAACTGCGATATTCAAGCACCAGTGTTTTTAACATATGTTCATGGCATAGAACTTATGCGACATTCAACTGCGATATCTTTAACAAAAAGATGGAGAACACTTAAGCTTAGCCTTTAAGAGTGGAACGCGATAGAATTCAGAGATCCCTGACTGCTTCTCATGCTTGCCGGCAACTGGAGCGTATGTAAACGTAATGTTTCCCGGAAAATGATGCCCGCGAACGCTTTGCACGAAGGCGGGGTGAGCTTCCTGGTAGATACGCGCGCTCTTGGGTGGGCCGCGATGCGGCGTAAGATAGCGCAATCTGGAAGTACTGCAAGGAACCGGGCGTGCCTCTCCGTGGCCCTCAAGATACTCACGTGCCCGCGCGCGCAAATGGTGGGTACCGTGACCGGCGTTTGAAAGGTAGGGACGCTGGAAAACAGGTTTCTTTGGGTTTTCGCGTAAGCGAGTTATGTTTTCTCGTATAATCAAACTACAATCCGGCGTTTTCATGCCCGCAGGATGTGTGTAAGTCGTACTTTACAATTTCTCTGCGTATATTAGCTTGAGAAATTCATTTATTTCAGTAGCTTCCTTGCGCCACATGGGGCCCTTACCGCTATAGCCTTAATAGCAAGATTCTTGGTTGAGTGAATCCGCATACCATTTACAGTTGTTTTACAGCGGTTAGTGGCGCCGTGGCACACGCGCAGCTTCTAGTATTTCGCAGTGCTGGCAGAACAAATTGAAGTGTATGGTTTCACGACGCCTCGGCCCCTCGCAAAGGTAGAAATGTTCACAAAAAGTTCACGGACCATTACAACACTCCCTAAAGCGAAATTTGAGCGCAGCTCTATACGTGCGCCAACGTGTCATCCACTCTCTAAACGGAGTTAGCGGGTGACACGTGGGCGCGATCCACAGCACCCGCTGCAAACAGACCTCTGCTCATGCAGTGCTGTCTTTCTATATAGATGGTATCGGTGGCGTCATCGGTGAGCAGGCGACGCAGAGCTTATCGTTATCGTTGCAGCAGAGCTCATCTTCCGCGGTACTAGGTTTTTTTTCATGTTTCGCCGTACCTTCCTCGGCCCCTTTCCGATCATCGTTCCGCTGCACTCTCCTCCTCCGCTTTGCTCATCGCAATCTCTTTGGTATTGCCGTGTTCCTTCCTCCGCTGCGCTCCGCGTTCACTCTGTCATCTTTCGTTGTGTTCGCTTGTTCGTTTACGAGGGACGCACACGTGGATGCTCACCGCAAGAACGGTCGCATAAAGGCCACCTAATAGTCCGCTGCAGCGTGGTGGTGGTGGTACAAACTTTATTTAGTTAAGGCCAAAAATGAAAAACAAGAATTATGATGCCACCGTTCCGTGGGTGGCCTTCAGACTGCCGGTCGCGGCCTCTAGCTCATGCCTGGCTGCGATTTCCGCTGCCCTGATCGTTAGTCGTAGCTGGCCATCCGGCTCCGAGCTGGCCAAAGCAGCCTCCCACAGCTGCGGACTTGATACATGCGAATAGTCAGGGGGAGATTGCTTCGGGCATGAATAGCATAGTCTGCTAGTGGTTGTCTGCAGAGCGTTCATTCGGGTGAGAAGGCACCGAGGTGAATAAGGGCAAGTCGGGCAGGAGAGAGGTAACTGTAGGGCTGAAAATGGCGCCATGTGCTCTGTTGGTGCTTAGAGAGAGATTTGTGAGGGGGAGAGAGGAAAGGCGAGAGTTGCTGTAATGAAGGGTCATGTCATGAAAGGTGATGAGGAAGTCACGCGTGGTCATCCCCGAGTGTAGGGGTGCAGCTCGGTCTGTCATCTCGCGAGCGATGGAATTTGCCGCCACGTTACCAGGGTGCCCCGCATGAGCCGCAACCCAGAGGAGTTGGATACGACGAGAAGCGGTAGGTGAGTGCTCAAGGATGCTGCGCGCAGAGGAGGAGTTTCGACCCTTCGAAAAGTTGTGGAGTGCAGCTTTTGAGTCGCTGAATATGAGAAGCGCCGGGGTAGTGGCAATGGCAAGCACAATAGCGGCGTCGTCTGCGGTAGTGGAGGTGGGGGCTGGTATAATGGCAACTGTGGAAGTGGAGGCGCCGCAGCGTCTGCGTCAGCCAGCGTCGGCGCTGGTTGGTGACACCAGGTTTGTCAGGTTACGGTGGCGGGAAAACCAATCTCTCTAGAGACCAACGCGCGCACCGCCTAGGCTTGTGCGCATCTTATACGGCAATTGGGATTTCAAGTTAAGAAATAGCGAGCTGGCTGCAATGCGCAGGGTAACGCGCCGCCACCAGCGGAGAGACGCGGACGCGATGCATTCTGGGTGACGAGGCGGGCTCGAAATGCAGCGTGTCGCAGCTCGCGTCGGCCGCAACCGGGGAACGCTCACGGACGCCGGATACGTCGGCCGCATCGGACATTGGAGTGCAGCGCTTGCGTTGGCGTGGCGTTGCCGTACCGACCGCGCACGCGCGTCAACGATATACGTCGGACTACAAAGTGGCCTGAAGATCAGTGCCCTAAAATTACGCGGATCACATGAACCGTGGAAATCGGCGCAAGTTTTCTTGGCTGTTTGCTTCGATCTACGATAATTTACGGTGATGTTGACGGCGAATGTACAACTTCTAAGCGTTTAGTGTAAAGCCAGAGTGGTGCGCCTATGGCAAATGCTGCCTTGCGCTCACCGCTGCTATTTGTCTGCGCAGAACACAGAACACAACGCACCTGTTTGCTTGAGACGTTCTGCGCCATTGTTCATAACCTCCAAAGTGGCTAGCACTGTACTGCCTCACACGGCGCATTGCGTCGCCGCAAAAGTGTCAAACTTGAACTGAATGTTGGGGCTGTGGGCGCCAAAACCACAATCAGATTATGAGGCTGCCGTAGTGGGAGACTATGCATTAATTTTTACCCCATGGTGTTCTTTAAGGAGCACCTAAATTTAGGTAAACGAGCGTTTTCGTAGTTTACCTCCGGCTAAATGTGGTTGCCGCGTTGGAAAGAACCCGCGACTTCAAGCAGTGCAATAGCCGCAAGGCTACCACGGCGTGCACAGAAGTGTTCAAGTGACGTGCGACGCCTCGACGCTTCTGTGTTACGATGTGGACTAAAAACTATGGTTCTTCAAAGCGGCTTTGAGTCTGCACGCCGTGCGTGAGTTGTAAGGTTGACAAATAGACTTGGAGTTTATTTCTGAAATTGCAGAAATGTACTGTGCCGGGAAGTTACTTCATCCAATTTGTCCACAGCCGCTGTCGTGTCCAGTAGAAGCATTTTCTCGCCTTCTCACGTCGCCTTTTCGCTTTCCCCGCGTGTATGCAATTTGAGAGCGAAGAGTGCCAAGGCCTTCATTTTCCCTCAAAGCGGACAGCTGGGATTGTTCGAATATTGACATTTCTTGCATCTCCAGCGCTTTAAAGAATTTATAAGGTAAAAAGAAATATGAATGGTCAGGTATGACGTTGATTCTACATGTCCTTTCGTATTCTTGACGTATTTTTTGCCATGGCTTTAAAACGCTCGAAATGCACGAAATGTTATTCGCTCATTTCGCGCCTGCATCGGTTCTACCCATTCTCTGCCTGCCCTCCCTACCTCCTCTCTAGCATTATATATACCACCTCTTTGGACGGTTGCACGTTAGTAGAAAGGTGAGTGTAGCAGCATCTGCAGTGCTTTTGCGGGGTGTAGGGGATAATTGCAGCTATAAAGAGGGTATTGTAGCGGTGACGCGCCCGAAGCTGTAAGCGCACTGTCGGCATGCGACGCGGAGCAAAGGTCCAAGCAAGTTTCTCGTGTCGCCTTTCACCTCTGCCACGCTCTTTCCATCCAGGTGCCAGCTCTGAATCAGCTGCCGACGTGACGTGAAAGGAAGCTACAGAAGCAGCAGCAGCAGCAGCGGCATTGGAAAAGTGAAACTAAGAGGCAAAGAAAACATCGCTTTAAAAAACTCACCGACGACTACGATACTCCCTAACGAGCGCAGCTGTATACGTGTCTGCATTTCGCGACATATTGGCTGGCGCCCATAGTCTGCCTCTTTCGACACGTTGCAAACAATACAAATTGTGTTGACTGCATCGCTAATCTGGAGATCGCAAGAGCCAGCAATTGGGTGACGTGCGGGTGAGATTCACAGCAGCCGCCGCCACCAGATCTACCAGAATACGCGCGCTACTCTGGTGCCACCTGGTAGACATCGTCGCCACCCCCTCCTCTCCCATTTCCTCGTAGCGTGTTTCATCCCTCGCTGCGATACTCGTTCTTTGGCTATGCTCGTTCGTTCGGTTACACCGCCGGTGCCAGCGATGCCAACAACGACTATAGCCGCAGGAACGGGTGCCTCCGATCTGCGCTCTAAAACTCTGGCAATGGTCATGAGGGTCTAAAGGCAAACCTACATGCTGCAAAAAAGCGATGAAATTTGGATGGCTGCCACCTGACCAACTTGCGCCCGATGTCCAAAAAAGGAGGTTGTTCGCCACCAATTTACATGTCGAAATATTCACTGCCCAGCGAACTCCGCCGCCGGAAGTGATCGTGCGCAGCGTAGGGCGCGGACAAATGAGATAGTAGCAGACATTTGGCTTCCATCTGTCGTTCGAGTGGAAACCTCTTGGCCACAATAGGGCCATTCTTTTATCCTATACTAGCTAACGATTGCAACTAGTGCAGGAAGTCGCCATTTTTTTTACTTGAGTAGAAGAAGTGCAGCTGCGCTCACGTACACTAAGCTATTTTTATAGCTGTAATGTAGCATGAAAACTACACTTTCTACATTGCAGTTTCAAAGAGCACAGGCAGCAGACGACGAACAAACAAGCTGATGTTGCAAAAGCGGGGCCCCGTTTTGTACGGGACTAAAAAAATTAATTATGGGGTTTTACCTGCCAAAACCACTTTCTGATTATGAGGCACGCCGTAGTGGAGGACTCCGGAAATTTTGACCACCTGGGGTTCTGTAACGTGCACCTAAATCTAAGTACACGGGTGTTTTCGCATTTCGCCCCCAACGAAATGCGACCGCCGTGGCCGGGATTCGATCCCGCGACCTCGTGCTCAGCAGCCAAACACCATAGCCACTGAGCAACCATGGCGGGTTCGTGCGGGACTGTCGCGCTGATATGGCGACGATAGTCAGTGTCCGCTGCAGGGACGGCAGCGAAGTGTTCACGTGGCCGTATGTCACAGAGGAAGGTGAGCTAATCTTATAAGATGAAATTAATCTACTCACGGATGGTGGAGGCTATTTTCAGACTCCGCGCTGTACTATACGCATAGTGAAGTTGTCTCCATGCACTGCACATACGCGAAGTATTTAGCTGCACTTTGTCCAGGTTTGTTGGTGAACAGAAAACTTGTACATTTGCGTTCAGTTTGTGGCAAGGGCATAAACCTTGCCGGTAAGTGCGAAGCCAGGCGAAGTGTGGAGACAGGTGCTTTTGGTAAACATGCAGAAGACTACGCGCAGTCTGCTATGATTGGCTACAGCCCAATCAGCCAAGTGTAGAACACGGCGTCGTAGCGTCTGCCAGGCGCTGCACTCGGCTCCACGAGGCTGCACCAAGTGTAGGTTACAAAAATAGCCCTAATGCATGGATGAAGGAAAAAGTTAGGAGGGAGCATCGCGCAGCGCCATTGAAGCCATAAGCATCATCCCAACAGGTGGCGAAAACTTAACAGCACGGATGATACGTCAGAGCGCGCGGTGCGTGTTACTATTCCCGGTTGATTTTTTTTTCCGATACCCATTCGTTTGAAGCAAGGAAACACTTCCCCCATTGTGGCAAATTTGATTCTTTCTGAGTGATCTCGACGCAACAGGACACGTGTTGAGTCCACAGTGAGCAAAATTACGTTCGCTTTGACAAGGCTGACGGCGTGACGTAATGCTCTCTCCGAACTTTTTCCTTCGTCCATGCCCTAATTACTCCTCGCGGGCTGCGTCGTTGGCACAGTTAGCGGCGTTCGCACGGTCTTCCTGGCATAAAGTGTGGGGTGACGAATACGCGGCCGCGCTTCGCGCTTGATTTTCCGCGGCGCCAAATTCGTCAGAAAAGTTCGCTGCATGGCGGCTGACCTGTACGCGAATTTTAAGCGTTAGCTCTGGTACGAGCTAGGCGTTTTCCCTCCCAATCTTCAACTAGCCGAATGACTTAGTAGTCTAACGGTTCTGCGTCCTCCATCTTCAATCAAAAGGATCTTTCGCTGTTTGCAAGCATAGGCCCTGGACGTCTTCCAGTTTTGCCTCTTGACGTATAGCCTGCTAAATTTAGATCTAAAAGATGTCATCGTTTCGCCATAAAGGAGAGGCGATACATGCAAAAGCAACATGGTAAAATATTGCACAAAGTGTATGAGTGAGTCGCAGTTGTAGTTGAAGTATGAGCAGAAGTGGACGTAAGCTTACTAAGTAAGAACCAGCTGTTGTGCTAGTGGTTCTCTGTTTGAATCCTGCCATCGCACAATTTTATTTATATTATTTAGGTACATCATTATTTATTAGCAACTTCACGGCCACTTCTTTGTATTGGGAGGATCCTTCAGTAATTTCTATCTGTTCATGAAACTTCCGCGTAACGCTAAGGGATAGCTTCATATAGCGCACGCAGTGTACCCACAGCTGCGCTGGCGCAAGTAGAAGGTGGACTGCAGATGACGCCAAACGGATACGCTCGCTATTGCGCAGTGATCGAGCGCCTGAATGGGCGTGTGAATATTGCGGGCACAACGTGCAAATCGCCGCTCTGTTTCTCTAGAGTGGCCAGTTACTTAAACGGGACCTATTTCGAAACAACTTCAATGCCTTGGTTCATTTCCAGGTTGAACTGCGCTCGAAACAACGGCTTAATTCATAATTCAGATTGTACACTTGGACTACTCCATCGTTAGCAACGGAGTACGGAGCAAGCCCATGTCGCACTTTTATGCAATTGCGCCTAAACACTTGCGTTTAAATCTAGCAAACCTAACCAACCGTTTAATTATACCGAAAAAATAGGTAAATCATAAAGTAAGAAAGCTAACTGATTACTAAACTAATTATCAGACATAACTAACCTACTAAGTAATCTAAATGAATGAACTAATTAAACTCAATAATAAGTGACGTAAGAAACTACAATGCAAAACCAACTCAATCACTAAACTGATTACCTAAGAATAACTAACTTATACACCAACTAAACTAACGAAATGAATTAGGTAACAAACAAAACTAATCAAGCTAAGAGCTAACCAACTGACTAAGTTATCAAACTAAGATAACAAAGTTATTCACTAATAACCCACCTAACTATAATATTTAAGCAAACATAATAAACTTAATAAATAGTAAACTATTAACTAACTAGCACACAGCACTACCTAACCAAATATAGCTGATGTGCCCAACCAACTAACTAGACAAAACTGCAAATAGAGGCAGCTGAATGAAATAGCTTGTGCAAGGAAGGCTACTAGGGGGAGGAGCTCGACGTCAATCATACGATGGTGCTTCGTATAATTTACACATAAATGGATCCCTCCTCAAATTATTCTGCCAAATGTTCCTGTTGTAAGTTCACTCTACAAACGTGTTAAAATAAATGATAGACACACGCCTTTCTTCATGGACGATTCGCATGATCGCTCGGTCCGGCCATCTGGTGCGGCTGATTTTTGATCTTTTAGTCAGCCAGCTCCTCTGGTGGGAACTTCTTTGGCTATATGAAACTTTGGGAGAGGTTTTATGACCAGATGAAAATGACTGAAAATTATTGAAGGACCCTGGTATCGAGTATCTTCCAAATCTCCTACCTTGGCTGATCCCGGAGGTTGGGAACAGCCATGCCAATAAAATTGCGCCATTTTCAAGGTTCAGCTCGGTTATTGCTTCGAGCTTTTAGTATGTAAGTATGAGAACATTTAATCTAAAAGGCACGCGCTGCTGCTGTTTTGTTTCATGACATTCGTTTGTGGGCTGCATTTTGAAATATCTGAGGAATAATTTTGCCAAGAATGTAAGACCTGGCATGAACAACTTTAGTGATAGAGTGGCATGACAGGTAGCATGCATATAGATATATTACCGATTGTAATTACGTGTCCTCTTGCTGCGGTTCTTATATACACATCTCGTAGCGTCACTACAAAATTATGTAAATTGTCTCTGTCACATCATGCTTGCACATAACCATTGTGTACACTGTACATATTAACATAATCTTATATAATGTGACAAATAGTTTATGTGTAGCTGTATGCTTGCGTGAGTCTATGTGGTTATGTGTTAGTGAGTGAGGAAGCGGACACTTCTTTGAAAACGTTCCGTGTATACAATGCTTCGTACTTTGTATATTCTATCGTCCAGGTGGAATGGTGCCGTGATTGTGACTGGGCGTTCGTATCGACTCTTGACGAAATAAACGCTTGCTAACACAGCTTCACCATAGCGACAAACATTCAGCAAGAGCTGATAATACCCTAGAGCCGAGTGGTCGAAATTACTGTAGCGTACCAAGGCGCTGACATTAAAACCTGAACCACACTTATGGTTTCGGTTTGCGTGCGCGCGTTATGAACTCTAGCTGGTACGTGTTCGGCTGGCTATGCTGATTGCACATAGATGGAAAGAGCATGGCAAAAATGAAAGGCGACGCGAGAAACTCTTTTGGACATTGGCACCGCATCGCATCTGCACAGTGCTCGTTGAGCTTCCTGGGCGTGGCCGCCACAATACCTTCTTGATGGCTGTAATTATCCCCGACACCCCGCAAAATCATTGAAGAAGCTGCAGCACTTACCTTTCTACTAACGTGCAACCGTCCAGAGGATAGGTATATAGAATGGTAGAGAGGAGGTAGGCAGGGCAGCCCGAGAATCGGTAGAACCGACCCAGGCACGAAACAAGTGAATTGCATTTCGTGCACTTCTAGTGCTTTAAAGAAATAGCAAACATTTTTAAGTGAAAGACGCAAGGACCTGTAGAAACAGCGTCCTACCTGTCCTTTTGTATCTCTTCTCTTAGTTTCATTAACGCGCTGTAAATGCAAGAAATTTCAATAGTCGAACTGGCCCCACTTTGAGTGAAAATATAAGCGTTGGCCCTCCTCGCTCCCAAATCGCATACTTGGGGGAATAGAAAAAGGCAATGTGAGAAGGCGAGGAAACACTTCTACCACACATGACATCGTTTGCGGACAAATTGGATAAATTAAGTTGAAAGTACGGTACATTTATGCTATTTGTAAAAATAAACACAATGCATATTTTCCAAGCTGACAACTGACGCACGGCCTGCAGACTCAAAACCGCATTACAGCTCCATAGTGTCTAGGCGACATCGTAGCGCAGAAGCGTCTAGGCGTCGCATGTCACCGCAACACTTGAACACCGCAGCCCACGTTGTGGTAGCTTTACGGCTATGGCATTGCTTGAGGTCGCAAGTTTTTTCCAACCACGAAAGCAATATTTAGACGCTGGTCCAACACAAAAGAGCTCGTTTACTTAAAGGTGCTCGTAAAAGAACCCCAGGTGGTCAAACTTATTCCGTAGTCTACCCCTACGGCCGCCTCATGATCCGATTGTGGTTTACGCACTTACAACCCTAGAATTCAATTAAAGTTTAGCACTTCTGCAACTATGCAATGTGCCGTGTGAGGCAATGACAATACTTACCTTCTAGAAGGCTATGAAAAAAGTCGCCAGCGTTTTAAATAAGCACGTCTCATTCGTTGTTCGGTGTACTACGCAGACAAACACCAGTGGTTCACGCAAGGTAGTATTTACTACCAGCTCACCACTATCGTATTGCACTAAACGCCGAAAAGTTAACCGTTGTTAATTGTCGATAAAAGAAAACACCAAAAAAAGACATTCATGTCATTCAATGACATTCTTGTACAGACATACCATGTTGGTCATGCACTCTTGTCATAGTTTGCCACTTGTGCTACATGTCAAGTTAACGGAACGACCATGAGAGCACCAAGACGTAGGCGGCTGTTCAATGACTTACATGAAACGCATATTATGATATTCATGTCGTGACCAATCATTTATGTTCGTCATACACTCTTGTCGTATTATGCCAATGTTTATACATACCAAGTATCGGAACGACGAAGTGAGCACCAAGACGTAGGCAGCTAGACATACATACATACATACATACATACATACATACATACATACATACATACATACATACATACATACATACATACATACATACATACATACATACATACATACATACATACATACAGTAAGAAAGATAGACAGACACTGTCAAAGTGGCAAACCTTCGCCAAGAATTGCTTCAGATTTAAAAGCAATTCGCTCTCACATACATGGCGCACAAAATACCTGGCTCATGCCAAAACATACCATCAAATATGAAGAAAATGTCTCATTTCCAGACATTCCCCCATTCCCGGGCCTTACTTCCTGCACTTTAAGTGCACAAATAGAGGGGCACTGCACGTTTTCGACATAAAAAAACTTGGCCTCGGCCGACGCGATGGTACGCCATGTACACAGAGGTGGCCGCCACTCAAACTCCCGGCCAAACCACGCTAGATGCTCGCAGAATGACCTCTACTCGCTACTCCAACTTTAGACAAATGCGCGTGTACAAAGCCTGTTTTGTGTCATTCGGAAGCGGAATTTTTGGGCTATGATTTCCTTTTTTTTTTAGATCCTCGGCGTTATGCTTTGCGCATTCTGCCGGTGCAAGCAAGACTCCCGTTATCACTCTTCGCAGTCGCTCGTCGCCCTTCCAGAAGCGCGAGTATGTTGTTGGGGAGGCGGAGGGGGACGTAAAAAGTGAGATACACCTGGCCACGTAAGATTCAGTACACGCGAAACTAACTTTGTCACCACGGCTGATCTGCTTTTCGTTAATTGCGTTACAAAGCACGGGGCCGTGCCGTATGCCTAAATTGCTTGAAATGCAATGCAAGTCCTCAGACATAGCTTCTCACCTTGCCTGGTGCAATAGTGAAGTGCTGCCATGTAAAAGTGGAGAAGGAGCAAAAAAACACGGCGGTAGCCCATTAAACCAGGCTACCTTCAAAAAAAGAAAGACAGAGGGGTAGCCGAATAGGAGCACGCTCACAGGCGCTTTCGGCCTCGCTCGCTTCAGTGACCTGTCTGGCGCATAGCTCATACATCTGGCGCACCATTGGTTGTCATTGATTTGTTGCCGGGGAACGCAATAAATATAACTCGCAACGTATAAGTTCGTTTATCAGGAAAATGTGTTTTTTTATTTTAGCAGGAAAAAAAATAAAAGGTTGTATGTTGACTTCATTCGCATCATTTTTCTTCGCGATACTCGCGTCATGTTACGGATGGCATTAATACTAGTGGGACGCATTTCCTGCTGCTTGTTTTCAACAAGTGTCCGCTCTTGAAGTTCTACCTCTTTGGATTCATTCAATTAGGCTATAAAGGATAAGGTAGCTGTGTAAGTGTCATTACTTCCGGCATAATTTTTTACGTCACAACTGTCGTTTTACCTAAGTCTAGAAATAAGAACAAGCTCATGCAAGTGCCTTCTTTTTAGGCGATATCACTTACAAACATAGACTTGAAGATATTCATGAAAATTATTGTGAAGATGGTGCGAACTGTAATGCAAGAATTAGTTGGCGAGCCTCAAACCATTGGCAAATAGATAGATCAATAGTTACAAATATAGATAAAGCCCGGTCCTTGCTTGAGTGTTGTTATGCTAGTTCTGACAACATCGCAATGCGACAGGTAGACTTCAAAAAAGCTGAAGTGTGAAAACAAACCTGTAGTGTTTTAATACGTAAAATATATTATGTAATTCAAGTAATTCATCGTTCACGTGTGAATGTGAAAACATTGCATAGAGTTCTTGCGCTATTAATTTAGGGAACTACGTGGGAGCATCAATGGCAAATCAACCTATTTCATGATGTGCACTACGGAAGGTTGAGTTTGTCGCATCTCTGCATACGATAGCTAGTTAAGAAATTATTATTTCTTTTTCGATACGTATCAGACGCGTTTTTACGACCCTCTGGTTAACCTCGCGGTATTTCTCCAAATCTTTCAATCTCTACTCCTCGAATGTCCGCAATTAGAGTTGCACATGAAGCACCTCGCTAAGCGTCCTTTATCTGTGTGCATAATTATTGTTCCTTGATTGCACCATATGTAGCAAAGGCACGCAGTACAGTAATTAGTGACCTTCTAAAGGGTAGCGACTTTATTCAGTTTAAGGCAGAAAGGTGGGCTAGTTGGTGGTTATTCGTATAAGGGGACATCGCACTGTACGCGTAAAAAAGGACATGGAGAGAAACATAAAAAGACACACCGAACGCTAGACATCAACTGGCTTTATTCTGAGGAGGAGACAAATATATATGCAAAAAGACACGTGCGACATGATCAATCCCTAAAGCGCATGCGCGATGGCACCTTATTGTACAAGAATTGTATTGCTTTTGCCGTCGAAGATACGTGAGGTTTGCTGACGCAAGCCGGTTTTTGCCGATGAAACAGGCTTGCGTCAGCAAATCTAACGTGTCTTTGACGACAAAATAAATAACATTTTTCCATAATAAGGTGCCATTGCGCATGCGCTTTAGGGATTGATCATGTAGCACGTGTCTTTTTGCATATATATTTGTGTCCTCCTCAGAATAAAGCCAGTCGATGTCAAGCGTTAGGTGTGTCTTTTTTTATGTTCCTGTCCGTGTCCTTTCTTACGCGCTAGTGCGTTGTCCCCTTATACGATTTATTCAGTTTGTTTGAAGTATGGTCGATTGTGAATGTGCTCACTATCTGATATCGCGTATGCTTATTTGAACATGTATTGTTTTGTTATGCTCTGACTGTACAGATAGTGAATATTGTGATAACCACGCCCTGAGCAGAACCTTGGTTGTCGCGGTTACAACATGCTCCGAATATGCTTACTTTCCAGCAGGCTAGGCTGCTTGAGTTAATTGAAGTTCTATGCCTGCACAATTATTTCTTTCTCTAATGTTGTGTTGTTCGTTGCCTTGCTTTGTTTTTATTCCCATACATTTCTGTGTCACTGCAGTTTTTTTTTTTGATGATGTGCTCAGCCGACCAACCCTTTGGCGCATACATTCCCGGGATCTCATCAGTTAATAAACTACGGAAGCTTCTGGTGACCTCTTCACGTACGTGCGTGCGCTCATATGTAAAGAGCAGATTGATTACGCTTTCGGCGCAACGGGGCGTCAATCGGTGACTCAACCAATTTTTCAGCAGGTTTCTAACTTCCGTGCATTCCACAAGCAGCACCCAGATTGCCTCGCTTGCCCTTCATAAGTAGTTTTCAAAGCCATGCTTTTCTTGCCTCTTCGCTCATGCTGGATGTCCGTGGGTTCCTCGCCAAGCAAAAAAGCCTGCTCTGAATACAGATTATTGATAAACTGAGCTGATCGCGAAGACGTCGAAATAGAAAAAAAAATTTAGGTACTGAGTTGACATGTCGTGTCTTACAGAAGTGCCGGACGAGAGCTTTTTGCTCATTTGTAAGACGGACCAATCTTGGATGAAATGCAATTGTAGGTGCGGGAGGGCTCATCATGTTAGTGCTGTCATGTTACAGTCGCTCAGGTGTAATCTATTGACCTTAGAGCTTCCTTACATGTTTCATTTTTCGGAGCTTTGCGTTGGTGTCTCTGCAAGTAGACGCAGCGAAGAGTCATTCACAGCATAGAATTTACTACAATAATTGCTTGAAATAACTCTGGCACTGTGATCGTTCAGCCACCAAGGTTACGAAATACATTTGTCTGATCTTCGTGCTTGTGACTTCAGATGTTTTCCTGGCTTCGTTTATTACGCTTCCATCTGCCTACATTGGCCTAAATGTAAACGCAGTCTATACTTTCTTTAAGTACAGAAGGAAATGAGATTCTGCGAAGGCGCATAATCGCTGCTGGTTGGGTTTCAGTGGTTCGGCTTGTCCATGCGTCGAGGACCAAATATATTCGAAATCGGCGATCCGTGCTCGAGGGCCTGTGGTCGAAGCCTGTTGTCGGATAACTTTATTAGTGGTTATTTAGTTACGTATAACGCAGTACCTTGCTGAAAACGGTCAGTGTTCAAAGTGACTGAGCAGTTTTAAGGTCAAAGAGACGAAATCTGATCATCATCATCAGCCTGGTTACGCCCACTGCAGGGCGAAGGCCTCTCCCATGCTTCTCCAACAAGCCCTGGCATGTACTAATTGTAGCCATGTTGTCCCTGCAAACTTCTTAATCTCATCCGCCCACCTAACTTTCTGCCGCCCCCTGCTACGTTTCCCTTCCCTTGGAATCCAGTCCGTAACCCTTAATGACCATCGGTTATCTTCCCTCCTCATTAAATGTCCTGCCCATGCCCATTTCGTTTTCTTGATTTCAACTATGATGTCATTTACTCGCGCTTGTTCCCTCACCCAATCTGCTCCTTTCTTATCCCTTAACGTTACACCTATCATTCTTCTTTCCACAGCCCGTTGCGTCATCCTCAATTTAAGTAGAACCCTTTTCGTGAGCCTCCAGGTTTCTGCCCCGTACATGAGTACTGGTAAGACACAGCTGTTATACACTTTTCTCTTGAGGGATAATGGCAACCTGCTGTTCATGATCTGAGAATGCCTGCCAAGCGCACCCCAGCCAATTCTTATTTTTCTGAATATTTCAGTCTCATGATCCGGATCCGCGGCCACTCACTACCTGTCCTAAGTAGATGTATTCCCTTACCACTTCCAGTGCCTTGCTACCTATTGTAAACTGCTGTTCTCTTCCGAGACTGTTAAATATTACTTTAGTTTTCTGCTGATTAATGTTTAGACCCACCCTTCTGCTTAGCGTGTGCAGGACAGTGAGCATGCATTGCAATTGGTCCCCTGAATTACTAAGCAAGGCAATATCATCAGCGAATCGCAAGTTACTGAGGTATTCTGCATTAACTCTTATCCCCAATTATTCCCACTCCAGGTCTGTGAATACCTCCTGTAAACACGCTGTGAATAGCATTGGAGAGATCGTATCTCCCTGCCTGACGCCTTCATTTATTGGGATTTTGTTGCTTTCTTTATGGAGGACTACGGTGGCTGTGGAGCCGCTATAGATATCTTTCAGTATTTTTACAGATGGCTCGTCTACCCCCTGATTCCGTAATG
Source organism: Dermacentor andersoni (assembly GCF_023375885.2). Taxonomy (NCBI): domain Eukaryota; kingdom Metazoa; phylum Arthropoda; class Arachnida; order Ixodida; family Ixodidae; genus Dermacentor; species Dermacentor andersoni. The sequence goes on along the minus strand of NC_092815.1, from coordinate 168,619,684 downwards.
CCTCCATGACTGCTGAGGTTTCGACTGAATCAAACGCTTTTTCGTAATCAATGAAAGCTATATATAAAGGTTGGTTATATCCCGCACATTTCTCTATCACCTGATTGATAGTGTGAATATGGTCTGTTGTTGAGTAGCCTTTGCGGAATCCTGCACATGCATCTTCTACCGTGCGCCTAGAGTAATCCACTAATGTATAAACGACTCCCGTGCCACCTACTAGCATACTAATTTGGTGAAACCGTAAGGTCCCTTACGCTTGAAATCAAGTTAAGCATTCCAAGCACCCTATCGTTACAACAGTTTCAAACTCAGAATAGTTCGGGATTCGAACCCAGTGGAAGAACGTCGCACTGCTCTTGCCGGCGCAAGTGTCCCTGTCCACTTTTCTCTGACGCTGGCGTGACAGCTCTATGAAGCACGGAGTTTCACACTATTACTGGAGGTAACTACGGCGACGAAGTCTAGGCAAACCCACGTACTAACCATAATTGCCATGTTGGCTGAACCACCCTACTTCCAGCTCCCGTAGGCACCAGCGCCGCAGTTACCTCCAGCAATAGTGTGAAACTCTGTGCTTCACAGAGCTGTCACGTCAGCGTCAGAGAAAAGTGGAGAGGGACACTTGCGCCGGCAAGAGCAGTGCGACGTTCTTCTACTGGGTTCGAATCCCAAACTATTCTCAGTTTGAAACTGTTGTAACGATAGGTGCTTGGAATGCTTAACTTTTGATTTGAAGCGCAATGAACCTTACGGTTTCACCAAATTATTATGCCAGTAGGCAGCACGGGAGCCATCTATACATTAGTAGATTACGCTAGGTGCACGGTAAAAAATGCATGAACATGTTTGTTCTCATATCACAGCAACATTGAAAGAAGAGTGTCGTTGAGCTCAAAGAACAGGACACAAAGCGGATAAACATGTTCCTAAATTTATGAGGAACTAAATGATCAAGCCATGTCTATAGACATATATATTAATAGTGAACAAAAGCTTTCTGCACACTTTGGTTTAATAACCTACAGTTTCTAAACCCAAAATATCATTACGCTTTCCTCTCTCTATATCTCTCTCATACTGCATAGATCAATCTGTATATCGCCAATAACCCGAATACTTCGCAGTACTCGCGTTATTTTTTTTTGTCCTGCTTCTAGCGTACATTATTGTTCTGTACTAACTTCTTTTCTTATGAATCATTTTGACTTTCGATGCCTGGAGCAGCTGGACCGTTTAATCCAAAAGCGAACATAGAACACGGTGACAATGTCAGAGAAACGCCGTGACAAAATTCTCTCTCAACATTTGGAGAAACTATTTATTAACCCTTCCTGCGCTTCCACCTGTCGATGCCGTGGGCAACAGCGCCCCCGATAACTCCACGCACTACTACTCCCACCCAGTACTCGGAGGACTCCTTGTCTAGCGCCGCTTCCCCAGCAGCGAGAGCTTCAAGTGCTTCGGCAACTTCCCGCTGGGCTTCGGCGCTGCTTTCAGACAATTTGCCTTGCATCACGCGTCCGAGAGCTTCGAGTTTCTTGCCCGCTTTCGCAGCGACATCTGCATTGTTTTCTGCAAAGAAAAATAGGTTGGAAAATTATTACCACAACTTTGGTAAAGTCAACTCACATTCTTCCTCATATTTCTGAAAAGCCTAAATGTGTAGCACTAGAAAAACCGTCAGGTGCACGTTCAGAATACATTAAGTAGCTTCATTAGTCTCCTTTGCCTAATGATGTTCGCATATACTACAGATATGTAGTACATACTTTTGTTGCTGGAATACAAAATTTTGTAGATAAGATATTCATTCTCTAAACATAAATTTTCTTATCAACAAAACAAAGGCAAGTGACTACGAACAATTATGCTTGCCATAGGCTAGTTTATTACCATGATAGTCCACGTTCTAGTAAAATGCGTACCTAATACATATATTTAAATAATGACACTTCATAGAATCCCATATTACATGGAGATCGCAAGGCGCTGTTACCAAGTTCCTAGTAGCAATTAACAGATAACACTGGGAATAATTTCTTGCGATACGCTTTTATTAGTGATTTTGATAGAGTACCTACTACTAAATCGGCAAGCGCACCGGCGCTTGCACAGTGAGCTATGTTTTAAATATTAACCTCGCTTTCACTAGTGTAAAAAGGGTGCAAGCGAAGCTTGGGATCCGCGGCTCTTCGTTGTCGTAACCCCTCGGCTTCGCGCTCCCTCACGGTGAGGTCGGCACGTCGACGACGAGCCCTTTCTTGAGCGAGTTCCCGGCAGCGTCCATCAAACGCCGCTTGTTGTTCGGCCGAACGCGGGGCGCACGGCCCGCTCCCGTTGCCGTTCCTTCAACGCAGCTTGCTCTTTGGCAGAACGAACAAAACGCGGCCTCCCCATCTTACTGCGAGGCCTTAACTGGCAGGAAACGATGAGCGCGAGGTGAGCGAACAAGCGATCATACCTTTTTCCTCCTCCAGAGTGAGGGAACGCCTGTGATTGGCTCGCACCTTGCGCTGCTTCTACTTCTTTATGCATATAGAACCCTGCTTTGAAGGTAGCGTAGAATGAATGGACAATGGTTGAATCGGTTAGGTTAGACCTGTCCCAACCCACAGCTCGGTGGTTTGAATCAGCAGCCCAACAAGCAATTTTCATTTTCGCGTGGCTTGGTTTTTTTTTTTTTTTGTACGGCAACACCGATACCGACACGAGTGACGCAATACAAGCTTCGCTTGGATATTATATACTCAGGTCTGCCATTAACCGGGGGCCAACCTTCACATATATATCCAAGATGAAAATTTCTTTGCGTCTGCATAGGGAACACTTTACCCCTAAGAACAATTCAGACAATATCGTCTTGCCTCTGTCTCTCGTCCCTTTTCGTGCGCTAAAAACCTCAGTTATGGAATACCAACACGCCCTAACCTACGCTCTTTCAAGAACAAATAATTTTGTGTGTAAATGCGAGCCCAGGCCTTCGTAGCAGCGGATTCTCAAGAATGATGATATGTCGCAATTTTTCTTTCTAATTTAAGTAAACATGCACCTATGACAAATTTTTGAACATGGACCATGAAGCGTAATGTTTCAGGAGAAAGGAAACAAGAAATGAAAAATCTATGTCTAAAATTGTCAGAATAAGAACGCATGTCGGTGCATAGCGCCTTGCTGTCATAAGGTTTCATATAGACAGGTAAACTGATACAGCTTGTTAGATTCGCCTGTGCCTTAGCAGTCTGTGCTAGGTCTCGATTTCAAAAGTTAGCAGTATTAAAATGTAGACGTTAAGTTGCCGTATCTATCATACACTATTATTTACCTTATATTTCTTCTTGGCCGTTATAAATGTCTCATCTCTGAATTAATGTGCCAATGTACACACCATAGGATAAGAACGCTTCAATACTTCTACATTTAGCGCTGCCGTAATTTTCGTATTCGACATTTCTTTTCCTCCCTGAGGGTCGAAAATACTGTTCGCCAAATCATAAGTAGCTTGCTTTCAAGGAGCAGACGCTCGTATTTCTTCAAGTAATATTTCCTGCTCCACGGTATTGAAATGGTTTTACTTTATAATGGCGGCCTTTAGTGCTCCTGTTACGAAATAGTAAACTACACTTAATATTAACTACATGTGCTGATAGGCGCTTCGGATAAATATTAAGGACTGCGTCGCTTTGCACTTGCCTTCAGCCGGCGGTGGCACCTTGATTTCACCAGCTGGAACACTGCGTTAAAAACAAATGGTCAAGTGTACTGCATAGTGACGACACTGCACGGCTATGACATAAGTAATGGTATTATGGAATGCAAACTAGTCGACATATAAGCCATACTCACACTGTAGCAGCATCTTCAGGGAACATGAAAAAGAGAGAAAATGATAAAGTTGATATCACACATTCCTGCTATTTATCAATTGAAATATTTTAGCACCAAGCATTATTAGCCAACCGTTATATTCATTCCATACTGAACTCGACAAGCAAGGAAAATTGTTGTGTGTTTTTTTTTGCTCAAGAAGAACACGACAATATGTTTCCAAGCATGAATAAAAAGCCTGGTGCAATCAGCATTCTACATTGTAAATGCTTATGAGCCGAATACAAATGACAACCTCCCTCTCGAATATATAGCATATGTCTTCTTTTTACTTTGATGGTACCGAATTTTCCGAGGCTGCAACTGCCTTACTGAGGAATATAGCATGCTTCTTCAGGTCACACTGCCTTATGAGGGAACGAACATTACACTTAACATGGCACATGTCACATCATCCTGTATGTGATGCCTAATACGCAATAGTCCCGCTTGCGTAGCCACGAATAGCCCCATAGGCAAGTCATGGCTACGTTCAACGGCTCGACTTCCTCGCCATTTCAGCGTGTTAGGTACGAATGATGAAATTAGTGCAAATGCCCTCCACTTTCTTAAAAAGCCTTAAGGTTGAATTATTTTATGACAACCGTATTTTTATTCTTGGATATATTGTAGGCTTTCTCGACTTTATTGACTTTTTACCCATTGCCGCTGCTTTTTAAAAGTCACTATGGCACCTCTGACCTTACGTTCAGGGACCTCTTCTGAGAGGTCATTAATCGTGCTCGCTCTAAACAAACAAGTCACCGTCCAGTTCTTCCTCGCTTTCGCGAAACAGCTTCTTCGACAGCAAGCTCACAATACTTCGTCGCAACTTTTTTTCCCATTACGCCTCAAGCACAAGTCTAAAAAATTAATTTTACAATCTAGCACTTTCAACATGTAGTAAGCTTTTGTAATACTCGAATTATAACTTAGAAAGTTTTACATGAGAGCCTTACTATAGTTATGCATACAATATAGAGTCATGTATCATAGGCCTTATTTACCGTTGTCTGAATTCAAGTAGAAGAGGTGAATGTTTTTACTCACAGGCTACTGTTGTAAGGCCCAGGAACGTAAGCCACAGAGAAGCTTTCATGATCACTTATCTGGAAAGTTATTACATAATAAGGGTCAGCAACTACAGCACGGCAGGTCCTTCATGGCTATATGTCAGGATTTTATAACATTTATATATAAGTTTTAGGACGTAACTGCTACAGCAGACCACAATGAATGAACGTTTGGCAGGCGGGTAATGACAATGTACGCATAACTATGGGTATTGACCGCATTTCATTAAAGAAAAGTAAGACGAAGGGCAAAGTGTTATAGTTATATGCTTACCTTAGTATAGGCGATTGCCGTACGTTCTGCGGGCGTGCTTTCCTTTCGCTGACTTGAACAGGACACGAGACAGTCATTTATATTGGCTGCCATTCAGACTTTTCTCCATAGTGTGGGAAATCCGGGAAAACCCAGTACAATCCGCTGGTATTTCAAAGGCTGTTTATCTCCGTAGTGTTTTAGCACGCAACACTTGGAATTCCCCTTTGCTGCAGTGTTTACCCATGGCAGAACTCTTGCACCTGTGCCGAGCCAATGTACGAATACAATGGTATCACAGAAGATAACACCGGACAAGCAGTGGTCGCCAATACGGCCAACCGGTTATCTTAAGACAACAATTGCATGGGAGTCGGAGCACGCTAGCTGCCCCACTTCAAACCGAGCCTCAGCTCCTTGTATGCAGCATGTGCGGTATCAATGCAAGTCACATTTACCCACACCACATTGTTCAGCTTCACATTCGCACCGGCCAAAATAAAAACCCTTAGATAGGCGTGTTTCAATGTATAGTTTGTTTATTAGAATTTGATTGGAATATTCAATGATATGGCTTCGAAATATTTAAAAGGTATGTAAGATCACCTAATAAACAATAAAGATACCTTGACAATATGTCTTGCAGAATGACCAGAAGCCGCGTGCATGATTCACTTGCCCCATGATAAATTTAGCAAAACGTATGGCGTCAGTTCTTGTTGCCACGGCAGTTCTATGTATAGCTCATCAATGTGTTTTCGTGCACGGCCCCCTTGGGTGCCTTGAAGCTCGGTACGCACCCACGTCCACATGTCATCGTACAGACGTAGGACTACCAGATGCGCAAATATATACCACCGGGATGTCTGACACCAAAAGGGGCAGAGAAACTTTCCCTCACGGCAGTAAACATACATGCTCAGCAGCTATGCTTTACGCTGGTGTCTGAAGTGGACTCATCCACTACAGTCCAAGCTGATTAATTGTGATTTCAAGTGAGTTTGCAAAGTTCTCTTGCTCTGGCTGGGCTTTCCGAAGCTCACCTTTACGTGTTCTTGAAATTATTGAGTAGCTCATTTATTCAGCAGTAATAATGCCGTACCAAATTAGTGAGGTTACATGCCGACCTCTGTCTCGACGTTTTATCCATCAATTTCACTCTAGAATAAAATCAACAGCAAGGAACCCTTAGCAAAGGAGGTCCCAAAGTAAACACAATCAGATAGAAGGAGGGGGGATCAGGGAAGTCCCGAACAAGATACCTAAACAATATGCAGAAGACGGCAAACCCGAAGTTGAACGGGACAGCGACAACGCGCATTTGATACAAGATATAGACACGTATTTAGTAGTGCAAAATGTTTTAGTACGTACTATTTAGGGAACTAAGAAATGAAGAAAAATCGCCATATGGTTACCTGAAAGATGGGAAATTTGACTATTTAGTTGTATTTGCGCAAGCTTAAATATAAATCATCTACTGATACGCGTCAAAACCACGATCCATTAAGGCGCTCGCTACAGTGGGGACTCAGGAAATAATTTTCACCAGCTGGGGCTTTCCAATGTGCGCCAACTGCACAAAACACGAGCGCTTTTGCATTCTGTCCCCATTGCAATGCAGCCGCCACCACCAGGATCAAACCCGCGACCTCGCTCTCAGCAGCATAATTACATGGCCATTGAGCTGTTACGACCTGTTGGCTTGACTTCTAAGAATTCCTATATTCTTTTACTCAAAATACAACGCTCGTCGAACTGCAAATAAGACAGAATGTTCGCAAAGCTCTACAGGAACTCCAGGCGAGGTCTCTTGCTAATTTGACGCGAGACAATGCAAAGTGTACGGAATTGAACCACCGTCATGTGAGAGACGCGTTAATTTCGCTTTCTGTATTTCAGAATTTTTTTTTTCACCTATACAGTCGGCAACGATTGGGAGCTTGGGATAGCTTGTTTCACATCAGACTTTAATGAAGCCAGATAAGGAACCCGCGTTGACCGTTAACTTTATTTTAATTAAGCGTAAGCGCGTACAGATATACAGAAAAATAAAAAGCCAAACTGTCCAGTTATATTTATGAAGGCGAAACAGAAAAACAAAAAACTTTGCTCTCGCGAGGAAGGGCCATTCTACATGAGATAGATGGCGTGCTTACGCATCTGTCTCCCAAAGGAATAAAAAGAATTCTGCCTTGTATAATGAGCCACGTGACTCCTGACACGTAATATCTGCGCGGTAATTCTGCACTTTGAAGTGTTTAGCATATGCAATTTCGGCAGAGAAAAAGCACTTTTTCACAGCTCCGTGCATATAATACAGGCGTGTTCGGCCTCCGATTAAGGCAGAAACAAGGTTTTTTGTACGAAATACCTATGACACGACGGAGATTTCGTGTAAACAATAATATTAGCGCAGCAAGCACATCAATTGCTCTTTTGTAATATTCGGCGAGTGCCCGCGCGTTAGACTGTATGAATTGCGTTGTAATTTTGGGGAAATCAGCACAGCATTACTGGGGCCATGAAAAGGATGTCAGTGCCAACGCGCTATAAAACGTTTATCTATAGTGAGAAAATTTGTGGCCCATGACGGTTCCACACATCTTGTTTTCGTTGCTTTATTTGCAATTATTTGTTGCTTCCTCTCGTTCGTTTCATCGTGTAGAAGAGACAACTGCGGATAACATGCTACATTCAGCGCACTTGCTTACTTCAGAAAGTTGTCCTACGCATTGCATAGAGCTGATTTAGTTACTGCATTTTTTGGCAAGTTTAGCTAGGACCCAGGAAATAATTTAGATACTATTGCTGGCGAATGAGTTAGCTGAGGGGAATTGGCCACCAGCACTCATTCACCGTGACAGCAGTACGCTCTCGCAGCAGGCAGGGTCACATTAATTAAAAGAAAGAAGTCAAGAATAGGCAAATTCATTTATTTCAAAATATTGTGCAGCGTACAAAATAGTATTTTTTAGAATGCACGCATAATCATACTTCGTTTGCTAGAGTATTGCCTGATCTAGAAACACCGCCCCTTTCTCAGTTAGTGTTAGGCATAACACTTAATATAGCGTGCAGTCTGTTGTACACAGAGGACCTGCAAGAGACAACAAGACTCAAGTGTGACTAGCAAATAAATGCTTATTTAGGGCACAGTAAATGTATAAAGAAGCCAGCAGGAACACGAAGCTAGACATGATATATTAGGCCGTTAATGATTTCACCAATAAAACTTGTCACCTGCTTAGCTAACATGAATTTCTGTCAATTTGCCAAACTTTCAGTCGTTCTAAAAAGCTATCGCCCCTTTAGGTCCCACAAAACACAACACATAGGTGCACCAAACAAAATACCTAGAGAAAGGCCATATTTATAGGAAAGCCACTGGAATAATTTGAGTGGGATTTTCTTAGTAAGCAAAAACGTTTATTTGGGCATACCATACGAAGCAGAACTATGATTTACGACCTAAAATTTTTTTCCATTGCCAAATGTTGGTACATTTTAAAAATAATAACGAAGGCAGTTTAAAATGGGTTACTCGGCACCAAAAACAGATATCGCAGTTCTTTGAATTGTATTCGCCATCACAAATAAAGCCCACAAATTTGCTATGTTCAATCTTTAGCTTACGTGAGATAGCACTGTTTACGCGAGCTGTGCAAACTTCCTGCTTCCATATTAGTCAAATGCTCGAAAGCGCCGTTTAATACGTAAGCTTTGTCCAATTTAAGTGTATAATTATGGGTAATTTCCACAATGACAATATTGTTTTATTTGTTAAGCTACAATTTGCAAGCATAATACATGAATTTTTATTTCAAACTGCCGTTCTTCTGAAGGTTTTGAATATGTATTTACGGCTTTATTAAGAAATCTACCTAATGAATTCATTAAATTCTAAGTTTTTGATTATTGTAAAGAATATATTTATTTATTTATTGTCCCATGGTCTCCGCGGTTGAGTATTGCTTGAGGAGGTTCAGGAATGGTTAAACATGTGGGAATTGAGGAGAAATGAGTCCGTTAATTACATAAAATTTGCCTGTACCAAATGAAATGTCATTCCATTGTCAGCGGTATCAATCACGATTTTCGCTTATACATCGTTAGGCTGCAGAAAATCAACAGCTGTGGAATGCGCATGCACTGCTTACAAACGCGTGTGACTCATAAAGAAATGTGTCTAGAAAATCGTACTAATTTTCATGGGGATTATACTCATACAGCTCATGAAGATTAGGTAAAACGATTGCTTACTTTATTTCAGAAAGTAATTGCCTCGACAATGTTTCAACTGCTGTCTGGAAGATCATTCGATATGAAATAGCTTGTGGCATGGTGTTGAATTAATTGCCTTTGTTTTACAAACGCGGCGTTGACAACTATGGCGATTCTGACGACATTTCTAGGTTTGGTACTGACGCTAGAGGGCTAAGGAAGGCAGATGGTTGCTATCAATTATATTGTGCTGCAAACAAAGTGGTGCGGTAATTCGGCGTGTTTCTAAAAACGAGTGATTGTTCCTTCTAGATGTCAGTGACGCCAGATTGTATGCTGTAGTTTGTGATGCTTAAACGTGATGGTGAAACGTTCTGAATTGTTTCAGGGTTTTGGATCCGATAAGTCTGGTTCGCTGACGAAAGACGCTCGGCATACTCAAGTTGAGGGCGGCCGAATGTTAGACATGCAAGCTTGTGGGTATACGTAGAAGTGCCGTGAAGATAACATTTGGGATAGCCGAACGTACGTGATGCTTTTCCTGTAATTGCATTGTTGTTGTTCAACCACGGGACAGCGTGCGTGAGATGGACACCTGGATACTGATACGAGGATATGATCGAAGGATAATGGTATGAGAGCGCAGCTAAGAGAAGAATTAAGATGTTTACGGCTAAAGTTTATTAGCTTGAATTTCTTCTGTGTTTGGCGCATTTGCTAAATGAAACATCAATGCGACATACGGTCAAGGCCTCATTGAAGAGAGATATGGTGAGAGTGCGATCGCACGTTACGTAAACCACACAAAGGCATGGATACCACCATAGGCTCGATGAAATTCGAGAAGTGAAGTTGTTTATGAATATAAAGAATATATGTGTGCCTAGAACACTCCCTTGGGTTATACCAGAACTCACGTTAGTGAGATTAGCTTAGTAGTTCTCAACTGTGAACTGTTTAAGGAGTGATAGAAAGTTTCAAAGTCATGAAATTGTTAGGGAGTGAAGAATAGAACAGGACAGTTTTGCAATTAGTTGAGCGCGCGGGACACCATCGAAGGCTTTCGAAAAACCGATAAATACAGAATAATTGTGTGTATATATTGATCCTTACTTTTGTGAAGGTCAATAAAGCATTTTAATACTAAATTCCAATAACCTTTTTTCACAAGAAAACCCCTTTTGAAAGGCATGCTGTGCAGGAAATAAATATATTACAATAATGAGTACGTTTAAAGGAAATTATGTGTTCAAGAAGTTTGCCAGGGACGCTCGATAGAGATGTAGGACGGTATTTATTAACAATGCTTTTGTAACCGAATTTCAACACAGAAATGACCTTACCTTGTTTCTTATCGTATATGGCCTCACCTGACAATAATGATTGTTGCCGAATGTGGCCAA